>NC_052619.1:2306862-2630688 GCF_016545825.1 Eucalyptus grandis | reverse complement strand
CTTTGTGCCAATTCAATTATTTTAGGCCAATTTTGGCCGAATTTTAGTGACTAGACGCCGATTGGTTGACGTGAATTGATTAGCGTTGACGTGGACAATTTTTAATAATATTTTAATATTTTTGAATTTTTATTTTCTTTTTCTTTCTTCACCTCCTTTCTCCAGCTGGTTGTCGGACTTCGATGATCAGCCAAAGGTGACAGTCGGAGAGGTCAAGGTTGACCTTGCCGACCATTGGCGAGCCTCACCGACCATCTTGCCAGTGGTTGTGACAGCGGCCTCGCACTAGGCTGGCGAGGGCGAGCCTCGCGCCTAGCTGGCAAGGGTCGCCCTCGCTGGGTTTGGCGAGGTTGAGCCTCGCCCATGGTTGATGAGGCTCGACCCTCGCCCGGCTGGTGCGAGGTCGGCTTGGGCGGCCTTGCGCTTGCGGCCACCGGTGAGGTGGTCGGCGAGGCTCTCCGGTGGTTGACCTCGTCGACCGTCGCCTTTGGTCGATTCCGAGGTCCGGGGACCGGTCGGAGGAAGGAGGAGAGAAGAAAAAAAGAAAAAAAAAGAAAAAAATATTAAAATATATTAAGTTATCCGTGTTAGCGCCGATTGGGTTATGTTAGTGTTGGTGCTCAATCAATAAAATCCAATCAAAATTGACCAGAAAATACTGAATCACATAAAATAAAAATGTTTAGGTCTAAATTGGCAAAAAAAAAGTTTATGACTAAATTAACACAAATATAAAAGATTTATGACTTTTTTTTAACACTTCTCCCTAATAAATACACGAAGACATATCATCATCTGCGGTGGCCCAGTTGGATAAGGCTCTCCAATGAAGTTAATGACAACGGAGGGGGTTGAATCCCGCTGGCCCATGGGGTCTTAAGCACGATGTCAGGGTGGTGGGTCCTCCGCTAGCGTCGCCCCAGGGTTTACCTGCCGGCTATCGGCTGTACGGGGTTCCCTGGGTACCAAAAAAAAAAAAAAAATACACGAAGACATGTATGGAGAACTCTTTAATGAGCTTTTCTAGCCTTCGTGTCTTGACGCTGCAAAAGGTTTTCTTCGTTAAATGCTTGCAGCCTTTTTGTCTTCAATCTTCTTCAAATGCCTACTATGAATCATGTTTCATCCATTCATTTTCATTCTTCTTCTGACACCCACCACAAATCAAGGCATCTAGAAGAGTATTAACCACCAAACCTAGAGCTCAGCAATCAATGTGGTTAAATTTTCAAAAATCAATTTTATATTTTTCTAACAAAAACAAGAAGTGAAAACAGGGTTCGCCGCCCATGAAAATCTTTCTACCTGTAAAAATTAATAAATAATGATGATCACCATGTGGTTTCTTCACCAAGCAAAATCTTGCCAGCTTCCGCGTCTTAACGCTACAGGGAGTCGCATTGAGCTTACAGCACTCCTTAGGCGGTCCACTGTATAAGTCATCGAGGGTCGGTCATCAACATGTGGCTGAGCACAATGCACTGCGAGGTACGGTACATCTTCCACTAACCTCATCTCGAACGAGTCCAAAATTGGCACATTTGGGTCCAGAGCCTGGCGAATTTCACCCTTACGAAAGAGTGGAACTACGATGTCTGCGATATAACGTGGCGAGCCATTTTTATCCCGTTGGATTACTGTGCATCCTGTGAAGATGAACAAGATGAATGAAGACTGAAGAATGATTATGAAACTTTCTTCTCTCTCTGTATTTACACAGTATATGCTATACATCACAGAGCACGTTTTCAATGGCGTGCTCTGTTTCTCACTCTCTCTTGAACTCAGCGAAGCTGCTAAGAAGAGTTCTCTTAAAAGAAGAAAAAAAAAGAAAGGAAAAACTGAACTTAAAAAACAGAAAAGAACACACATGTAAATTGAGGTCTTCATCACTGACTCACTTCATGACGTGGCTTTCTCAGTCAAATAGTCTCCCCTGACTTGTGTGCTTCGCTTTGTGCTATACTTCCTTTGATCTTTACAATAGCTGCAGCCCTTTCACTTTCCTTATATTCCTTTGCTGAAGTTGTGACAGCAGAGTAGTCACTCTGCGTTGGCTGAGTTGTTCTTATTTCCTTAACATCCCCCCTCAAATTTGGAAGGGTTAAGAATCCCATACCCAATTTGGTTCTAATAGTAGAGTGAGCAAAACGTGATAAGGACTTAGTAAAGATGTCAACAAGCTGAAGATGACTTGGAATATATCGAACATTTATAGAACCTAAGGATACTTTTTCACGAACAAAGTGAAAATCAACTTCGATATGCTTAGTGCGAGCATGTAGGATGGGATTAGCTGTAAGAGAAATAGCAGATTTGTTATCACAGAACAAGAGTGTGGGTGATATGAGAGATATACCAATATCTCGTAGGACAAAGCTAATCCAAGTAAGATCAGCAGTAGTTGACACAAGTGCTCGATATTCAGTTTCTGTGGAAGAGCATGATACGATAGGTTGTTTCTTGGCTGACCAAGAGAGAAGATTAGAGCCAAGATAAGTGCAAAAATCAGTAGTAGAACGTCTAGTGTCAGCACATCCAGCCCAATTAGCATCTGAGTATCCGTAGAGGGCTGTAGAACTGTTAGAATGGAGGAAGATCCCTAGATGTGCTGTTCCTTTAACATACCGAAGGACTCTTTTCAATTTATGAAAGTCTGCAATTGTTGGATGCTGCATTTTCTGGCATAGCAGATTCGTTGCATAGGCAAGATCAGGTCGGGTGATCGTCAAATATTGAAGACCGCCTACTATACTTCTATACTCAAGTGGATCAGCAAGCAGAGTATCAACATTTGTCAAAGCAATTGATCTAAGTGGCAAAGGAGTTGAGACAGGTTTGCATTCTGTCATGTGAGCTCTGTTAAGTAGATCAATGGCATACTTGGTCTGACAAAGAAATAGATCTTGAGAAGTACGTTTGGCTTCAATTCCTAAAAAATAATGAAGATACCCGAGATCTTTCATGTGGAATTGAAGGCTCAGTTTCTTGATCAATGTAACTAGAAGCTGAGTTGAACTACTAGTCAAAATTATGTCGTCTACATAGAGTAATAACAAGATCGTATCCGAACCAATATGAAGAACAAAGAGATGGGTCAGGTCCTCTGCAGAAGAAGCCATTTTCAAGAAGAAAATTACTAAATTTATCAAACCGAGACATGTGGTGCTTGACGAAGACCATATAAAGACCTCTTGAGAAGACAAACACACTAAGATTTTTGAGGATCTATAAACCCAAGTGGTTGCTCCATATACACTGTCTCATTTAAGACTCCATGTAGGAAAGCGTTTTTAACATCAAGTTGATGTATTGGCCAATTTTTCATCATAGCCACATAAAGTACTATATGAATGGTAGCATGTTTAACAACATGATTGAATGTTTCAGTAAAGTCAACTCCCTCTTCTTGATGAAACCCTTTGGCAACTAACCGAGCTTTTAATCTGTCAAGACTACCATCAGGTGCTAATTTGGTTTTAAACACCCATTTACTTTTGCCTATAACATTCATCTCGGTTAGTTACTGGGAACTAGTATCCGGTCTGATTTTCATATAGAGCATTCATTTCTTCTTGCATTGCTCAGTACCACCCTTCATCAGCTAAGGCTGATTTAACTGATCGTGGTTCCAGAGGCACTTTATATTCAACCAAACATGCATACTTAGGATTTGGTTTTATAATACCAGATTTCAGTCGAGTCTGCATATGATGAACAGCAGCAGTACCTTGGGGATTAGATATAGAATTGTTTGGGCCTTGATCAATGACAATGTCAGTTGGTGTAACACTTATGGAAGTAAGACTTGGTTGTTCTTCAGCAACTGAATCAGATTGCATCTGTGTGAAAGATGAAATTTGTGGCATACCTATAGTGTATGATGTATTAGTGTGATTATCTTCCAAAGTAGGACTATATTAAAACTTTGCTGTATGGTCAGTGAAGGCATTGTTTACTAGTGCTGCACTTGGAGAATCGAGAAGTTTAACTTCTTCTGCCCATTGTTTGTACAGAGTAGTATACTGTTCATAGTTAGTTGTCAATTTCTCTGTGAATGGAAAGAAATTCTCATCAAACACAACATGTCTACTGATATATATACAACCATCAGTAGGTACAAGGCAGCGATGCCCTTTATGGCGTTCACTGTATCCCAGGAAGACACAGGTAAGAGATATGGGATCGGATTTATGTTGTGTATATGGTCTAAGACAAGGATAACATGCACATCCAAAGACCCTTAGATGTTCGTAGCTTGGCTGATGATGATGAATTTTGTTTGTAAGGTGAGTCCATTGTAACTTTGGTGTAGGAAGAATATTCACAATATAGTTAGCTGTCATGAAGGCATCTACCCAAAATTTCAATGGAACTTTAGAGTGATACAGCATAGCTAAACCCAGTTCAACTATATGATGATGTTTCCTTTATGAGATTCCATTCTGTTCTGGTGTATGTGGGCAAGACATGAACTATTTTATGCCACAATTCCTTAAATGAATATGGATTCTGTTGCTTATGAACTCTCCTCCTCCATCACAATGAAAAATTTTGATTCTATGATTGAATTGCCTCTTGACTAGTTTCTGAAACTCAACAAAGATATCATAGAATTCTGACTTCAGCTTCATTGGATACAGCCAGCTATAGCGGGAAAAATTGTCTACAAAGATGACATAGTACTTAAATTTCTGAAAAGAACTAACTGGTGAGGGACTCCAAATGTCAAAGTGTATCTTTTCTAAAGGAACATTGGATGTAGTGTCTTATGAAGGAAAAGGTAAAGTTGTACTCTTTGCTATTTGACAGCTTCTACATATAGTCTGTGTTGTTGCATTATAGTAAATCAACTTCTGATTCTGTAGATGCTTTACTATTTTCGAGTTTGTGTGAGCTAATCTCTGGTGCCACACATCTTCTGCTACAGCTCTGTGTCTTTGAGTGAAGAATGCTTCTGTAGTTTGTGAGTCCACTCGGTAAAGTCCTCTAATTTTCCTTCCAAGCTTCATTGTTGTATTGGTGTGATTGTCCTTTACATAGACACCGGTTTTATCAAAGACAAATGAACAAGGATAGTCATCTATTAGTTTAGAAACTGAGAGAAGATTCTTCTTTATTTCTGGAACAATCAGTACATTATTAAGTGGTAATGAGTTGTCCTCAGTATTTAACAGAGTATCACCAATGTAAGTAATAGGCAGACATGATCCATTTCCTATCATGACAGTATCAGTTCCACTATACTCAGAGAGTGTATGAAGAATACCAGGATTTGCACCGATGTGAGCTGTAGCACCAGTATCTGGATACCACTCATTTCCTTTTGGATCCTCGAGATGCATTGCTGCCAATGCTGTTGGAATATCTTCAGCTTGATATGAGTTATCAAATCGATACCAGCAGCGAAGTGCATCATGTCTTGGATGTTTACAAATTTGGCACTCCAATCGAGCACTTCCCGTTATTTTCTCATCCTGCATATGTTTATTGAAGGTTAGAGTCGAAGATGGATACGTTTTGATGTCTTGATACCTCTGTGAGTAACTTGCATATGGTCGAAACCCCTGACTAGATCCAAGGAAGTCATTTTTCTGTCTAAATTGCTGATCCCCTTGATCCTGAATCAAGGTGTTTGTTCTATAGTTTTGACTTCTTTGAGAATATCCATAACCACGACCTCTACCATTAGTAGCACGTCCTTGACCATAGTTACGTCCCCCTCTGTAATTGCTTCTTTGAACTGCAAAACCAAAGTTTTGAGGGATATATTCTCTGTCAGTGTTTCCTTTCTGCTGTATTTCAGATTGTCTTCGTCCAAAATAAGCTAGATTGGGGTTATATTGGTTCCTGGAATAGTTATGCATTCTTGTTTCAAATCTTTCTAATTGTGCTATTACCTCATCATATTCTGGTTGAGGTTTCAGGCAGTATATAGTAGTTTGAAAATTTTCATACTCAAAACCTAGTCCTTCCAAAACACCAAACATTTTGGTTATCTCATCTACAGGCTTTCCTATAGCATTTAGCTAATCATAGATGGATTTGTATTCTCTGAGATAAACAGAAAAAACTCGATCTCGTTTCTGGCGGGCTTGTAGTTTTCCTCTCAGTTCTAACTCTCTAGCAACCGACTTCTGTGTAAAACGATTAAGAAGTGCCTGCCATACCTCATAGGATGTTTCTAAGCCAATGATCAAGCTCAGAATGTTTTCAGATGCAGCTCCACTAATCCATGATGATACAAGCTGATAAGTTTTTGTCCAATTTGTGTAATCTGGATTTACAGCTTCAGTTTCACACCCTTCAACTTCAATCTGTAACATTCGAGGAGGTGATGGAATTTCACCATTAATGAAGCCAAAAAGTAATTGGCTTCGAAGAAATCTGTGAAACTATGCTTGCCATAACAGAAAATTATCTTCAGCAAGTTTGATTGTGACAAAATTGGAATTATTGACATGTATTAGGAAAGGGTACTTTTGTGTTCTTGCTGCCATCTTCGTGTTCTCACAGCTTTGAAGAAGACGATGATAATGGTGATGTTAAAACACTTTGAAATCTCCAAATCAACAAACGAGAATGATCAATAGCTACTTTGATTTTCTGCGATCAGTGAAGTTCAGACTTATCACAGAGACTCGAACGTCACTGGATTTCATACAGGAGTAGTCGAGCACTCGATCTCTACCTTCAATAGAAACAGAGCATGCGAATTAGGGATGAACATAGCGCTTACTGTGACTGCGAAGCTAGTGGTGCTGGGGAAGTGGCTTCGGTTGAATCTGCAACTTTAGTGGATGAATAGGGGAGTCCGAATCGAATTTCTTCCCTCAACGAGGAATCACCGGAGAAATGGAAGCCACCGCCGTTGCTATAGCCCACGCTGATCGGCCTCGAGATCTCTACCCTCGAAGCCGAGTCGAGACCTTCAAACTCGACACGAATCTGAGTTTCGCGCTTCGTGCTCCCGATCGAGTGACACTGATCCTCGAGAGCGATCGAGAAGAAGAGAGCAAATCCGGCGGAGAGCCAAATCGAGCCACAGAGCAGGAATCCCTGTCACTATCGCGGCCGATATCACCGATGTCACTGATCTTTGCCCCAAACCGAGAGAGATCCGCCGAGAAACCCTCAGAACCACTGGAACTGAGAGCGATTGAGAGCTCCCTCGCGATCCTTGACCATCAGTCTTTGATTTCCAAGGGTGATCCGCCAAACCAGATTCGCCACCATCGTCATCGTAGTTGCTGTCAGCTTCGGATCAAGTCAGATCTGGCAATCGGAGGACCAGATCTGGCGAGCAGAGAACCGCTTCTGCAGCTACAGCACCTTCGATTTGATTTCACAAGTGATCAAATGCTCATGCAAACTATCCAATAAGGATGATCGACCATGCTCTGATACCATGTGAAGATGAACAAGATGAATGAAGACTAAAGAATGATTATGAAACTTTCTTCTCTCTCTGTATTTACACAGTATATGCTATACATCACAGAGCACATTTTCAATGGCGCGCTCTGTTTCTCACTCTCATGAACTCAGCGAAGCTGCTAAGAAGACTTCTCTTAGAAGAAGAAGAAAAAAAGAGAGGAAAAACTGAACTTAAAAAACAGAAAAGAACACACGTGTAAATTGAGGTCTTCATCACCGACTCACTTCATGATGTGGCTTTCCCAGTCAAATAGTCTCCCCTGACTTGTGTGCTTCGCTTTGTGCTATACTTCCTCTGATCTTTACAATAGCTGCAGCCCTTTCACTTTCATTATCTTCCTTTGCTGAAGTTGTGACAGCAGAGTAGTCACTCTGCGTTGGCTGAGTTGTTCTTATTTCCTTAACAAATCCAGATAACAATTCAAGCAACACAATGCCAAAGGCATACACATCAAACTTAGTTGTTGGTCTAACCCCGACAGAATATTCTGGCTCCAGATAGCCCGGGGTGCCCAAGGGAATATCCCAAAGCTCTATTTCTCCAACCCTCTGGTGGGAGAATCCAAAATCCGAAACTTTAGCAGTCCAGTTTCTATCTAGCAGTATGTTTGCTGACTTCACGTCTAGGTGTAGGATTTGAGGATCTGCAAATTCATGCAAGTACTTGATTCCCCTAGCGACATCTAGTGCCACCTTGAGCCGGGCATTCCAGGACATCAAAAATGAGCTTCAGATAGTATGAAGTTACCATTACAGCGAGCCATAGCACATGTAGTCATAGACTGGGGCACGCTCACGCTGTCGTTTGTGAAATCCCAACAACCGAATAACATTATTATGACTGACATGATGGAGGTCTAATCTCGTTGAAGAATGCGTTGTCGCCTGCCCATCTGGGTACCCTTGTCCACTTGATGGCCGCTTTGCACTTATCATGAAATATCCTGTAATACACTTTAACGAAGCAGCCTTCTCCAATCTCATAGCGGAAATTACCAGTTGCATGAATCAGCTCTGCCTTTGAAAATCTTCTGAATCCCTGAGAAACAAAATCTATCAGCACGCATTCTAGTAAAATGAAGTGAAGAGAAATAAAGTCATCGAAATGAGAAGGATATACCGAAGTTTTCTGCTCTAGCAAATTGCCAAAGTTATAACCTTCGTGTCTTTTAAAGCATAAAAACTAGGCAAGCTTATGTGGGGCAGCCGAGATACATTTGAATTCTGACAGAGCATCTCTGCATTTTCTTGATACGGCACCTTCGAATCTAAATCTAGACGAGATAATTCTAGACAAACAATGATCTTGCAGGTTCGTTGGGACTCGAATCACGAATTGTAGGTTGCTCAGGACCACAGCTCTCCACAGTTGCTGGCAAGTTGTTTCCATGCACTTCGAGCCACCTCAAATCATTTGAAAGATATTCACGGCATTCGGATAATCGTATGTTACGAACCACCTATGAAGCACCGACACTTTTCAAGAGCCTTTATGTCGTGTCGGACACTTTGACACGTGTTCGATACTCTCCAACACTCTCGGACACTCTTCGACACTTGGTCAACACGTGTCGAAAAATCCGACACCTAGTCAATTTTCTCGACACTCTCCGACACTTGAGTCAGAATTCGACATACAAGTTTCTGATATGTGATTTCGATATCGATGTCAATTTTAAAAATTCAATAAATAAGAGGTCAAAATATATATAAGAAAAAATAAAACACAATAATAAAAATAATAAATGGAGAAAGAAGAAAAATTTAGTCTTCTCTTCTCTCCTGATTCCCACTCCCCATGATACGCAATTCACCCCATAAGTTTTTTTTTTTCTCTTTTTCCAACATATCTAACACGTAATTTTATAATATGGATCACTTGTTTTTTCTCCAAATTTTATGAATTATTGAAATAAAGTTGAATTTTTTAAATTGAAATTGTTGTAAATCGGTGTCGCAGCAGAGCGGATCGTGTATTTTTGCAATTATGTCGGGAGTTATAGAAATCGATCGAAATAAAACGAGGAACAATAAAAGAAAAAAAGGACACTAGAAATTTACATGGTTCGGTCCGAATGTCGGAACCTACGTCCACGGGGAGAGCTAGCAAATCAATCCACTATAAATCGGAGAATTACATGATTACAATCACACATGCACTCAAGTGTTTCCCAGCCCTACTTTATACCTGATACCCTCGGTGTTTAACAATACAACTCACTGAACTCAACTTCCGCACAAAACCTCTCTGAGCTCAAGCCTCTCACTCTCTCTCTCTCGAGCTCTTTTCTCTCGCTCACTGTGAAGATCTTTTCTTTCGCAGCTTGCCTCGTCCTCCGAAGCTCTCGCTCCTTTTATCGGTGCCTGGAAGAAAACAAATCAAAATTGTACTCCAGAGTTGTCAGAACGGCGCCGATCTTCAAAGGGAAAATGTCACAAATAGTCCCTATATTTTCACTCAATGTCCAATTTCGTCCCTGAACTTTCGATCGGCTCAATTTGGTCCATGAACTATTGATAAATGTACGATCTAGTCCACTAACTTTTCGAATGGCTCAATTTTGTCCACTGAACTATTAATAAAATGTTCGATCTAGTCCCACTGAACTTTCGATCGGCTCAAGTTGGTCTCGAACTATGATGAAATGTTTGATCTAGTCCTTTCTTACTGTTTTTTTCCTTTTTTCCTTTTTTTTTCGCTTTTCCTCTGCGGAGCCGGCGGAGGGCCGGTCCGGCGAGGGAGCCCCTCGCCCGGCGTCCCTCCCAAGCGGGCAAGGGGCTCCCTCGCCGATCTTGCAAGGGAGCCCCTCGCCAGACGCTTGGGTGAGGGGCTCCCCCTTGCAGATCAGGCAAGGGGCCGTCCTTGCCGGCGTTTGCGAGGGAGAGCCCCTCGCCGGCGTCCCTCGCAAGCGGGCGAGGGGCTCCCTCACCCGGATCTGCAAAGGGAAAGCGAAAAAAAAAAAAAAGGAAAAAAAAAAAATGGGGAAAAAGGAAAAAAAAGAAAAACAGTAACAAAGGACTAGATCGGACATTTCATCATAGTTTAGGGACCGACTTGAGCCGATCGAAAGTTCAGGAACTAGATCAGACATTTTATTAATAGTTCAGAGACCAAATTGAGCCATTCGAAAGTTCAGGGACTAGATCGGACATTTTATCAATAGTTCATGGACCAAATTGAACCGATTGAAAGTTCATGGACGAAATTGGACATTGAGTGAAAATATAGGGACTATTTGTGACATTTTCCCATCTTCAAAGCATGCGCCTCCATGAAATTAATGAGAACGTGTGAGCAGATGACCAGCATGCACTGACACACGTAGAGTAGCTTCTGCCTTCCCTCTTTCTTTATTAATAAAAACAAGAGAAGCCCACAAAAGTTGAACAAAGAAGAGAGGAGAATTCGGCGCCTACGAGATAGTCTTCTGAAGCCACAAGTGTTGAACAATTTCTTTTCTACGTGCATGCATGCACATGGCCATGTGCGTGCATTTAATAAGGTTAAAGAAATTGGACGAACAACTCTTCAGAAATCATGCTGACATCTGAGAAGGGCCACAAAAATCAACACACGCATTTGTGGCCTCCATTTCCAACGTGCATCGCAAATCGAGGGCGGGATTCCTTCGGCTCGTATCCTGCACTATTTTTCATCAAATGCTCCGCACACGTTCTTTCTCATTTCAACATGTAAATGTTTTGCGCGTATCGGGTATCGTATAATGGATTCAAACTTGAGGCATAATTTAACAATTCTCCACCTTGGTTCGACGTTTGAAACCAAGTTATAGTGATTATTTTCCATGCTCGGCTCTCCCAACACCTCGATGGGCGCTCATATTCTACAGATGTCAATCGAGCTCATACAGAGCTCGAGCTTTGCTGAAGGAACATGCTTCGTCATCATATCTGCTGGGTTCTCCGTTGTTGCTATTTTCTTCACAGCAATTTTACCCTTCGCTATGACATCTCGGATGAAATGGTACCTGATGTCGATATGTTTTGCTCGCTCGTGATATATTGGATTGTAAGCCAAATATATCGCACCTTGATTGTCACAGTGTATGGTGACACTTTTCTGCTCCAGTCCAAGGTCCGAGAGCAAACCCTTTAGCCATATCGACTCATTTGCAACAAAGGTTAGTGACATGTACTCCGCCTCAGTTGAAGACAATGCAACATCATCTTGTAAAGACGCTTTCCAACTTATTGCACCACCTGCTAGCGTAAACACGTACCTTGCTAGCGATCTGCGATCATCCAAGTTACCGGCGTGATTTGAATCCACGTACCCTGTGGTCTCATTGCCATTGACGTTCCTCCGATACATAATGCCGACGTTTGTTGTCCCTTTTAGATATCTGAGGATCCATTTCACGGCTTCCCAATGAGTCTTACCTGGGTGCTTCATGTAACGGCTGACAACACTTATAGCCTGTGAAATGTCAGGTCTAGTACATACCATGGCATACATAATACTACCCACTGCACTAGAATAAGGAACAAGGGACATATGTTCCTCCTCTTCCTCAGTTTACGGTGATAACTTGTCAGAAAGTTTGAAATGTGCAGCTAAAGGAGTACTTACAAATTTTGCTGACTGCATATTAAAACGTGCCACAATCTTCTCAATATATTTCTTTTGAGACAAACGCAACGTTCCTGCAGCTTTGTCACGCAAAATTTCCATACCCAATATTTTCTTAGCAGCACCTAATTCTTTCATTTCAAACTCAGCACTCAATTGCCGCTTCAACACATCAATATCAGACATATGTTTAGTTGCTATTAACATATCATCAACATATAATAGCAAATAAATCAAAGACCCATCCTCCAATCTCCTAAAATAAACACAACTATCAAACTGACTTTTCGAATAATCTTGACTAGTCATGAAAGCATCAAAACGCTTATGCCATTGTTTAGGAGATTGTTTCAGTCCATACAAAGATTCCTTCAATAAGCAAACATGGTTTTCCTTACTTGGAATAGCAAATCCCTCAGGCTGCTTCATGTAAATTTGTTCCTCTAATTCACCATGAAGAAATGCCGTTTTCACATCTAGTTGCTTCAGCTCAAGATCCTGTGCAACAACTAAGGCAAGTAATACACGAATAGAGGCATGCCTTACCACAGGAGAGAACACTTCATTGTAGTCGATGCCCTCTCGTTGAGTATACCCCCTCGCAACAAGTCTCGCCTTAAATCTGGTTGCATCTACACCGGGAATGCCCTCTTTCTGTTTGTAGACACATTTGCTTCCGACAATTTTCTGACTTTTGGGTACTTTGACCAACTCCCATGTCTAATTTCGATAGAGTGATTCTATTTCTTCACTCATAGTCTCTAGCCACTGTGATGACTCAGCATTAGCCATTGCCTCAGAATAGGATGAAGGCTCATCCATCTCCACCTCATCACCTACAGTTAATGCATAGGCAATATCAGAATAACCATAACGTACCGGTGGTTTAATTTGCCTTCTTTGTCTGCTCGTGGCTATGTTGTGTTGTGGCTCTACTGGTTGTTTAGTATCACCGTCTTCAGGAATTGTGGCCTCATCCGCAATCTCTTCCTCTGTTACCTCTGAGGTCTTTGGAGACTCTGCTTGAATTTCCACTTCACTTCTGACACCATGATCCGTTTGCTCTGCTGGTTGAGTCTCAAGATTCCTCTTTTGAAGCATTGCAGTCTCGTCGAAGATCACGTCTGTGCTGATTAGAAAATCGGGTGATCTGGGATTAGTGCACCACAGCCGGTAGCCTTTCACCCCTTGTGCATAACCCAGAAATATGCACTTCTTCGCCCTCGGCTCAAGCTTACCATCTCTCGCATGAGCATACACAGGACATCTGAATATTCGTAATCCGGAGTAATTAACAGGTTTCCCTGACCATATTTCCTCAGGAGTCTTCCACTTGATAGCAGAAGATAGAGATCGATTAACCAGGTAACCCGCCATATTTATTGCTTCGGCCCAAAATTCCTTGCCTAATGCTGCATGTGAAAGCATGCACCGAGCTTGCTCGAGTAGAGTTCTGTTCTTCCGTTCTGCTACGCCATTCTGCTGTGGTGTCCCGGGAACTATGTGGTGTCTCACAATCCCTTCCTTTTGGCAAAACTTAGTAAAGTCCTTACCATAGAACTCCATGCCATTATCAGTTCTCAGGCACTTGATTTGTTTACTTGACTGCTTTTCAATCAGTGCCTTAAAATTCTTGAACTGATCAAATACCTTAGATTTGTGCTTCAAGAAGTACACCCATACCTTCCTTGAGTAATCGTCGATGAATGTCAACATATATCTAGCACCTCCTTTTGATGGAACTGGAGATGGTCCCCAAACATCTGAATGAATGTATTCGACTTGTTGCTTGGTCGAATGTAGAGCTGTACCAAATTTAACACGACGTTGCTTCCCGAAGATGTAGTGCTCACATAGGTCCAGCTTTCCTGTCTTCTGGCCTTTTAGCAACCCCTTCTCACTTAGCATTGTCATACCTGCCTCACTCATGTGTCCCAATCGCATATGCCATAACTGAGTCAAATTTGAGTCTGACTCACCTGATGAAACTGCAGCAACTCCGGTCACGGTTTCTCCTAGTAAATGATAGAGAGAATTCGCCTTCTTCCTTTTCATTACCGTCAGGGCATCTCGAGAGATCTTCAGCACTCCACCTTCAGCTGTGTGTTTGCACCCGAGGTCATCGAGTGTTCCTAAAGAAATAAGGCTCTTCTTGAGCTTCGGTACGTGTCTTACGTCTGTCAACGTCCGTTCTACGCCATCATGCATTCAGATCCGGATTGTTCCTATCCCCACAACCTCGTAGGCTGCATTATCCCCAAAAGAACTCTACCACCATCTGCAGTCTGGTAGGTAGTGAACCAGTTTTTGTGAGGAGTCATATGATAGGAACATCTAGAATCTAGCACCCATTCGTCTTCTGACGAACTTGTAGATACACATAGGATAGCTTCGGCATCACTGGTACTCTCCTCGACAACATTCGCCACATTGCTTGTGGCATTTTGCCAAACGCCTTTATTTCTTAGCTTTGGACAATCTCTCCTTATGTGCCCCTCCTCGTGACATTCGAAGCACTTCACGCGACCTTTTGATTTTCTATGTCGCGACTTCGACCTGCTTTTGCTTTGGCTTCTGTTGCTAGGCCTCCGATGTTGGTCTCTACCTCGAATCACCAGCCCACGTGCTACATCCTGCGCTAGATTGTCATCACGCAACTTTCTCTACCACTCCTTTGAAAACATGGCAGATTTTACCTCCTCTGAGGTAATCGTGGTACGCCCCTATAACAAGGAGTCGGTAAAGTGCTCCCATGACTCCGGTAGAGACGCTAACAACATCATGCCTTGTTCTTCATCATCTAAAATCTTGCCAACATTCTTCAAGTCCATCATGAGTTTATTAAACTCATCTAGGTGGGATCTAATGGACGTACCTTCAGTATATCGAAACTGGAACATTCTCTTCAACATATATAAGTGGTTGTTCAAACCCTTCTTTACATAAAGGGCTTGAAGTTTAGCCCATAACGTTGCGGCATCCTCCTCCTCGGCCACCTTTATTAGCACTTCATCCGATAAGTTCAACGGGATGATACTCGTGGCCTTCTCCATTAGCTCGTCCTTCTTAGCATCTCGCATTGTTTCGGGCAACTGAGCCTTGCCCTCCAATGCCTTGGCTAATCCTTGAGTTGTTAATAGCGCTTTCATCTTGATGCTCCACAACCCGAAGTTGTTCCTCCCGTTAAATTTCTCAATTTCTACTTTTGCTCCAAACATAATTGCAAAGTCTTAGCTTTGATACCAATTGTTGTAAATCGGCGTCGCAGAAAAGCGGATCGTGTATTTTTGCAATTATGTCAGGAGTTATAGAAATCGATCGAAATAAAACGAGGAGCAATAAAAGAAAAAATGGACACCGGAAATTTACGTGGTTCGGTCCAAATGTCGGAACCTACGTCCACGGGGAGAGCCAGCAAATCAATTTACTATAAATCGGAGAATTACAGGATTACAATCACACATGCACTCAAGTGTTTTCCAGCCCTATTATACCCGATACCCACAGTGTTTAACAATACAACTCATTGAACTCAACTTCCGCACAAAACCTCTATGAGCTCAAGCCTCTCACTCTCTCTCTCGGGCTCTTTTCTCTCGCTCACTGCGAAGCTCTTTTCTTTCGCAGCTTGCCTCGTCCTCCGAAGCTCTCGCTCCTTTTATCGGTGCCTGGAAGAAAACAAATCAAAATTGTACTCCAGAGTTGTCAGAATGGCGCCGATCTTCAAAGCATGCGCCTCCGTGAAATTAATGAGAACGTGTGAGCGGATGACCAGCATGCACTGACACACGTAGAGTAGCTTCTGCCTTCCCTCTTTCTTTATTAATAAAAACAAGAGAAGCCCACAAAAGTTGAACAAAGAAGAGAAGACAATTCGGCGCCTACGAGATAGTCTTCTGAAGCCACAAGTGTTGACCAATTTCTTTTCTACGTGCATGCATGCACATGGCCATGTGCGTGCATTTAATAAGGTTAAAGAAATTGGACGAACAACTCTTCAGAAATCATGCTGACATCTGAGAAGGGCCACAAAAATCAACACACGCATTTGTGGCCTCCATTTCCAACGTGCATCGCAGATCGAGGGCGGGATTCCTTCGGCTCGTATCCTGCATCATTTTTCATCAAATGCTCCGCACATGTTCTTTCTCATTTTAGCATGTAAATGTTTTGCGCGTATCGGGTTGAGACATAATTTAACAGAAATGATGAATGATATTAATAAATTGAGGACTAATGTTTTTTTTTGTGCATATTCATTATAAGCTTATTTATTTATTTATTTATTTATGAAACCGATTCAAATTAATTTGATTGAAATAATCATAAAAATGATAATTTATTATGTATATATAAACGTGTCCCAACGTGTCAGAATTCTTTGTTTTTTTAGAAACGGCGTATCGGCATGTCGTGTTGCATGTCCCCTGTCGCCTGTTAGTGTCGGTGCTACTTAGCAAACCACAATCAGTCTAAGCCTTTTCAACTGTTACGAACCAAAATCAGTCTAAGCCTTTTCATTTGCTTGATGTCTTTGGTACACATCAACACCTCTTCAGGCTGAAGCATGTCTAATTTAATTCCTTCAACAGAGTTTGTTCCCTTCAAATCCAAAGCGAACATGCAATCAGGAGTTAATCACACTCAGCAAGACTAAATACCGTGTCCGTGTGCGTGTGCACCCTTGTGTGCATGGAAACAAGTTAGATAAATAATACGGAGATTCGTAAAAATTAGTAGGTTCTTCATGCAAGAACCTAAGTATATGCTGTTAAATCGTCAAGTCAATGACAAAATGCCACACCCTCTAGTAATTGTAGTGTCATCCATCCAGTAATTTTTAAAAATATTAGTTTTTAAGAATAAGAAAATAGAAATCTTATTGAACTGAAAAATCACCGAATTTTCTTGCGAGACTCTTAGAATATCCTCATGATACCAGAGTACACTGCGCTTGCCCGGATTTTCCGGAGATTCTTGATGCATGATTTCTCAACCCATTTTTTAAAGCAAGTCGTGCATCCATATCTTGTTCGATTCCCTACATATAAGTGATTTATGAGAGAGAATTTGAATCCCACTGTTTGAATAAAAGTTACAACGGTCAAAGTCCTTTATTACATTATTCTTGTCTTCCCCATTAAAGAAACAGCGATGTCCAGAAAGATAGCTTGTTCATTAGTTTCCAATCCATCAAAACTAATTTTCAGAATCTCATCAATCTGGCCGTCAGAAACAGTTCCCAATCTTTCTAATATACAAATCCATTCTTAAATACTCTTACTCCTCAAGAAAGATCCCAAGACAATAAGAGCCAAAGGGAGACCTTTGGCATTGAAGGAGATGAGCTCATAATCTCTTGCGGGGGATGATTCTTGAAAGGCATTCCACTTGAAAAGCTGAAGAGCATCGTCAAAATTTAGTTCACCGACCTTATAGATATCTGCACAGTAAGTGAGTAGTATTTTTTTTTTTTTTGGTAAAAGTAAGTGAGTAGTATTGTTTCATCTCTTGTTTTTAAAATTATTCCCCTCCCCTGACCAAACCAACCTCTTTTTCCCAATAAGCCCCTTCGTTGGTATGTACCATCCACATTATCAAGAACTAACAAAACCTTTCTAAAGCTTTTGCCTGATCTTATCTACAACTGTCTGAATGTAGCCAACCCTTATGGTTTTATCCCCAAAATGTCATGAAGAAGAGCTCCTTGCGGTTTATGTAGGCCATCTTGCCTAGAAATTTCCTTGACATTTGCCAGAAAGCTACTACCTTTGAATTGATCAGCAATCATATTGTATACAGCTTTAGCTATGGTTGACTAGCCTATTCCGCGAACGCCGCATATGCCCACCACGTGAATGCCATCGTCCTCTGTATGCAATGACATTCTTACAGCCCGTATATGTTTGTAAAGAGCAACTAGATGCTTCGCAACATCCAAGTACTGTCTGTGCAGCTCGCTTGATACTTCTTCAATAATCTTCTGGATAAGATCAGATTCAGGACTGCCAATTGCGACCAGAAAATATGTGACAGCCCACTAAGCCATAAAACTAAACAAAAGAACTTGATATTTACTTTTTAGAGCTCTTTGAAAAGTAGCGGCAAATGATGCATCGTACAACTGCCATTGGGTTCTACAAAGATTAAACTATTTACTCTGGCTTCCTTAATCTAGTACAGGTGGGCACATCCTCTGCTAAACTAAACTAAATAAGCTGATGAGGAGGATTATCGGAAAGAACACCTTCCTCGGAGGGGATACAAGATTTGAAGCTAATTGAGCAAATAAGAGACCAATAATTCTTGGCCATCCGAAAAATAAAATGAGACTTACAAGTCAACACCTTAAACTTCAGAAACCACAAATGTTAGCAATTTCAGGAGCATAAGGCGAAACAATGTCTCTCAATGCATCCGCGTTATTTATCGGAACAACAACACTCTCAAAGCGAGAATTCCAGTTCCTAACACAGAGTTCTGCTTCCTGCTTCTAAGAAGACTCATGTTGAAACTCCATATCTCAAACAATTCTGCTAAATTTAGACAACAAGTTTCATCTTTACCGATTCTAGCGAGTTCCAATCTGACATAATCTAACGGAAATTCTCTACAAAACAAACAACAATCAAGAGAATCCAGTCAATTAGCTGAGAGTAATTAGACAATTACCCGTTGTCTGAATGTCATCTGGACAAATTAGCCGCTTGGTGAAGCTCGTCTCTCCACTTCTTCACTCTCTCCGAACCATCACTACGACCACCACCACCGAAAACCTCCTCATGCCTTGCCATGATCTCCGCGAAGACGCTGGTCTGCTTCCGCACATCGCTTGGGTCAACGAGGAAGAACACCGGCCAGAGCAGCTGAACTTTCGAGCCCGGCATCTTGAGAATCTTGGTCAGCTGCTGCAGGCCCCAGGTAGAGGCGGCGAAGTAGGGGGATAAGACGGCAATGGCGATCCTGGAGCGCTCGATGGCCCGCTCAAGTGAAAGGGAGATCCTCCCCCTGCTGGAGCTCGTCGTCACTGAAAACATGGGCTCTGTCGCGGCAGAGGGCGCTGTGGAGGTGGCTGACGAAGCCGGCGCGAGTGTCCTTACCTCGAAAGCTGAGGAAAACGTCGTAGTCCCATCGAGGGATGGCGGCACAAGACGAGGAAGAAGAAGAAGATGAGGAGGAGGATGCAGTGGCCCTGGAAGACCGTCGGAGAGAGACGTCATGGCTTTCTTTCTTATGCGAGACGCGCAAAGTCAAGGGAGGCGCGGGAACGAGAGTCGACGGAGACGCGGGGACGATCCCTGCTCGGGATACGTTCGACCGAACGCGATTCGTGGGGATCGACCAAGTCCACGCAAGGATTCCCCTTGCCGTCGACGCACGCTCGGACAGCGTTGCATCCAAGGTCGCAGACAAATCGGTCGGGAACCGGAGTCATTGAATGGAAATCATTTCAATTCTCTTTCACGTGCTTGAGTAAGAGTTTTACTGTTTTGGAAAGAGTCAGGACAATTCTCTAAGTGATGGCCGGGCAATTGAAAATTTGGAATAGCCAAATGCGTCATTAGCGACAATAGCTGTAAGAAATGGTTTGGTTTTGGTGAGTTACTGATATTGTGTAGGGGTGAGCGTGGTTCCCGAGTAGAATCAGGAACCAGAGAATCGCACCGGAGGGTCCGGTTCGGTTCCCGGTTCTAAAGAGACCAGTTCCAGTTCTCAGTTCCCTTTTTTTGGGAATCGGCGGTTCATGGTTCTAGTTCCGGTTCCATAGCAGAACTGGTTAAGGTTCCAAAAAAAGCCCTAAATCAATTTTCATGTTTACTCTCCTCAGTTCACACTTCACAGTTCTCCTCTGTCCTCTTTCGTTCTTTGCCTTTGCCCCGTCGCCGACGCTACTCGCCCTCGACAAGTTGGGCAATCACCTTCTCGGATCTCCACGCGGAGTCGGGCCTCAAGTCCCTTGACGAGTTCCTCTCCGGCAAGACCTACATCTTCGGGTAACGCTTCAATCTCTCTCTCTCTCTCTCTCTCTCTCGGTTCTTCGCACGGGGGATCGATCAGTCGATTCGGTATCTTGGGCCCCCTTGCTTGTTTGGGATGTTTATCGGCGTTGTTTTCGATGGCAGAGATTGGCTCACGAAGGACGACATAAAGGTGTACGCTGCGGTTCTCAAGAAGCCCAGAGGCTCGTTCCCGAATGCCGGCAAGTGGTACGAGTGTGTGTCCTCACATCTCGTCTCGAGGTTCATTTCTCTCCTTGATTTGGCTCTTATGTTGCTCGGTTGCTCGGTTTTGCTTGATTCAGAACTTCCTTTTTGGATAGGATCGCTTCTAGTAGTTTGTGTAGTGATTGATTCGATGATTGTGAGTTTCTGATGCTAGTTCTTGGTACCATGTTTCTGTAGAAAAGCTAAAGGGAGGAGAGATGAGGCTGAAACTTTCTCTTTCATTCAGAACAACGAAGTCTTTTACAAAAGACAAATACATAACGTAAAAACACCACTAAAATAGGACCCATAACTACCCATGTTCTGCATAAAACATTTATTCCACTAACACCTAAAAACTAGGACAACTAACACACAAATTAGCTAAACGTGACTCCACTAACTCCAATAACTGAAAACCAAATCAGCAAAATGTGCAAAAATAAATAACTATTATTTCAACAATCCCTCTCTTAAACTGATGTTTACTAATATTCAGTTTAAAGCCTTGACTGTTTTCAACGTACAAACACCTAGTAACCTTCTGAGCTTCACAAATGACTCCATCTTGAGGGCCTTGGTGAATATATCAGCAACTTGATCTTCACTCCTACAGTAGATTAGATGAATTGTTCCATCATTATTAAGATCTCTCAAGAAATAAAATTTCACATCAATATGCTTGCTTCTTCCATGTAGCACAGGATTCTTGGAGAGTTTGATTGCCGAGTTGTTATCACAAAAAATTTTAGTAGCTCCTGGTTGCTTGAATTGCAGCTCCTCAAGAATTCTCCTTAGCCAAATAGCTTGACAAACACTAGCTGTTGTAGCAATAAATTCAGTTTCTATACTTGACAATGTGACAATTGGTTGCTTCTTGGATGACCACGAAATAGCACCTGTCCCAAACATAAAAGCATAACCCGAAGTGCTTCTCCTATCATCTTGATCTCCTGCATAGTCACTATCAGTAAATCCCAATAAATTGGACTTTCACCCTTCTTGTAAAATAACTCAAAGTCTCTAGTTCCTTGCAAGTAACGGAGGATTCTCTTAGTAGTTAACAAATGCATTTATGTAGGATTCTCCATATATCTACTAATTAAACTCACATAATACATTATATCTGGTCTTGTTGTAATTAGATACATCAAACTACCCACAATTTGTTTGTAAAGTGTGTTGTCAACTTTCCTCCCTTCATGATCATTGTATAGCTTTAAGCCAAACTCAACTGGAGTGTTTACAGGATTACAATCCTTCATCCGAAACCTGTACAAAATTTCTTCCACATATTTCTTTTGAAAAATAAAGATCCCATTATCTGATTGTACCACTTCTATGCCAAAGAAGTAATGCATCATACCAAGATCAGACATTTCAAACTCATCTATCATAGATTTCTTGAATTCTTCAAACATGCCATCATAATTTCCAGTAAATATAAGGTTGTCAACATACAAACAGACAATGAGCATTTTCCCTTTATCTCAAATCTTGACAAAAAGCGTATGCTCATAATGACATTTTGAAAAATCAACTTTAAGAAAATAAGTTTCAATAAGACTATACCAAGCCCGAGGGGCTTGTTTTAGCCCATAAAGAGCTTTTTTTAATCTATGAACTTTATGCTCATTTCCAATCTTGACATAACTAGGGGGTTGCTCGACAAATACCTGTTCCTCTAAGTACCCATGCAAGAATGTCGATTTGACATTTAGTTGGAAAATAGGCCAAGAATTTTGTGCCGCCAATACAATCACCAATCTGATCGTGTCAAGTCTCGCAATTGGAGAAAAAACTTATGTATAATCGATCCTATATTGCTGCTTGTATCCCTTGGCTATCAAACGTGCTTCGTATTTGTCAACTTCACCATTTTCTTTCAGTTTTGTTTTAAAGACCTACTTTACACCAATAGTTTTTTGTCCATCCAGAAGATCGGATAGCTCCCAAGTATCATTTCTTTCAATAGCATTAATTTCATAATCCATCGCTTTTTGCCATTTTTCTTCTTTGATAGCACTCTCAAAAGTTGTAGGGTTATAGTATGAAAATAAGGCAAAGTGAGTAATTGAATCTCCAATTCCAATTACCTCATAATCTTCCATCCAAGCATGCCTTCTTCTAACGCAGCGAAGAGATTGAGCTTCTTCTTCATTGACTTCAGCAATTGTTGGCGAAATTCTAGCGACTGTTGACGAAATTCCGGTAGCTGTAGAAGTCATATTTGATGAATTTTTTGGCAAACAAGGTGCTGAAATTTGCTCCTGTCAGCATCATTGTCATAAATGACTTGGGTAGGCTGTTGTCAATTCCAATCCTAAGTGTTCTCTTCATCAAAAACAACATTCCTGCTAGTCACAATCTTCTTTGTTAGTGGTTGAATAATTTATATACTTTGGATGCTTCACTTACACTAAGAAAGACACATTTTTCAGCCTTGTCATCAAGTTTTTTCCTTTTCTCATCCGGGACATGGGGATATGCAATACATCCAAAGATTCTGAAATGATCTACAATTAGTCTTCTCCCACTTCAAGCCTCTTCTGGTGTCATATTTTGAATATCAAAAATTGGACTTCTGTTCAAAACATGAATACCCTAATTTATTGCTTTTGGCCAAAAAGTCTTTGGAACTCTTCCTCTTGTCAATAAGCTTCCCACTATATTGAGAATGGTTCTATTTTTCCCCTCAGATACACCATTCTGTTGTGGTGTATATGTAGCAGTAAGCTCTCTTCGAATGCCATGCTCTACACAAAAGCTTCAAATTCTTTTGAGCAATATTCACCACCGAAGGATCTTAATGGTCTTTCCTGCTTCATTTTCCACATGAGCTTTGAAGCTTTTAAATGTGGAGAAAGCTTCCGATTTGTCCTCTAAAAAATAAATCCAAGTTTTTATGGAAAAATCATCAATGAAGGTAATTAAGTATCTTTTAGCTCCATTAGAAGATAGGTTTATAGGACCGCAAATGTTCAAATGCACTAGCTGCAAAACATCCTTTGCTCTCCATAACTTCTCTTTTGAAAATTGAGAATGATGTTATTTGCTAACAACACATTCTTCACAGACTTGGGAATGAATAGTAATTTGAGGAAGACCTGTCACAATGTTTTTCTGTTGGAGGGTCTTCAATTCACCAAAACTCAAGTGACCGTAGCGAAATTGCCACAGCCATGAGGGATCTTTCTTTTCAGCCATCAAACAAGATTGAATATTTTCAATCTTCAATGGAAACAATATATTTGAACTCATAAGAACAACTGAAATAGCACCTCTAATAAAATCATAAATTTCACAAGCACCCCTTCTGAATGGTGATAACATAACCCTTTTCTTGTAATTGACCAGCACTCAATAGGTTACTTTTCAGGTCAGGAACATGCAACACGTTAGAGATCATTTCCACAAAACCATTCTTGGTTCTTATCTTAATATCACATTTTCCCATCACTTTCATAGTAGAATGATCTCCAAAACTCACAGTGGAATGAAAATCTTCATTTAGATAAGAAAAATAAGACTTACTTCCACTCATTGGTTACTGCAGCTTGTATCCACATACCAAATATTTGACTTGCGCTTCTTTTCATCTTGAACAGCCATCAACAACGTTTCTACTTCTTTTTCTTCAACAAAATTTGAACTCTCTACCTTTTCTTTATTATTAGACAGTCTAGTATAATATTCAGATGCATAATGACCAAATTTATGACATTTAAAACACTCTACCTTGGATTTGTTAGGATCCCGTCCTCTGCCTTTACCTTGAAATTGGTCATTATTGGCTTTGAAATTCCTGCTAACATTTCTATTTCTTCGATCTCCCCTTCCTCTATCTCTACCTCTACCCCTTCCTCTGAAATTGTTGGAATGAGTATTGGTAGAAGCCTTCAACGCTTGCTCCTCTATTGTTGAACTTCTGTTCATCTTCCGTTCGTGGACCAATAAGAAGCTTTGCAATTCATCAAGAGAGAGTGCATTTATGTCTTTTAACTCTTCAATTGAGCAGACAACATATTTAAACTTTGGTGTTAGAGAATGCAAAATCTTCTCCACAATGGTGACGTTGTCTATCTTCTCGTCATGGAATCGTATCTCGTTGCTGATCTCCATTGTTCTGGCACAATAGCTGGTGACAGATTCTCCATCCTTCATTGCTAGTGTCTCAAAATCTCTTCTCAAGGCTTGAAGTTGTGCACGCTTCACTCTAACAGAGCCTTGATATTTCTTCTTCATAGAATCCTAAATATCCTTGGAAGTTTCTTTGTAAAGGATAGTCTCCAAGATGGGACGATCAATAGCTTGAAAGAGATAATTTTTTGCTTTCAAGTCCTTCAACTTTCTAGCTTCTAATTATGCTTTCTGGGGATCAGTCAAAGCCGTGTTTGCTGGTGGCTCTTGAATTCTAGATTTGACAATCGACCAATACTCCTTTGACCGTAAAAAATTCTCCATTAGCATGCTCCAATGGTCATAGTGACCATCAAAGCGTGGAATTGTTGGTTGAACAAAATTGTCGGTGGCCATTGGAAATATTGCTGTTGTAATTATCTCACAAGAGTATCTTACACCTGTAAACCTTCTTTATCTTTAAAAAAAAAAAAAAAAAAAAAAACTCTCTCACTCTTCTCAAGGCTCTTATACCACTATAGAAAAGCTAAAATGAGGAGAGATGAGGCTGAAACTTCCTCTTTCGTTCAGAACAACGAAGTCTTTTACAAAAGGTAAATACATAACGTAAAAACACCACTAAAATAGGATCCATAACTACCCATGTTCTGTATAAAACATTTATTCCACTAACACTTTAAAACTAGGACAACTAACACATAAAATTAGCTAAACGTGACTCCACTGACTCCAATAACTGAAAAAACAAATCAGCAAAACGTGCAAAAATAAATAACTATCATTTCAACAGTTTCGTGATTTAGCATCTTGGTACCAGTATCCAAAAGGGTCCAGAAAAACGAGGATTTTTCTGTGTTTACGAATGCCTGTTATTTCTATAGACTTGCATGAAAGCATATTCGGAGGCCCTTATCTTCAATTTAAGGTCAACAATATCGATCGCCTAATTTTCTTGGTATGGTTTGGGGAGGAGATCGGTGCATGCCTGTGTCATGTGCTTTGAATTTGTTGAAGTTGAGAAATTTTCGGCATTGTCGCATCTCATCTTGTTATAGCATTTTATTTTGATTTTAGAGTCAAATGCTTCCTAATGTCTCCTACCTTTGATCAATTGTTTAGCTTCCCTGGCAAAGCTGCTGGTGTTAGAGTAGATTTGCATAGTTTTTTCCAAACTATGGGAACCTGATTTCTCTTGTTATGAAAGTTTAACAATCTTGGAATCATTTTCAGTTATATATTCTGCTTCCACACTCATTTAATATTACTTTCTTTCACTTGTATTTATCATTCATATTAGTTCTCATCAGATTCTGATTGCTCCCATTTCACGTACAGTCACAGGGAAAATTACTACTAAAGCTGATGTCTTCAGTTTTGGAGTTGTTTTAACGGAACTACTGACGGGATTGATGGCGCTTGATGAAGAAAGACTAGAGGAAAGCCAATACCTCGTGGGTTATTTCTGGAATATAAAATCAGATAAAGAAAAGTTAATGGCTGCTATTGACCCAACTTTGGAGAAAAAGGAGGAGACATACGAGAGTATCTTTATCATCGCTGAATTATCCGGGCACTGCACTGCAAGGGAGCCAAACCAAAGGCCAGATATGGGCCATGTTGTGAATGTACTGGCTCCACTTGTTGAGAAATGTAAACCATTTGACGACGACTATGAAGAATACTCTGGCATTGATTACAGCCTCCCGCTGAATCAGATGGCTAAGGACTGGCAGGAAGCAGAAAGCAAGGACTTGAGTTGCATGGACTTAGAAGACAGTAAGGGAAGTATACCCACAAGACCAACAGGATTCGCGGACTTTTTCACTTCTGCTGATGCTCGGTAAAAAGATCGATTTGGTTGCTTTTCTTAAGCATGCTTCTTTTGGTAGTGGTATATAGCACGATGGGATGGGGGGGCTTTGCTTATTGAGAACTCAATATTCATATCATGATTAAACGTTACTTCTTTATCATGATTAAGTAGGGTTTCCAAATTCTTAGGATATCTTGTTCAGGCTTTAAATGTTTGAGTTTTGAACTGACATTGGTCGAGTACGAGTTCCTGAGTTTTCTTCCTTCTCTAGTTGCTGCATCAGCTATATTTCTTGCTAGATAGACGCTGGATGACTCATGCCACCCTTGGGTTTGTTCTCTATCTTGCATTTCTTTCATCGCCACAAGCTTACAATTTGATTATCTGGGTATTAACTTACCTTTTACTTTCTGCAGAATCCGACGTTTGAATTCTACACATCTTATATGGCATCTGACCTGAAGACTACGGTATCTGCATTGCAAGACCTGCAATCAAATGCAAAAGAATGCCCACTAAGTGCTATACGTATCAAGTATCGGCAGCAGAAGGTACACTAGTACAAGAGCTCAACTAGAACAAATTAAAATATAAACCACTCATGCTTGGTCGAAGTTTGTTGCTTGCATAAGTAATTATCTTGTCTTTGTCACAACAAAAGTTGCTAAGTTGCCATCCTTTTCTAATCTTGGCTTGAGCTGACATAGAAGCTTTGGTTTGTCTCTTTCCTTATTCATTATAGTTCAAATATGAAAGTGAAACCACAAAAAAAAGAAAAAAGAGAAAAAAGAACCTAGTAGATTTCAGGTTTTTGGTTATGACGGGTAGATTTTAGGTTCCAAAAAATGAGGAACCTGTACCCGCGGGTAGGTTCTAGGTTCCAGACGGAACCTGTAAGGAACTGAGGACCGCTTACCCCTAATATTGTGCCTGGTTCACCGGTGCAATCCTCGCTCAACCCATTGTTAAGGATCGACAGTGTAGCGTCCATCTTTCGTTTAACCATGTAGTATGGAACATGAACTTATCTCTTTATTTGAGCAAAGAGAAAATAAATCTGAACTCAAGGCTATCAAAACGAGAAGTGGAAACAGAGTTCGCTACCTATGAAAATCTTTCCCCCTCTAAACATTAATTTATAATAATTATAACCACATAAATCTCCATATCCTCATTGTCTTTAGGTGGTTTCTCTGGTAATTTCTTCTTATAGCATCCAACTTGAACTGCAAGATCCATAAACGTCAATGCTATCACTCGACGAGGAAGAGTACAGACGTAATTTGCAAGATCAGCTAGTTTCCGTGTCATCACTCAATTCGGGTGGGAATTGAGCTAAAGCACTCCTTAGGCGGTCGACTACGCAACACATTGAGGGCCGGTTAACAGCTCGTTCCTGAACACAATCCACAGCGAGGTTTGCCATATCTGCCACTGCAATCATCTCGAACGGGACCGGAGTTGGCATGTTTGGGTCCAGAGCCTGGCCAATTTCACCTTGAACAATGTATGGAACTACGGTATTCACAATCCGTCCCCTGTTCTGATCATATGCTTTGCATCCAGATAACAACTCGAGCAACACAATGCCATAGCCATACACATCACTCTTAGTCGTTAGTATTTGGGTCTGCAAATATTCTGGATCCAGATAGCCTAAGGTGCCTGCAATCCTACCCTTGAACTCATCTACACCCTGAGGAAGAGGTATAGAATATCCAAAATCCGAAACTTTGGCAGTCCAGTTTTCATCTAGCAAGATGTTTAATGACTTGATGTCTCGGTGTATTATTCGAGGACCTGCAAATTCATGTAAGTACTCGATTCCCCTAGCGGCATCCAGTGCCACCTTGATCCGTGCCTTCCAAGACATCAAAGGTGAGCTTCTGATAGTGTGAAGTTGGTCGTACAGCGAGCTATTGTTCATGTACTCATAGACTAGGGCAGACTCACCATGTCTTGCATGAAATCCCAACAACCGAATAATATTCTTATGATTGACATGATGAAGAATTTTGATCTCAGTGATGCAGCACCTGATGTTGAATTTTTTTGTCCACTTGATGGCCACTTCCTGCCCATCATCCAGTCTCCCACGATATACAAAACCAGCACCGCCTTCTCCAATCTCATTGCAGAAATTATTAGTCGCATGAACCAGCTTTGCCTTTGAAAATTTTTTGAATACCTGAGAAACAAAATTTATCAGCAAACATTCCCGTAAAATGAAGTGATGAGAAATAAAGCCATCGAAAGGACAAGGATATACCGAATATTCCTCTAACAGCATATCACTGTCAAAATCTGCTATGCTAGTGTTATGACTACCCTTGGGTTTTTTGAAGCATGAAAACTGGGTAAGCTTACGCACGGCAGCCATGATATATTTGAAGTCTGAGAGAGCATCTCTGCAGTTAATTTTCCAGATTCTCGATGCTGCCCCTTTGCATCTAAATCTAAACAAGATTGTTTCGACTGGACCATGATGCTTCTCATTCTTAGTAGGGTCGGTGAGACTGGAATCATGAATACTAGGTTGCGCAGGACCATATCTCTCTGCAGTTGCTGGCAAGTTGTTTCCCTGCCCCCAGAGCCAACTTATGTCATTGCAAAGATACTCGGGGCATCCAGATAAATGTTTGTCACGAAACATTAACAGCCTAAGCCTTTTCATCTGCTCGATGGATTTTGTACCCATAGACATCGCCGCACCAGGCTCAAGCATGTCCAATTTAATACCTTGAACCGAGTTTGTTCCCTTCAAATCCAAAGCAAATATACGAGCAGGAGTTAACCCCCGATAAAGGGCAATGAAAACAAGTTAGATAGATCATAAATAGATCCAAAAACATTTACAAGGTCATCATGCAAGAATCTACGTATATGCTATTAAATTGTCAAGCCAATGCCAAAGCGCCACACATCAAGTAACTGTAGTGCCATACCTCCAGTAAATTAAAACAACATAGTTTTAAAGAAAAAGAAAATACAGATCTTATAGTAGGAAAAATTACCAAATTTTCTTGTAACACTCTTAGAATATCCTCATAAGACCAGAGTCTGCTGCGCTTGCCAGGATTTTCAGGAGATTCTTGACGCACGATTTCTCGACCCATTTCTTGAAGCAAGTTGTGCATCCATATCTCGTTCGACTCCATATATATAAGTGATTTTTAGAGAGAATTTGAAGCCCACTCTCTGGATAAAAGTTACAACGATCAAGCGCCCTTGTTACCTTAATTTTGTCTTCCCCATTAAAGAAACAAGCGATGTCAAGAAAGATAGCTTGTTCATGAGTTTCCAATCCATCAAAACTAATTTTCAGAATCTCATCAATCTGACCGCCAGGAGTGGCACTCAGTCTATTTAATGTACATTCCCATTCACGAGTGCTCTTGCTGTTCAAGAAAGATCCCAATACAATTAGAGCCAAAGGGAGACCTTTGGCATAGCGAATAATACTGTCAGAGAGAAGTGGGTAGGGGTAAAATTTTGCAGGGGATGGTTCTTGAAAGGCATTCCAACTGAAAAGTTCAAGAGCATCATCAAGATTCAGTTCACGAACCTTATAGATTTCTGCACTGTGAGCGACAAGTATTTCTTCATCTCTTGTTGTTAAAATTATCCTACTCCCCTGACCCAACCAACTTCTTTCACCCATTAAGTCCATTAGCTGGTCCATGCGATCCACATCATCAAGAACTAACAGGACTCTTTTATTGCAAAGCTTTTGCCTGATCAAATTTACACCTATCTGAATGTAGCCAACCTTAATGGTTTTTTCCCCCAAAATGTCACGAAGTAGAGCTTCTTGCAGTTTATGTAGGCCATACCGCCTAGAAATTTCTCTAACATTTGCCAGAAAGCTACTGCCTTCAAATTGATCAGCAATCAAATTGTATATAGCTTTAGCAATAGTTGTCTTGCCTATTCCGCCAATCCCGCAGATGCCTACTACGCGAACGCCATCGTCCTCTGCATGCAATGACATTTTAACAGCTTGTATATGTTCATCAAGAGCAACTGGATGCTTTGCAACATTCAAGTACGGGCGGTGCAGCTTGCTTGACACTTCTTCAACAATCTTCTGGATAAGTTCAGATTCAAGACTGCCGATTGCAATCATTAAAAATATGTGACAACTGCTAAGCCACAAAACTATTCAAAAGAACTTGATATTTACTTGTTAGAGCTCTTTGAAAAGTACTGGGTTTCCAAATGATGCATCATACAACAACCATTAGGTTCTACAAAGATTAGCCCATGTACTCTGGCTTCCTTAATCTAGTACAGGTGGGCACATCCTCTGCTAAACTAAACTAAATAAGCTGATTAGGAGGATTATCGGAAATAACACCTTCCTCTTGATCCGAGAAGATATAAACCAATTAAGCCGCAGAACTGGTCAGCTTCCAGTACTTGGATTTGACTTGTGATGATAACTATTATGTTGTCAGTTATTAAAGTTCTTAACCATAGAGATATACACAGAGGACACTAAGGGAAGGTATACATGATTTGAAGTTAGTTGAGCAAATAAGAGACCAATAATTCTTGGCCATTAAAAAAATAAAATTAGACTTATAATTCAACACCTTAAACTTCGGAAACCACAAATGTTTGCAATTGCAGGAGCATAAGGTGAATCGATGTCTCTCGTTATTTATCGGAACAACGATGCTCTGAAAGTCAGAATTCCAAACACCCAGTTCTGCTTCCTGCCTCCTGCTTCTAAGCAGACTCAATTGAAACTCCATTTCTCAAGCAATTCTACTAAATTTATGCAACGTGTTTCATCTTTACCAATTCTAGCGAGTTTTAATCAGATCTAATCTAACAGAAATTCTCCAAATGCACAAAGAGAAATCAAGAAAATCCAGTAAACTAGTTGAGAGTAATTTGACAGTTACCCGTTGCCCAAATGCCATCCGGACAAATTAGCCGCTTCGCTCAGCGCGTTTCTCCACTTCTTCACCCACTCCGAACCATCACCACCGAGAACCTCCTCATGCCTCGCCATGATCTCTGCAAGACGTCGGTCTGCCTCCGCACATGGCTCGGGTCAACGCGGAGGAACACCGGCCGGACAAGTTGCCCTCTCGAGTGCTTCATCTCGAGAATCTTGGTCAGCTCCTGCAAGCACCAGGTGGAGTCGGCGAATTTGGGAGAGAAGACAACGATCGCGATCCTAGAGCTCTCGATCTTCCGCTCCAGCGAGCTATCGATCTTCTCTCCCCGTTCGAGCTCGTAGTCAATGAAGACGCGGACCCCATTACGGCGGAGCTCTCTATCGAGGTGGCTGATGAAGCCTGCACGAGTGTCCTCGCCTCGGAAGCTGAGGAAGACGTCGTAGTCCCATCGAGGGACGGCAGCGCAAGACAAGGAAGAAGAAGATGATGATGATGCAGTCGCCATGGAAGAGGGTTGGAGAGAGAGTGGGCAATGGGCTGGGCTATTGAAAATTTGGGATAGCCAAATGCGTCATTAGTGACGAGAGCTGTAAGAGATGCTTTGGTTTTGGTGAGTTAATTATAGGGAAAATTTCAAATAAGGACCCGAATGGACTAATTTTCTTAAATAAAGGTCCGAAATGAACTTTGTTGTCAAAAACTAAAAGTGAACCTATTGTCTCAAATAATGATCCAAAGTGGTTGAATCAATTCCAAATAAGGACTTGTTGATCAACCAAATATTCGCGAGCTATCAAGCATGTGACATTCCTGACGATCGGAGTTTGGGCAATATTGTCCAAAATTTTTTTTGGGAAAATTAACAAATCCTAAAACGTAAACAAAAAAACCCTAGGTTTTCTACGGTCTCCCCATTCCTCATACCCATCCTCTACAAAGTCAAAAACCGAAGTTCTTCCCATTCCTTATACCCATCCTCCGCAAAGTCGAAGATCCAAATTCTCGCCGGTTGAGGCACAAATTAAAAAACAAGAACAAAACCGGATTCTTCTTTCTTTGTTTGCGGAGACGCAAATTTTCCAGGAGTGACGAGAATTGAGTCATGACGATGATCGGGCAACGATTTGGTTGGGGAGCAGCGGGGAGAAGAAAGAAGAAACGTAAACATCTAAATGAATAACCTAAACTTAATTAATTTAGAATTTTCCCTTTTTTTCCAATCACAAATTTTTGACAAAATTACCCTTATTTTAATTTCGGAAAATGTTTGCCGGCGAGCTAAGGCCCTCAATAGAGATTAACTTGATCACTTTGGGTCTTTATTTGACACAAAATTCACTTCGGGTTCTTATTTGACACAAAGTTCACTTTAAATCTTTATTTGAGAAAATAGATTCACTTCAAGTCCTTATTTAGAATTTTCCCTTAATTATATTCTGCTTGATTCACCGGTACAATCCTTGCTCAACCCATTGTTGAGGATCGATAGCGTGGCATCCATCCTCCGTTTGATCATATAGTATGGAATATGAACTTATCTCTTTATTTTAAGCAAAGAGAAAATAAATCTGAACTCAAAGGCTATCAAAACGAGAAGTGGAAACAGAGTTCGCTGCATATAAAAATCTTTCCCCCTCTACACATTAATTTACAATAATTATTACCACGTAAATCTCCAATATCCTTATTATTTCTAGGTGATTTCTCTGGTAATTTCTCTGGTAATTTCTACTTAAAGCATCCCACTTGAACTTAGAGATTCGTCAATGCTATCACTCAACGGGAGATAAGTATATGGACTTGAGTTGCAAGATCTACTAGTTTCCGTGTTATCACTCAATTCGGATGGGAATTGAGCTAAAGCACTTCTTAGGCGGTCCACTACACAACTCATTGAGGGCCGGTCAAAAGCTCGTTCCCGAACACAATCCACAGCGAGGTTAGCCATATCTTCCACTGCAATCATCTCGAACGGGGCCGGAGTTGGCATGTATGGGTCCAGGGCCTGGCCGATGTTGCCCTGAAGGATGCATGGAACTATGGTGTTCACTATCAATCTCTGGCCATCTTCACTCCTATCCAATACTTTGCATCCAGATAACAACTCAAGCAACACAATCCCATAGGCATACACGTCGCTCTTAGTCGTTAGCATTCCAGTGTGGAGATATTCTGGATCCAGATAACCAAGGGTGCCGGCAATCAGATCCTCAGACTTATCTACACCCTCAGGAAGAAGTACGGAGAGTCCAAAATCCGAAACTTTGGCAGTCCAGTTTTCATCTAGCAAGATGTTTGCTGACTTGATGTCTCGGTGTACAATTCGAGGACCTGCAAATTCATGCAAGTACTCAATTCCCCAAGCGGCATCCAGTGCCACCTTGATCCGTGCATTCCACACCATGAAAGTTGAGCTTCTGATAGCGTGAAGGTGTGAGTACAGCGAGCCATTGTTCATGTACTCGTAGACTAGGGCGCACTCACTACGTCCTGCATGAAATCCCAACAACCGAGTAACATTCTTATGACTGACATGACGGAGAGTTTTGATCTCCGTGATGAACGTGTCATATCCCCATCCATCTGCAAGTACCTTTGTCCACTTGATGGCCACTTCCCGCCCATCATCCAGTTTCCCACGATACACTGAACCAGCACCGCCCCTTCCAATCTCATCGCGGAAATCATTAGTTGCACGACCCAGCTCTGCCTTTGAAATTTTTTTTAATACCTGAGAAGCAAAATTTATCAGCAAGCATTTCAGTAAAATGAAGAGATAAGAAATAAAGCCGTCAAAAAGATGAGGATATACCGAATATTCCTCCAACAGCATATCACTGTCTAAACCCTTGTGTCTTAAGCATAAAAACTGGGTAGGCTTACGCACGGTGGCCATGACACATTTGCCACTGAGGCATAAAAACTGGGCAAGCTTATGTGGGGTACCCACAATACATTTAAAGTTTGGCAGAGTATTCCTGCAATTAATTTTCCAGATTCTCGATGCTGCCCCTTTGCATCGAAATCTAAAGAAGATCGTTTCAATCGGACCATGATGCTTCTCACTCTTAGCAGGGTTGGCATGACTGGAATCATGAATACTAGGCTGCGCAGGACCATATCTCCCTGCAGTTGCTGGCAAGTTGTTTTCTTGCCCACAGAGCCCCTTTATGTCTTTCCGAAGATACTCGGGGCATCCGGATAAATGTTTGTCACGAAACATCAACAGTCTAAGCCTTTTCATCTGCTTGATGGATTTTGTACCCATAGACATCGCCTCTCCAGGCTCAAGCATGTCCAATTTAATACCTTGAACGGAGTTTGTTCCCTTCAAATCCAAAGCAAACATAGCGGAGGAGTTAACTACGGATAAAGGCAATGGAAACAAGTTAGATAAATCATAAATAGATCAAAAAATATCTACAGGATCGTCATGCAAGAACCTATGTATATGCTATCAAATTGTCAAGCCAATGCCCAAGCGCCACACATCAAGAAACTGTAGTGCCATATCTCCAGTAAATTTTAAACAGCATAATTTGAAAGAACAAGAAAATACAGATCTAATTGTAGGAAAGTTTACCAAATTATATTGAAAGACTCTCAGAATATCCTCATAAGACCAGAGTCTGCTGCGCCTGCCAGGATTTTTAGATTCTTTACGCACGATCTCTCGACCCATTTCTTGAAGCAAGTTGTGCATCCATATCTTGTTTGACTCCATATATATAAGTGATTTTTGAGAGAGAATGTGAAGCCCACTATCTGGATAAAAGTTATAGCGGTGAAAATCCTTTATTACCTCAATTTTTTCTTTCCCATTATAAAAACAAGCGATGTCAAGAAAGATATCTCGTTCATGAGTTTCCAATCCATCGAAACTAATTTTTAGAATCTCATCAATATGGTCGCTGGGAGTGGTACTCAATCTTTCTAATGTATCCTCCATTCTTGAGTGCTCTTACCCCTCAAGAAAGATCCCAATACAATAAGAGCCAAAGGGAGACCTTTGGCATAGTGAACAAATCCGTCGGAGAGAAGCGGGTAGGGGTAACCTTTTGTAAGGGATGGTTCCTGAAAGGCATTCCAACTGAAGAGTTGAAGAGCATCATCATGATTAAGTTCACAACCTTATAGATTTCTGCATTTTGAGCGACTAGTATTTCTTCATCTCTTGTCGTTAACATTATTTTACTCCCCGGACCAAGCCAACTTCTTTCACCCATTAAGTCCCTTAGTTGGTCCGTGCAATCCACATCATCAAGAACTAATAGAACTCTCTTATTGCCAAGCTTTTGCCTCGAATCTACACCTATCTGATTGTACCCAACCTTAATGTTTCTGTCCCCCAAAATGTCACGAAGTAGAGCTTCCTGCAGTTTATGTAGGCCATACAGCCTAAAAATTTCTTTAACATTTGCCAGAAAGCAACTACCTTCGAAATGATCAGCAATCATATTGTATACAGCTTTAGCAATAGTTGTCTTGCCTATTCCGCCAGTCCCACAGATACCCACCACGTGAATGCCATTGTCCTCTGTACGCAATGACACTCTTACAGCCTGTATATGTTTGTCGAGAGCAACTGGATGCTTTGTGACATCCAAGTACTGTCTGTGCAGCTTGCTTGACACTTCTTCAACAATCTTCTCGACAAATTTATCTTCAGGACTGCCAATTGCAACCACAAAATACGTGACAGCCCGCCAAGCCACAAAACTAAACGAAAGAACTTGATATTTACTTTTTAGAGCTCTTTGGAAAGTATTGGATATATAAATGATGCATCGTACAACAGCCATTGGGTTCTGCAAAGATTAAACTATTTACTCTGGCTTCCTTAATCTAGTACAGGTGGGCACATCCTTTGCTAAACTAAACTAAATAAGCTGATGAGGAGGATTATCGGAAAGAACACCTTCCTCCTGATCCGAGAAGATATAAACCAATTAAGCTGCAAACTGGTTAGATTCCAGTACTTGAATTTGACTTGTGAAAACAATTATTATGTTGTCGGTTATTAAAGTGCTATAAACCAATTAAGCTGCAGAACTGGTTAGATTCCAGTACTCGAATTTGACTTGTGATGATAACTATAATCTTGCTGGTTATTAAAGTGCTTAACCATAGAGATATACACGGTGAACACTAAGGGAAGGGATACATGATTCGAAGCTAATTGAACAAATAAGAGACCAACAATTCTTGGCCATCCAAAAAATAAAATGAGACTTATAATTCAACACCTTCAACTTTGGAAACCACAAATGTTAGCAATGTCAGGAGCATAAGGCGAAACGATGTCTCTCAATGCATCCGCGTTATTTATCAGAACATCAACACTCTGAAAGTGAAAATTTCAGTTCCAAACACGGTTCTGCTTCCTGCTTGCTTCTAAGCAGACTCATTAAAACTCCATTTCTCAGACAACTCTGCTAAATTTAGGCAACGAGTTTAATCTTTACCGGTTCTAGCGAATTCTAACCTGACATAATCTAACGGAAATTCTCTAGAAAACAAACAGCAATCAAGAGAATCCAGTCAATTAGCCGAGAGTAATTAGACAATTACCCCTTGTCTAGATGCCATCCGGACAAATTAGCCGCTTGGTGAAGTGCATCTCTCCACTTCTTCACTCTCTCTGAACCATCACCATCACCACCACCACCACCACCAAAAGCCTCCTCGTGCCTGGCCATGATCTCCGTGAAGACGCCGGTCTGCTTCCGCACATCGCTTGGGTCGACGTGGAAGAACACCGGACGGACCAGTTGCCCTTTCGAGTCCTGCATCTCGAGAATCTTGGTCAGCTCCTGCAAGCACCAGGGGGAGGCGGCAAAGTTGGGGGAGAAGACGACGATGGCGATCCTGGAGCTCTCGATGGCCCGCTCGAGCGAAAGGGAGATCCTCTCCCCCCGCCGGAGCTCGTCTTCAATGAAAACGCGGGCTCCTCCGCGGCGGAGGGCGCTGTGGAGGTGGCTGACGAAGCCAGCGCGACTGTCCTCGCCTCGGAAGCTGAGGAAGACGTCGTAGTCCCATCGAGGGACGGCGTCGCAAGACGAGGAAGAAGAAGAAGAAGATGATGAGGATGACGATGCAGCCGCCATGGAAGACCGTCGGAGAGAAGGGCGGCCATGGCCCTCTTTATGCGAGGCGCGCGAAAGTCAACGGCGGCGGGGGAACGAGTCAGAGATGCGGGGACGATCCATGCGCCGCCGAAGCAATTTCAGACATTGCTGCCACGGTCGGGCTGGCTTCATGGTGTTGGCTGGGTCCACCCTCATGTGGGGCCCAGCTAACGCAAAACGAAGGAATAGAAATAGGAGGGAAAGTTCAAAAAAAAAAAAAGGTAAAAAGAAGAAGAAGGAGAGCCCAAGGAGAGAGAAAAAAGTGAGGGGCGAGAGACGGGAGCTCACCGAGAGAAGCCAAGAAGAAAAGGAAATGGGGCTGAAACTTTGGCTGAAACTATGCGGCGCCAAATATTTGATAGAATTCACTCAAATTCGAGTATATTATTCGTGAGATCATGAGTAGTCTCGTTCGTGGAGAATCTCCTCCAGATTTTTTAATTGCGATTAGAATTTTCTAACTTCATTTATATTTATTCATCTTTATAGTGAGGAAATGGGTTTGTAATGCTTATATAAAACCTTTATTGTGTGACTAGAAAAAAACTATTTTGTATATTATACTATTCTTAATAATTAGTGGAAGTTTTTAAGAGGTTTGTGAACTTTCCCGCATTGGGTTTCCGCATCAAAATCTTGGTGTTGTTGTTGGGTTTTTTTTACTTATCATTTCGGCTATTATGGGGATATATATGGCTAGTTATTGATTGGGTTAATTTGATTTTTGGTTGATTTAGTTTTGGAAAGAAATTGATCTTGAATTGGGTTTAGTTCGAGTGAATTGTTGCTCAATTCTCCCCAACAAAGTGGTATCGAGCTAGAGTTAAGATTCTAGTTATTAATGATGGAAACTAGCGACACGATATTTAAATTAAATGTCTTGAATTATTTTATTTAGAAACCTCAGATAGAAAACATGTTATATTGCAAAGACTTGTTTGATCTCGTTGAGGGTGAAAAAGTTAAAGAAGATAAAGAAAATAATAATGAGAGAGAATGAATTAGAAGACAATTAGGTTTATCCAGCAATAGATTGATTATAGTGTGTTTTATCATGTTTTAAAAAACAAAGGTGACACTCTTTATGAGAGGAAAACTCCACAAAATAAAGTTCTTCTAATTAAATGACTTATGAATTTAAAATACAAATAGGGGAGTAGCATGTCAGAACACTTCATTGAATTTCAAGATATTGTAAATCAATTGACAAATCTTGAAATTGACCTTAATGATGAATTGCAATCATGTTTATTGCTTGATACTCTTCCCAATAGTTGATGCACATTGGTTGTTGTGTTAAACAATTGAGCTCTTTCAAGAAAGCTTGTTCAATGAAGAGACAAGAAGAAAATGCTTGAATTATGTTTCTAAATTGGATGCTCTTGTTATAGAAAATAGGGCAATAAATCAATCAAAAAAGTTTCATAATAACAATAATTAGGGAAAGTCAAGAGGAAGGTCTAAGTCAAGATAGGATATTATGCAAAAAAGTGTTGATTGCAAAAGAAAGATAAATCCTTAATAAAAATGGAGATTGAAAAAAAGAAGAGAAACATGCTATTGTCACGGCCCGAAAGAAAGCATGTCCAAGAGGAATCTATGGGACGGGGGTGACACATCCGACCCTTGACTTATCCCGACACCTAGGGTATTCTCGAGTCTTCTAGAATACTCTTGGGGGCGGGCAGTAAAGTAATTGTACCGTTATGTAATAAATGAGGGTAGCTGGTAGTTGAGGAGATACAATCTCCACCGTTAGATCTAAGGGAGATCTACGGATACGATTTTCCTTGTACTTGTATATAAATGAGTCTTCCCCTTCATTGTAAATCATCTCATTCATGAGTAATAGAAAATCCAGAGCTTGTCTCTAAAGAGTTTCTCTCTCTACGATCCTTGTGAGTGAGTGTGAGTAAGCCTGACTTGGGAGAAATTCCTAAGGCCGCACATGCAAGGGAACGCTAGATCGATTGGGCCATGACAAGTGGTATCAGAGCGAAAGTTTGTTCCAAGCGCAAGCACAATGGCTAATCCATGATCTGATGAGGTGCTGGCCATGGGTGGTGACTGCGCTGATTGTGGGCGGAACACCGAGAAGGGTGCTACCAAGGGCAAGAAGAACCGTGGAGTTTCGAGCTCGAGGGAGCCAACGGGGGATCTTGCACATTGCATGGCGAAGCTAGAGTTGTTCGTCACCGATGTCTAAGGATCGGTTGATGACCTGACCCAGACCGTGGATGGAGTCGACGTCGAAAGGGAGGAGTTGGTTGCGGAAGTGCAAGAGGTCAAGACCGGCATGGGAGAGCTCCGCCATGAGTTGCTGGGGACCCTACAGGAGGAACTCACACAACGGTATGAACCCTTGGGGGCCATGATGGCGGCCATGCATGCAGAGATAGCGGAGCTTAAGAGTAAGCTTGCTAAAACGGAAGCTGCACGCGTGAACGGGTTGATCACCATGCAAGGTCTACGAGTGGACACGCCGAAACCAAAGGAGTTTTGTGGCTTGTGGGTGGCCAAAGATGTAGACAACTTCGTATGGTACATGGAGCGATACTTCTAGGCCATGGGGATCAACGACGACCAAACACGGGTAAACACTGCTTCGATGTATTTAGCTGATAGTGCATTGTTGTGGTGGCGTCGTCGGTTGGATGATAGGTGTGGGAATCCTATCACGACCTGGGGTGGTTTCGTCGAGGAGTTCTAGCAGAACTACTTTCCCACTTACGCGGAGGAAGAAGCTCGTGACGAGTTGAAACGTCTCGAGCAAAAGGGTGGTGTGCGCGATTACATCAAGTGGTTCTCGGAGTTGCTACTCCAAATCCCTTCGATGAACGAAGTCGAAGCGTTTCACCAGTTCATGAGCGGTCTCAAACCATGGACAAAACAAGAGTTGAAGCGATACAATGTGGGAGATCTCATTACGGCCATGACCGTAGTCGAGTCGCTCGTGGAGTACAAGGCGCCTTCCACATCCCGATCAGACACTCGTCCGAGGGACAAAGCCACTGGTGGGGGAGATCGGGGGAGATACAACCGTCCGACCGGAGGTAGACCACTGGCTAATCCTCACAAAACTCACGCGGAGTTGAGTGGAGGAGAACAAAGGAAGGTACGCTCGTACAAATGCTTTTTCTGTGATGGTCCACATATGGCTCAGGATTGCCCAAACAAGGCCAAGCTGGTCGCCCTGTGTAAAGAAGATGAGCCTAGGGAGGAATCGCGGTTGGGTTTGCTGCGCCTCCTTAACTTGATCAAATCCAAGAAGGCAAAGGAGCTTAAGGGATTGATGTTCGCGGACCTGAAGATTGGGAAGACCACGATGAGTGCACTCGTGGACACTGGAGCTTCCGACATCTTCATATCGGAGAAGGCCGCGAAGAAGCTTAACCTACGGGTTGAGAAAGGAGTCGGTTGGCTCAAGACGATGAACTCCAAGGAAGTCCCAACGATCGGCATCGCAAAGGACGTGGAGCTGGAACTTGGGCAATGGAAGAGCAAGGAGACCCTAGAGGTAATTCCCCTTGATGACTATGATATTATCATTGGGATAAAATTCCTAAAAGGATCCATGTTGTGGTTGTCCCATTTGTCGAGTGTATATGCGTGTTGGACAAGTATTGTCAATGCGTGATTCCGGTCCACCGTGAGTTGGATCGTGAACGAAAGATGATTTCGGCTATACAACTCACCAAGGGAGCAAGGAAGGGTGAGGACCTTCCTAGCGGCCTTGAAGATCGAGGATGGCAAGGGTGAAGGGAAGGAAGTCCCAACGAAGGTAGCTCGAACACTTGACTCATTCAAGGACGTGATGCCTTCGGAGTTGCCGAAGAAGCTGCCACCCAAGAGAGAGCTGGATCATTGGATCGAGCTAGTGCCTGACACTCGACCGCTTGCCATGGCGCCTTACCGCATGGCACCCCCGGAATTGGAAGAGTTGAGGAGGCAACTCAAGGAGCTGCTCGACGCAGGTTACATACGACCGTCCAAAGCTCCATTCGGTGCGCCGGTCCTGTTCCAAAAGAAGCACGATGGGTCCCTCCGAATGTGCATCGACTACCGGGCACTAAATAAGCTGACCGTGAAGAACAAGTACCCAATCCCGCTCATTGCGGATCTCTTTGATAAACTTGGTGGAGCTCAATAGTTTACCAAGCTGGATCTACAATCGGGCTACTACCAAGTTCGGATCGCTAAAGGGGACGAGCCGAAGACCGCATGTGTGATGCGGTATGGATCCTACGAGTTCTCGTGATGCTGTTCGGTTTGACCAATGCTCCGGCTACTTTTTGCACAATGATAAATAAGGTACTCCACCATTTCATAGATCGGTTTGTAGTGGTTTATTTATATGATATTATAGTCTATAGTCGGACATTGGAAGAGCTTGTCAAACACCTAAGGCAAGTCTTCCAAGTCCTGCGCGAGAACAAGCTGTACGTTAAGCGCGAGAAGTGTGCATTTGCCCAAGAGGAAGTCTTCCAAGTCCTGCCTCAGTCTTGCACGAGAATGAGCTGTACGTTAAGCGCGAGAAGTGTGCATTTGCCCAAGAGGAAGTTCCATTCCTGGGGCACATCGTCGGGGGTGGACGTGTGCGAATGGACAAGGTGAAGATCCAGTCAATCGTCGAATAGGAGCCACCAACAAGGATGACGGAGCTGAGGTCATTCCTCGGCCTTACCAACTACTACTGGCGGTTCATTCGGAGCTACTCAAGCATCACCGTGTCGCTCACAGATCTCTTGAAGAGGGAGAAGTCGCGGGAGTGGACAGATTGTTGCCAAAGATCATTTGATTGACTGAAAAGAGCCATGATGGAGGAGCCGGTGTTGGTGTTGCCTGACTACACTAAACCCTATGAGGTAGAGACTGACACATTTGATTATGCTATCGGTGGTGTGCTTATGTAGGATGGCCATCTGGTGGCGTACGAGTCTTGGAAGTTAAACGATACCGAGCGTCGGTATACCGTTCAAGAGAAGGAGATGACTGCGGTGGTCCATTGCCTTCGGACGTGGAGGCATTATCTCCTTGGGTCGAAGTTTGTCGTGAGGACGAACAACGTGGCCACGAGCTATTTTCAGATGCAAAAGAAGCTGAGTCTGAAGCAAGCTTGATGGCAGGATTTTCTTGCGGAGTTTGACTACGCGTTGGAGTACAAGCCGGGGAAGGCCAACTCCGTGGCGGACACGCTGAGTCGAAAGATGGAGCTGATGAATAGCTCGATGAGTCGACCGAGTTGTACTTGGGTCAACCGCATCAAAGAAGGGCTGAAGCATGATCCAAGAGCCCAAGCCCTCATCGGGTATGTCAAGGAGGGCAAGACCTGACAATTTTGGTGTGAGGACGAACTCCTCTACACCAAGGGAAGGCGACTGTACGTGCCATTTCCATGGGAAACTGAGGAAGGAGATCTTGCACGAGTGTCACAACTCGAAGTGGGCAGGTCATCCGGGGATCCATCGCACGTTAGCCCTCGTCGAAGATCGATACTATTGGCCACAAATGCGGGATGACAAGTATATGAAGACTTTTCTGGTATGCCAACAAGACAAGCTAGAGCAACGTTTGTCACCGGGCCTATTGGAGCCACTTCCCGTTCTAACTCATCAATGGGAGAGTGTCTCCATGGACTTCATTGTCAACCTACCAAAGTCCGAAAGGTGTTGGACTCTCATGGTCGTGGTGGATCGATTTTTCAAGTACGTGACCTTCGTGCCTGTGACAAAGGATTGCTCGGCCGAGGAGGCGGCCAAGCTGTTCATGAAGCACGTGGTCAAGTACTTGGGGTGTGCCACAAACGATCGTGAGCGATCGTGATCCTCGTTTCACGGGGCGCTTCTGGTCCAAATTGTTCAAGCTGCTGGGATCGTAGTTGAACTTGTCCACGAGTTTGCATCCCCAAATCGACGGTCAGACGGAGCGGGTCAATGCACTCTTGGAGATTTACCTCCGGCATTACGTGAGCACAATGCAAGTGAATTGGGCAAAGTTGATCAATGTAGCCCAATTCTCTTACAATTTGCAGCAGAGTGAATCAACCGGCTAGAGCTCGTTTGAGATCATGACCGAGCAGCAACCGAATACCCCTAGTGCCATTGCTTCGGGTTATTGGGGAGTAGTATGCCCGTGTACAAGTTTGTCAAGGATTGGCAAGAGCAAATCGATTTGGCAAGAGCAAATCGATTTGGCAAGAGCAAATCGATTTGGCAAGGGCATGTCTACACAAGGCGTCAAAGCGCATGAAGAAATGGGCCGACAAGAAGCGACGGCACGTTGAGTTCCAAGTAGGAGACCAAGTGTTGGCCAAGCTGCACGCGGTTCTTAGCTACAAGAACGTGCACAAAGGGTTGATCCGTTGCTACGAGGGGCTGTTTTGTGTGCTACAAAGGGTTGGGAAGGTTGCATACAAGCTGGAGCTACCACCAAAGTTAAAGGTACATCTGGTTATCCATGTGAGTATGCTTAAGCCTTTCTAGGTTGATGAGGAAGATTCGGATCGCGGGGAGTCTCATCAGGCGCCACTTGGGAAAAAACCTCGTATGATCGAGAGGTCGAGAGCATCTTGGCGGATCGAGTCATACGAAAGCAGTATGCGCGTCCAAGCAAGAATATTTGATCTGATGGAAGGGTCTTCCGAAGAGTGAAGCAAGTTGGGAGCCCACTGAAAGTCTTTGGCAATTCATGAAGGAGATCAAAGCCTTTCATGCCAAAGACGCGATGAGGGCGTCGCCTGATTAGGTGGGGGAGAATGTCACGGCCCAAAAGAAAGCATGTCCAAGAGGTTCTTACGGGACAGGCGTGACACATTCGACCCTCGGCTTATCCCGACACCTAGGGTTTTCTCGAGTCTTCTAGAATACTCCTAGGGGTGGGCGATAAAGTAATTATACCGTTATGTAATAAATGCGGGTAGCTGGTAGTTGAGGAGATACAATCTCCACCGTTAGATTTAAGGGAGATCTACGGATACGATTTTCCTTGTACTTGTATATAAAAGGGGTCTTCCTCTTCATTGTAAATCATCTCATTCACGAGTAATTAAAAATCCAGAGCTTGTCTCTAAAGAGTTTCTCTCTCTACGATCCTTGTGAGTGAGTGTGAGTAAGGTTGACTTGGGAGAAATTCCTAAGGCCGCATAGGCAAGGGAATGCTAGATTGATTGGCCTGTGTGTGAGTGAGTGTGAGTAAGGCAAGGCCGCACGGGCAAGGGAATGCTAGATTGATTGGCCTGTGTGTGAGTGAGTGTGAGTAAGGCTGACTTGGGAGAAATTTCTAAGGCCGCACGGGCAAGGGAACGCTAGATCGATTGGCCGGTGACACTATGATGACTGTTGCATCTGATGACGATATTGTGTTCATATATGACGTCAAGACTCTACGTGGATTGTTAATTCTATAGTTTTTTTTTATGTCATCTCACGATGTGACTATTTTATTTCTTATCACAAAATAAAATGGTGTTCCAAATCAAAAGCAAGAAATATGGTGGATCCAACCGTGCGACAGCAGGGTCCAAACCCTGCAAGAGGTAGGGCAAAAGTCTGAGAGTGAGTGTAGAGTAGGACTAGAGTAGGACTGACCAAAAAAAAAAAAAAACCGTGCGACGGCAGGGTCCAAACCCACGAGTGGCCACCGGTCATATAATTAATGGGGTTGTGTCATTTTCCCCAATTTTACCATGACCCACGATTGATCTCAGTCAATTCGATATCTTAAATGGAGGGGGTGGCTGGCTCGTCCATTTCTGCCATTCATGGAGGCGACGGTGATGTCCAAATTGGGTTTTTGATTTCTTCTTCCGTTCGATCTTTCATCATTTTCTTGCGAAGATACACGCATGGAGTTTCACATCAAAGGAGGTTGTTGTGTAGTGTCGGGTGCGTGGTAGATTGTTGGGGGAGGATGTGAACCACACACCAGTCGTTTCGTTAGATTTATAATCAATTGACTTTTTTTTGGGCGATTTTGATACTTTTAATAACCCTTTTTGTGTAATTGGTGAGGTTCTGAACTTTAAGGGGGAAAATTGAATCGATGGCTTTTAGAAATTTCGTGATTCATTTGATATTGTGATCTCGAGATTTTTTAAGTGTTTTTATCTTTTGATCCGATATGCAAATGAGGATATCCATTTGGATCGTCACATCCGCACTATTCTGGCCCATGGCGTTGGCAAAAATCGAAATATTAAAAAAAATGGGAAGAAGAAAAGGCGAGCTCAATCCCTTGTATGGAGAGAGAAGAGGGAGCGAAAGTGGGTGCCGCCATCCAGGCACCAACGACAAGGGTGGTTGGGCCCTGGCGATATGAGGAGAGCGTGGCACAGCGGCAATCACAGCACCGAGGTATAAGCAATTTGAATTGATGATTTTGAGGACCAACATCGTGATTAACATGTGGAGTCTCCTTAATCAATCAAGGATTCTTGTCATGGTCAGACGTGTGACAAACAACATAATACAACCTCCCGTGGACTTCAGAGTGGAGGTGGCATTTCTGGCACGGCTGGAATCGAACCTCAATTTCCTTAACAATAACATTATCACCTCAAACATATGCATCAAATTATTTCAATTTATTCCAAAGACACGTAATGGAATCAAGAGGGCGAAGCACATTAACTAAAAAGTTCAATCAAATTAAAGAAAAAAAAAACTAAGAAGAAAAAACCTTAGATCCAAGCATCGCGGCCACTGCTGCTGCCACAATGGAAATAGAATTATCAAAACGACAAGCGGAAACAGAGTTCATTACGAACCTCCGAACATAAATTTACAATGATTATACTCAAAATTAGGCAGATGTGCACTCTCCAAATTTTGGGTTACTTTCATCGGCAGAGTGATCAAAGACAAGCTGGTGAGCACTGAGTCCTTAGGCAGTCCACTACATGAGTCATGGATTACCAATTCTAGCCAGTTCTAATCTGATTTGATCTAGCAGAAATTCTCTACCAAACAAACAACAATCAAGAGAATCCAGCCAATTTGCGCGAGTGTCCTCGCCTCGGAAGCTGAGGAAGACGTCGTAGTCCCATCGAAGGATGGCGGCACAAGACGAGGAAGAAGAAACAGATGAGGAGGAGGAAGAGGAGGATGCAGTCGCCTTGGAAGTCCCGTCGGAGAGAGAGCCATCGACCCTCTTTCTCATGCGAGACGCGCAAAGTCAAGGGTGGCGCGGGGAACGAGTCTCAACGGAGACACGGAGACAGTCCCTCGCTCGGAATACGTTCGACCGAACGCGATTCGTGGGGTCGATCAAGTCCGTGCAAGGATTCTCCTCGCCGTCGACCCATGCTCGGACAGTGTTGCAGCCGACGTCGCAGACAAATCGGTTGGGTTGGCTTGCTACGCCACCAACACAAACAGAAAACGTGCGCCCTCTGGTCCGGGTCGAACCCAGTCGCATGACATGATTGGGAAATGAGAATCAATTCAGTCTCCCTTTTCTTGTTATGGTTTTGGAGCATGTAATATGGATGGAAATGAGAACCGACTTTTTTTTCAACGTGTAACGAAACTAATCGCAATCATTGCACGAAAGGAAATATGATCGGAAAGCTGAATTGACAAGTGCTTTCAATTGGAAATAACTACATTTGGTTAATTATACCCACATATATGACAACCAAAAAGGGGGTTCCCAAGTCCAGGTTTGGCTAACTTGGAAAAGCACATCATGAACTAAACCACATATCCTTCAAAAGAAAATTAGACTATCAACTATGAAGCATTGCTATTTACCTCTTAAGTGAAGCATTCCCTGGAGCATTTTATGGTAGAGACGATTGTTAGAATCGGATGTTATCAAATGGTTACGCGACGAGGGAACATCACTCCTATTTTGCTGTCACTATCGTATAGGCCTCCATCTCATGACTCTCGGCTAACCCATTTGGTTAATGACCAAAAACACGCTAATGTAAGCCAATTGTTCTTTTTCTAAGGTAAAGATTTGTTTAGTTTACGATGGTATCTCGAACCCTGACTGAGAGTCATTGACAGAAAATCGTTTCAATTCTCTCTCATGCACATAAGCGAGAGTTTTGCTATTTTGGAAAGAGTTCAGGACAACTCTCTAAGCGATGGCTGGGCTATTGAAAATTTGGGAATAGCCAAACGCGTCATTAGCGACAAGAGCTGTAAGAGATGCTTCGGTTTTGGTGAGTTAATTATATTCTGCCTGATTCACCGGTACAATCCTTGCTCAACCCATTGTTGAGGATCGATAGCGTCATCCATCCTCCGTTTGATCACATAGTATGGAATAAGAACTTATCTCTTTGTTTCGAGCGAAGAGAAAATAAATCTGAACTCAAGGCTATCAAAACGAGAAGTGGAAACAGAGTTCGCTGCCTATGAAAATCTTTCCCCCTCTAAATATTAATTTACAATAATTATTACCATGTAAATCTCCAATATCCTTATTATTTTTAGGTGATTTCTCTGGTAATTTCTACTTAAAGCATCCCACTTGAACTGAGAGATTCGTCAATGCTATCACTCAACGGAGAAAATATTCAGTGGTTAGCAATCACCAGGTCATCGTCCTACGTGGCATGCGCAAGCCCGAGTGGCTCCACTAACGAGTCGACACGTGTCGTTGGACTTTGACTAGCCGGAAAATAGAAAAATAAAAAGTTGGAGGGTTTCTTTTTCTCTCTCCCCCGACAGCCGGCTGAAAAGAGAGCCTGCGAAGCAATAATTAATGCTTTTGCCGCTCAAAACCTCTCTCCCCATTTCAATTTTCAAGCAAGTCTTCTCCTTCGTCGGGTTGAGAGGAAAGAAATGAAGATATCTTCTCTCTTTCTCTGGCACGCCTGACCGCTCCATCTCCCCGTCCGCCTCCCGCTGCCCCTTCCCCTTCCCCAAAGCCTCCGTCGGTCGCAAATGCTATTCAGTCTGCCCTCTATCACGTAGCTTCCCCCAAGACCCCCACTCGGTCGCGATTGCTGGGTCCCGAGCCCGTTCGCCTCCGCCGTCACCTTCGGAGTCTCATCGGCGGCTACGATTCATCGCCGACTCCTCTCTCCCCCCCGGCGGCTTGCGTGCGGTCTCTTGGGAACCCCGGTGGCGTCCACTTGTGGCGAAAGAGAGAAAACACTACCGACTCTATCCCCCTCCCCCTTGCCATTTCCAGCAGTCAGAACATCAACAGTGTCTTCTTCTTTGATGCACATGTAAATCGACCTACACATCCATGGCCTTCACTTCCTCAATCTCTCTCGCCTATCGTATTCATTGTTAGACGGCATCTGCAGTTGACGCTGCGGGCGAGTGGTTGGAGCCATGGACCGGAGCTCGGGTTCAACTTCGGCGTCGTCGCTATCGTTGCGTTTCCGGCGCCGGCTCTAAAAACCGTGACTAACTCGGTTGTGATTTTGGGTCGAAGCGGAAGTGGAGGAAGCTTGCGAATGCTGCATCTTGAGCCCCTCCGCCTTTAGATGCCGCTCGCTTCATTTGTCGCCTTCCTCGCTTTTCCAGCCCGGCGATAGAAACCGCGCGAGGCTCGGTTTTGATTTTGAGCTCGGGCGCGTCGCCACCAAAGCGGAAGAAGTTTGCAACTACTGGGTCCCGAGCCCTCTCGGCCTTCACACGTGGCTCGCTTCGTTCGTTGCCGTCATGGCCTTTCTGGCGTTGGTTCTGCACATTTTCTGAATGCTTGGTTAACTAAATTAGTTCTTGTCTTTGTAAAATTCTGGTGCTGTGCAGTTGTTGGCTTTGGAAAGAAGAGAGGCCCTCACTCGCATGAGAAATGAGCTTCGTGTGAGCCAAAAGAGAGGAGCTGTGTAGGGGTCTGCAAAGATGGGGTTTTTTGTTTTTTGTTTCTTCATTGGGATATTGTGCTTTTAAATTTGGGGTTTGATTGCATACTCTAGTTTTGGTGACTTTAAACATACTGGATCATGTTGAGGTTTTGCCTACCCACTCAGCTACAGATAATAGAGTTTTGTTCCCTTCTGATGGTTTTAATTGGTGATGGGCTTAAGGCCCGTCCGCCCATGCTGGGCCCAAAAGGCCCGGCCCACGGGAATAGGGCCCGTGGATGGGGGAAGGTATAAAAGGGAGGAGAGAGAGAGAGATGACACCCGTTGGAACAACGAACGTACGTTCCTCTCCCTCTCTCCCTCCAACAAGAACAGTACGCTTAAGGCGACGCCGGTTTCCCTTTTCAAGGCGAATTGACATCATCGGATCAGAATTTCTTCCTCGATCTTCGGCATTGGTGTCTATAAGGTACGCTCGACTCCGTGGTGTGCTTTACGATCGGTGATACGTGTTTTCCCGGGCTTCGTCTTCCGCATTGATTTAGGGGTTCGCTTTAGTATCGAATCCGGTTTTCGGGGATCCGTTATTCCCAACATTGGTATCAGAGCCCTAGTTCACGTTTTTCCCGATCTGTTTGATGTTTTTTGATTGAATTTTCGCGAAGAAAATCGGCCGGCACGGATTGGGGCGAGAAATCTCGACACCCGAGCACTGTTCATCGATTTTTTCGAGTTTCCGTAAGTCGAAATCGATTTCTAAAAGCATAGGGTGAAAGGGCTCGTCGATGCGAGTTCGGCGACATGTCGTGCGTCGCTGGGAGACGCCGCACGCGCGGCCAGAAGGCGCTGTGCGTGGGCGCGACGCGCCCGAAGCGCTGGCATCGGCTAGCGCGTGCGCCACACGCGTCGGCCGGCGAACCGGCACGTGTGCGGCGCCCGGCGAACCGGCACGCGCCGGTCGGCGGATCGCAGCGTGTTGACATCAGCATGACGTCATCCAACGGTCGGTAACCGGCTGGGATGACGTCATCGCGGCACGGTTGGCCGGGCGGTCACCGGCTGGTGATCCGACCCGACCCGACTGCGGACGCTGGCACGCGCGTGGCACGTGCCGGTTGACGTCTGCGTGACGTCGGCCAGCGCACGCGCACGGCACGTGCGGTCGGTTCATTCGACCCGGCCCGGTCGGCCCGACCGGTCCTTCCGTCCTTCCGGTCCTACCGGTCCGTCCGGTCCGACGACCTGACCGTTGACCGATTGACCGTTGACCGACGACCGTTGACCGTTGACCCGAAAAAAAAAGAAAAAAAGGATTTGTTTCTTTTTAAAAAATGTATGTGTGGGTTAGAGGTAATCCATTTTTTATTCTACATTTGTTGCATGAATCATGGAAAATTATGTATTTTCCATTTTATTTATTGTGGATTATAAGTGATCCATTTATTGGTTCTGCATTTGTTGCAGGAACTATGATACGTTATGCACGGATACCTGCAATCCCGAGAACGGACGAAGGAAGAGCTAGACTGAAAAGGCTGATGAAAGAGTTAGCTAGTTATCGATGGCTTGATGGTGATTTAGTATCACACATGATCAAGGTCAATCAGATGATACAAGAAATCATCTGGAATGGTTATCTTATGCTGGATTTTGAGAAGATGCCGTCTTTGATGAACACTCTTTCACCTGAATGACAAGCAGTGTTAGATTGGTTATGGGAGATCAACGTGGTCCCGGATTACAGGGGGCTAGTGGAAGCTTTTGTAAGAGAGTACTATAGGATTGAGTTGGCCAAAACTTCAACCCTTAAATTGAGCGCCACATGGCGTAGAGTGAATGCGCCTTGGTGGCGACATGAAAGTTCTCCAAAAGTTTTTCCATGGTTGGCAAATGTGCCTTCAGTTTTTTCAGATGTTTTGATTGATATATTAGAAGGGACTTTCCCTATTTATTTCTTAGATTAGTTTGAGATGTTTTTTGAGTGTTGAATATCTCTTTCTATGTTGATATTTTCTTCTGTGTATATTACTTAGTGTAATGGATTGTTGTATTATGTTGAAATGATTATTGTTTTATTGGATATCAATTATCTGTTGCTTTTTGTTATTGCTAGTTGCTGTGGGTAATTAGCTGTGGGTAGTTTAGAAGTTTTTGTAACTTCATAGAATTGATTTTGCATATGACAATCATATTAATGATTGGAAACGTATTGACCTTTTGATTCTAAAACCTTACTTGAAATTGTTCATTAATATGATGGGTCTATGCAAAAGGGATGCATAAATGATAGGCATTAATTATTCGTGCATATAAGTATGATGTGTTCAGATCGATGGTTTCAGCGACTAAGAACGTAATTGCTGATATGAACGGCAACAATTGTGGAATATTGAATATGAAGATTCAATATGTGCTGGAGAAACTAGAAGCACTAGAAGCTCTTGACCATGTTATGGAAGATCTTGAGGATGCTGTGCGCCACCTTGACCTGGTAGAGGACCGCTTGACGACATGTGAGCTGAAAATAGATATTTACAATGCAGGATCTAGCTTAGAAAGGGCTTTGAGCTCTAAGCGCAAGCGTATTGATTGGTTCAATATGTGGGAATGCAAAGGATCAAGTCCTTATTGCAAGAGATCAAAAGTTAACCAACACAAGAGAGGAAAACGTCCTCAAACGAAGCAAATGTCAAGAGTGAGGTGTTACAATTGTGACAAGAAGGGTCACTATGCTCGCAACTGTTGTGAGCCGAAAAATGTAAACACCTCTTGTACATTTGAGAACTTTGCTTATGTGTCAAGTTCTGCATTATTGGTTGAATTCAATCCTTAGTGGACTATAGATTCAGGATTGACAGACCATGTAGCGAAGGATAGAGAATCCTTCGTGGAATTCCGACGATACCAACTGGAACTAAGTGGATATATGTAGGAAATAACTCCAGAGATGAAATTAAATGGATTGGCACTTACCAATTGAACATGCGTGGTGGACGCAACTTGTTCATACATGATGATCTATATGCTCCGGAGATTCGTCGAAATTTAAGTGTCTGTTTTGGTGTTGGTTAAGCTTGGTTTTGGTATGAACTTCCATAATAAAGGTGTAGATTTGTGTTTAGATACAAACTACTATGGTTGTGGTCACTTTCTGGATGGTTTTATTGTACTGAATGTTGACTGTGGTGATGTCAATATGTTATTCCCTTGTTTCACGTCTTTTACTTCATGAGATAATGATGTGAATGTGTGGCATGCTAGACTTGGTCATATTGGCCAACAACATATGAATAGACTAGCCAAAAAGGGCTTGTTGGACAATATTGAAAAAGTCGATTTGTCCAGATGTTAGCATTGCCTAATAAGGAAAACGACAAGGAAACCATTTGGAAAAGGTAAAAGAGCTGACGTTCCCCTGTATTTAATCAATTCTGACGTTTGTGGTTCAATGAATGTGAGATGAAGGAATTAGACTGTTTACTTCATCACTTTTAATAGATGATTATACTCGATTCGGATGTGTCTATTTGATTTATCATAAATCTGAAGCATAAGTTGTTTCAAAAGGTTTATGAATTTGGAAGAAAATCAATTAGACAAGAAAATAAAAGTATTGAGATCCGATCGAGGTCGAGAATATTTATCTGATAAGTTTAGAAAATTATGTGATGAAAAAGGAATAGAAAGACAGTTGTCTATTCCATATACTCCTCAACAAAATAGTGTTGCAGAGAGAAGAAACAGAACCCTATTGGAAATGGTTAGGTCCATGATGGCGCATGCTAACTTACCTATCAATTTTTGGAGTGATGCGTTGTTAACTGCTGCCTATATACTTAACCGGATGCCTTCCAAATCAGTTGCTTCCACTTCATATAAGTTGTGGACAGGTAGAAAACCGGACTAGTGAGTCCTCTAACAAATTTGGGAAATATGGTCCCAAATGAAAGAAGAGTATTTTCATGAGATACTCCGAACACTCGAAAGGGTATGTGTTCATAGGTGAGCAGGAAAGTGAGAGTATAACTGAATTTGAATCACGGGATGTCACATTCTTAGTGGATGAATTTCCTAAGAAGGGCGAAATAGGAGAAGATTACTTCTTATTTGAAACCTTGGATTAAGATAACGATATTAGTGTAGTTTGTCTAAGTGGGAGTAATATGAGAAATGATGAATTGAATTCAACTCATTCTCAATTGCAACCACATGATGAGACGACATCATCATTATCTTATCCAAGTGGGAGCATAATGGGAAATGATGTGCAAAGTGTACAATCTCCCATACGACGAACAAGTCGCCAAAGTATTCCCCGTCGACGTTTTGATATTGAAGGGGAAACTTTTATGATTGCTCCGCAAGATGAGGATGAGCCAAGAAATATTAATGAGGCTCTAAATTGCCATAGTAAGGAAAAATGGATTTATGCAATGAAAGAGGAAATTGAGTCAATGAAATCAAACCAAGTCTGGGAACTTGTTGATCTTCCAAAAGGGACGCAGAGCTATTGGGAACAAGTGGGTTCTCAAAATAAAGCGAAAGGCTGATGGCTCGATAGAAAGGCATAAGGCTCGCCTTGTGGCGAAGGGGTATAATCAACATGAAGATATTGATTATGAAGATACATTTTCTCCTGTAGTGAGATTTACCTTGATTCGCACAATTCTGGCAATAGTGTTTAGTATGGATCTTGAGTTACATCAAATGGATGTAAAGACTGCTCTCCTCAATGGAGAATTAAAGGAATGAACATATATGGAACAACCTGCTGGTTTCATAGTGAAAGGCCAAGAAGAAAATGTATGTCGACTTTTGAGGTCGATATATGGCCTTAAAGCAGTTGTCAAGACAATGGTATATACGATTTCATAATGTCATAATGGCATATGATTTTACAATGATAAATGGGGATCATTATGTATATATCAAAAGATCCAAGGATCAATTTGTGATTATATCATTATATGTTGATGATATACTAATTGCCGGAAGCAATATGGAACTTGTCAATACTGTCAAGAGTTGGTTGTCTTCCAATTTTGAATTGAAGGATATGGGATTGTAAACCCATAGACACTCCTATTGCGAAAGGTGAAGGATTGAGCCATAGATTGTGTCCAATGACTCCATAAGAGAAGGAACAAATGAAATATGTTCCTTATGCTAGTGCTGTTGGGAGCTTGATGTACGCTATGATGTGTACAAGACCTGACTTATGTTTTGCAGTTGGAATGGTGAGTAGATACCAATCCAATCCAGGTCAAGCACAATGGAAAGCCGTTAAAAGAATACTGAGGTATCTAAAGGGAACTGCTGATTATACGTTGAGTTATTAAGGAAAAGATCTGCGACTCTAAGGTTATTCTGATGTTGATTAGGGAGGAGATTTAAATGAAAGAAAACCTACCTCTTGATTTGTTTTCTTACCGAATAATTGCACCATATGTTGGAGCAGTAAGAAACAAAAGTGTATAGCCTTGTCCACGATGGAAACTGAGTTCGTGGCATTATCGCAGCAATAAAAGAAGATGTTTGGCTTAAGAGATTATTGGATCATTTAGGTGTTATTTGAAGTGCTGCAAATTCATTGTTGGTTAATTGTGATAGCCAAGCAGCAAAATCGTACACCAAAGATCCAAAATATCATGGCAAGACGAAACCTATAGATACCAAGTATAATCTTGTCAAGGATATGATTGCACGAAAAGATGTGAACTTAGAGTACATACTACGCATAGAATGGTAGCAGATCCTATGACAAAGCCAATACCTAGAGATGTGTTTTGTGGCCATATGAAATCTCTAGGATTGCGTAGAGTCGATGTGTTGGATTGTATTTTCCTGAAGCGTTCACATTTGATGAATTTGTGTTTTTCATCATTAATGCCTATGAATCTTTGTTTGATCTTTATGCATCTTAATGCTCGTGCATTACTTTAAGTTGAGAAAGTATGTCGGACAGATATAAGATTAGCCCACTCACACGGGTAATCGCCTCTATTTACTTGTGTGATAGATAGAGATGAGACTATTTTTAAGCTTATTATCTAGGTGATAATCGAGAGCTCAAGCTTAAAATACGTATGTCGCCTTAACTAAGTGTTAAGATGAGGACATAATACTAACTATGTCTGAAAGTAAACACATATTTTACTTTATCTGTCTATGATGCCAGATGTGAGTTCTGATGAATTTTATGATTGAGTAGATACGTGAACTCAAGTTAGACATTTGGTATGTCTGAACTATCATATGTACGGTATTGAAAGTGTAGACATACGCTCCATGGGAAAGGAGTTAATACCGTAATACGTATTTCATACTACGTATGCATGAGACGACCAATAAGAGTGGCAAAAAGTTTGATCTCAACTTTTTATGACGTGTGAGACTCTTGAGGAAAAGAGTTCCTCAATTTTTTTGTCCCCTCATGACTCTTACTTATTCTCAAGATTTCTATTTAGTGTTTGCTATCTTATGGTGTTGCCAATAGTCATGAGTTGATTCGATCTAATGGGACATTTCTAGAAAAGCAAGCTGAACTGAAATTGAGAGTTTGAAGGAAAGAGGAAGATTGATTTTGGAGAATCACATTGTAGTTTTGTATTCACCGGTTAATCAATTATGACTGTTCTTGGGATAATCATAATTGTGAATACAAATATATATATATATATATATATATATATATATCATTGTTTAAAAGAGATCAAAAGAGATATAAATGTGATCAATCGATCTAGGGTGCTGCTGCATACTAAATCTACTCGGAGTGTGATACCCATTATGAGCTGTTATATATTCCTAACAGATGTATGGCAACGAGCTCTCAAAGTATGCTGGTCGCACAGATTATTCACCGGTATGAATGTTGAAGAGAGGTAAAGAGAATCCTGTTCAGCCCACCATGTGCGAGTGGGAGATGATGGTTTTAATTGGTGATGGGCTTAAGGCCCGTCCGCCCATGTTGGGCTCAAAAGGCCCGGCCCACGGGAATAGGGCCCGTGGATGGGGGAAGGTATAAAAGGGAGGAGAGAGAGAGAGAGAGAGAGATGACACCCGTTGGAACAACGAACGTACGTTCCTCTCCCTCTCTCCCTCCAACAAGAACAGTACGCTTAAGGCGACGCCGGTTTCCCTTTTCAAGGCGAATTGACATCATTGGATCAGAATTTCTTCCTCGATCTTCGGCATTGGTATCTAATCTGTGGCTAACAAGGTACGTTCGACTCCGTGGTGTGCTTTACGATCGGTGATACGTGTTTTCCCGGGCTTCGTCTTCCGCATTGATTTAGGGGTTCGATTTAGTGTCGAATCCAGTTTTCGGGGATCCGTTATTCCCAACACCTTCTGATAATCAAGTTGTTGATTTTGGATGGCTGAGCTTTCTCCATATGCTTTTTTGCTGCGGTACTTCTACTTAAATTGCACGCGTTCTGTGGTGTCCATGTTTTGATTGGTTGTTCTCGTTCCATTCCACAAGAATTATGAATGTGAAGAAAGATGGGATGTCTGCGGGGATGGCGAATGATGATTCGCCCTTGGTAATGACTGATGTCTGGCAAAATTCATGAGTTTCATTATAATTGAAGAAGTTGAAGTCTCTTCGGTTATATGGCCTTTCAACTTTGAATGTACCCAGATGATGATGATGATGGTAGCTGGCAAGTGCAGCTTGTTAGGTTAGGTGTTGGGCATATCGCATGCCCGCATGTGGAATCTAGGTATGCCGAGGGGTTGAATTTGTGGTCCTTAAAGTTGAGTTGGGATGCGGGTTGAGGTTGTTTTACAGTGCACAATTTGGCAAAAACTAATCACAGTTACAGCTTTCCAGCTATTGGGACACCATATGAGTACCCCCTCTTTGGGAAATATTTGCAGTTGTTCGAACCTCGTAGTTGTTCGAATCAACCTCGTAGTTGTTTGAACCTCGTGGCTGCAAGGTGGGTGGCAAGAATAGTTCCAATCTCAGATGGATGAACTAGCTTCTGGTGTCCAAGAGCCTTTTAAATTGAGAAGTAACTACGTCGGACTTGTCCCCCTCAAGGAATGAAACAGACTTCTGCTTAGGAACATTTTCAGCGATTGTTTCCATAATCTCGTTGAATAAATTCTTGGCTGTTGTTTTCTCAGGCATTGTTCCTGGGATTCAATGAAGCAAACCTTTTGAACATTTAGGTCATGCAAGAGAATGCATAAGTCTTAATCCTTATGAGATGTTCAGAAGCAAAATCAGGCGAATATGACACACAACTTTGTCAACTCATTCCTGAAGTTGATATTATATGCAGAGGCAACCCTGTTCACATTATAAACCAGTCCAACAGCCAAAAAAAATTCGACAATTGAAAGTCTTGACCAGCAGCTGCATCATATCAATTCTGAAGCACCGTGGTGCTGCATCATTTTTAAATTTTTGGAATTCCACGGAACTGAACCTTTAAACCTAAAGGTCGGATTCACCGATTGTATAGTTTGAAAAAATAATAATCATGGCCATGAGCCGACACACCAGAGCAGCTTAGATGGTCCTAGGACTCATCGCAGTTAATTAAATTCCAACGTCATGCACGGCACATATTGGCATCAACGAGCTGTAGAAGCCCACCATCAATAACAAGAATCAACGTGTCCTTGCCAAAATGCTCACGGAAGATGCCATTGTCGTGCCCTAGTTCTGGACAGCAGACTCCTACACAAGCCGTTAACGTACACCACACTCAGTCTTGGCCGATCAATTCTATATGCCAAAAAAACAAGGACACCACATAACGCGTGCAATTTAAGTAAAAGTACCGTATCAAAAAAGCATATGGAGAAAGCTCAGCCATCCAAAATCAACAACTTGATTATCAGAAGGGAACAAAACTCTATTATCTGTAGCTGAGTGGGTAGGCAAAAGTATGTTTAAAGTCACCAAAACCAGAGTATGCAATCAAACCCCAAATTTAAAAGCACAATATCCCAATGAAGAAACAAAAAACAAAAAACCCCATCTTTGCATACCCCTACACAGCTCCTCTCTTTTGGCTCACACGAAGCTCATTTCTCATGCGAGTGGGGGCCTCTCTTCTTTCCAAAGCCAACAACTACACAGCACTAGAATTTTACAAAGACAAGAACTAATTTAGTTAACCAAGCATTCAGAAAATGTGCAGAACCAACGCCAGAAAGGCCATGACGACGACGAACGAAGCGAGCCGTGTGTGAAGGCCGAGAGGGCTCGGGACCCAGCAGTTGCAAACTTCTTCCGCTTTGGTGGCGACGCGCCCGAGCTCAAAATCAAAACCGAGCCTCGCGCGGTTTCTATCGCTGAGCTGGAAAAGCGAGGAAGGCGACAAATGAAGCGACCAGCATCTGAAGGCGGAGGGGCTCGGGACGTAGCAGTCGCAAGCTTCCTCCACTTCCGCTTCGACCCAAAATCACAACAGAGTCAGTCGCGGTTTTTAGAGCCGGCGCCGGAAACGCAACGATAGCGACGACGCCAAAGTTGAACCCGAGCTCCGGTCCATGGCTCCAACCACTCGCCCGCAGCGTCAACTGCAGATGCCATCTAACAATGAATACGATAGGCGAGAGAGATTGAGGAAGTGAAGGCCATGGACGTGTAGGTCGATTTACATGTGCATCGAAGAAGAAGACACTGTTGATGTTCCGACTGCTGGAAATGGCGAGGGGAGGGGGATAGAGTCGGTAGTGTTTTCTCTCTTTCTGCCATAGTGGACGCCACCGGGGTTCCCAAGAGACCGCACACGAGCCGGGGGAGAGAGGAGTCGGCTGATGAATCGTAGCCGCCGATGAGACTCCGAAGGTGACGGCGGAGGCGAACGGGCTCGAGACCCAGCAACTGTGACCGAGTGGGGGTCTTGGGGAAGCTACGTGACGAGGGCAGACTGAATAGCATTTGCGACCGACGGAGGCTTTGGGGAAGGGGAAGGGGAAGGGGCAGCGGGAGGCGGACGGGGAGATGGAGCGGTCGGGCGTGCCGAGAAAGAGAGAGAAGATATATTCATTTCTTTCCTCTCAACCCGACGAAGGAGAAGACTTGCTTGAAAATTGAAATGGGGAGAGAGGTTTTGAGCGGCAAAAGCATTAATTATTGCTTCTGCAGGCTCTCTTTTCAGCCGGCTATCAGGGGGAGAGAGAAAAAAGAAACCCTCCAACTTTTTATTTTTCTATTTTCCGGCTAGTCAAAGTCCAACGACACGTGTCGACTCGTTAGTGGAGCCACTCGGGCTTGCGCATGCCACGTAGGACGATGACCTGGTGATTGCTAACTACTGAATATTTTCTCCACTCAACGGGAGATGAGTATATGGACTTGATTTGCAAGATCTACTAGTTTCCGTGTTATCACTCAATTCGGATGGGAATTGAGCCAAAGCACTTCTTAGGCGGTCCACTACACAACTCATCGAGGCCCGGTCAAAAGCTCGTCCCCGAACACAATCCACAGCGAGGTTAGCCATATCTTCCACTGCAATCATCTCGAACGGGGCCGGAGTTGGCATGTATGGGTCCAGAGCCTGGCCGATGTTGCCCTGAAGGATGCATGGAACTATGGTGTTCACTATCAATCTCTCGCCATCTTCATTCCTATCCAGTACTTTGCATCCAGATAACAACTCAAGCAACACAATGCCATAGGCATACACGTCGCTCTTAGTCGTTAGCATTCGGGTGTGGAAATATTCTGGATCCAGATAACCAAGGGTGCCAGCAACCCGATCCTGCTCAAACTCATCTACACCCTTGGGAAGAAGTACGGAGAGTCCAAAATCTGAAAGTTTGGCAGTCCAGTTTTCATCTAGCAAGATGTTTGCTGACTTGATGTCTCGGTGTACAATTCGAGGACCTGCAAATTCATGCAAGTACTCAATTCCCCTAGCGACATCCAGTGCCACCTTGATCCGTGCATTCCACAACATGAAAGTTGGGTTTCTGATAGTGTGAAGGTGTGAGTACAGCGAGCCATTGTTCATGTACTCGTAGACTAGGGCGCACTCACTACGTCTTGCGTGAAATCCCAACAACCGAATAACATTGTTATGACGGTAATGACGGAGAGTTTGGATCTCGCTGATGAACATCTTGTATCCCCATCCATCTTCAATTACATTTGCCCACTTGATGGCCACTTCCTGCCCATCATCCAGTTTCCCACGATACACTGAACCAGCACCGCCCCTTCCAATCTCATCGCGGAAATCATTAGTTGCACGACCCAGCTCTGCCTTTGAATATTTTTTGAATACCTGAGAAGCAAAATTTATCAGCAAGCATTTCAGTAAAATGAAGTGATGAGAAATAAAGCTGTCAGAAAGACGAGGATATACCGAATATTCCTCCAACAGCATATCACTGTCAAAACGCTTGTGTCTTAAGCATAAACACTGGGTAAGCTTACGCACGATAGCCATGACACATTTGCCACTGAAATGACGATAACCCTTGGTAAGCTTACGCACAATGGCCACGACACATTTGCCACTGTAATGAAAGATAGTTATGACACATTTGCCACTGTAATGAACGATAGCCATGACACATTTGCCACTGAGGCATAAAAACTGGGCAAGCTTATGTGGGGTACCCACAATACATTTAAAGTTTGGCAGAGTATCTCTGCAATTAATTTTCCAGATTCTCGATGCTGCCCCTTTGCATCGAAATCTAAAGAAGATCGTTTCAATCGGACCATGATGCTTCTCATTCTTAGCAGGGTTGGCGTGACTGGAATCATGAATACTAGGCTGCGCAGGACCATATCTCTCTGCAGTTGCTGGCAAGTTGTTTTCTTGCCCACAGAGCCACTTTATATCATTCCGAAGATTCTCGGGGCATCCAGATAAATGTTTGTCACGAAGCATTAGCAGTCTAAAACTTGTCATCTGTTTGATGGATTTTGTACCCATAGGAATCGCCTCTCCAGGCTCAAGCATGTCCAATTTAATACCTTGAACCGAGTTTGTTCCCTTTAAATCCAAAGCAAACATAGAGCAGGAGTTAACCACGAATAAAGGCAATGAAAACAAGTTAGATAAATCATAAATAGATGAAAAAAACATTTACAGGATCGTCATGCAAGAACCTATGTATATGCTATTAAATTGTCAAGCCACTCCCAAAGCGCCACATATCAACTAACTATAGTTCCATACCTCCATTAAATTTTAAACAACATAGTTTTAAAGAACAAGAAAATACAGATCTTATTGTAGGAAAAATTACCAAATTATCCCGTAACACTTTTAGAATATCCTCATAAGACCAGAGTCTGCTACGTCTTCCAGGATTTTTAGGAGATTCTCGACGCACGATTTCTCGACCCATTTCTTGAAGCAAGTTGTGCATCCATATCTTGTTTGACTCCATGTATGTAAGAGATTTTTGAGAGAGAATGTCAAGCCCACTCTCTGGATAAAAGTTACAGTGGTCAAAAGCCTTTATTACCTTAATTTTGTCTTCCCCATTAAAGAAACAAGCGATGTCAAGAAATATAGCTTGTTCATGAGTTTCCAATCCATCAAAACTAATTTTCAGAATCTCATCAATATGGTCGCCAGGAGTGGCACTCAATCTTTCTAATGTACGCCTCCATTCTTCAGTGCTCTTACCACTCAAGAAAGATCCCAATACAATAAGAGCCAAAGGGAGACCTTTGGCATAGTGAACAAATCTATAGTAGAGAAGCGGGTAGGGGTCTCCTTTTGTAGGGAATGGTTTCTGAAAGGCATTCAAGCTGAAAAGTTGAAGAGCATCATCATGATTCAGTTCACCAACCTTATAGATTTCTGCACTTTGAGCGACTAGTATTTCTTCATCTCTCGTCGTTAACATTATTCTGCTCCCTTGACCAAGCCAACTTCTTTCACCCATTAAGTCCCTTACTTGGTCCATGCAATCCACATCATCAAGAACTAATAGAACTCTTTTATTGCCAAGCTTCTGCCTGATCAAATCTACACCTATCTGAATGTAGCCAACCTTAATGGTTTTGTCCCCCAAAATGTCACGAAGTAGAGCTTCCCGCAGTTTACGTAGGCCATACCGCCTAGAAATTTCTCTAACATTTGCCAGAAAGCTACTACCTTCGAATTGATCAGCAATCATATTGTATATAGCTTTAGCAATAGTTGTCTTGCCTATTCCACCAATCCCGCAGATACCCACCACGCGAACGCCATCGTCCTCTGCATGCAATGACATTCTAACAGCTTGTATATGTTTGTCAAGAGTGACTGGATGCCTCATCCAAGTACGGGCGGTGTAGCTTGCTTGAAACTTCTTCAACAATCTTCTGGATAAGTTCAGATTCAAGACTGCCAATTGCAATCACTAAAAATATGTGACAACCTGCTAAGCCACAAAACTATTCAAAAGAACTTCATATTTACTTGTTATATATTTACTTGTTCTATTTTCATATTCTAAAGAACTTCATACTTACTTGTTAGAGCTCTTTGAAAAGTACCGGGTTTCCAAATGATGCATCGTACAACAAACATTAGGTTCTACAAAGATTAAACTATTTACTTTGGCTTCCTTAATCTAGTGCAGGTGGGCACATCCTCTGCTAAACTAAACCAAATAAGCTGATCAGGAGGATTATCGGAAATAACACCTTCCCCCTGATCCGAGAAGATGTAAACCAATTAAGCGGCAGAACTGGTCAGATTCCAGTACTTGGATTTGCCTTGTGATGATAACTTTTATGTTGTCAGATGCCAAAGTAATTAACCATAGAGATATACACGGTGGACACTAAGGGAAGGTATACATGATTCGAAGCTAGTTGAGCAAATAAGAGATCAATAATTCTTGGCCATCAAAAAAATAAAATGATACTTATAATTTGACACCTTAAACATCGGATGCATCTAAGTTATTCATCGGAACAACCACACTCTGAAAGTGAGAATTCCGGTTCCAAACACACAGTTCTGCCTCCTGCTTCTGAGCAGACTCAATTGAAACTCCAGTTCTCGAACAATTCTGCTAAATTTATGCAAAGTATTTCATCTTTACCAATTCTAGCGAGTTCATAATCTAACAGAAATTCTCTACAAACACAAACAGCAATCAAGAGAACTCAATCAATTAGCTGAGAAAATTCGACAATTACCTGTTGCCTAAAGGCCATCCGGACAAATTGGCCGCTTCGCTCAGCGCGTGTCTCCACTTTTTCACTGTCTCCGAACCATCGCCAAAAACCTCCTCATGCCTCACCATAATCTCGGCAAAGACGCCGGTCTGCTTCCGCACGTGGCTCGGTTCAACGCCGAGGAACACCGGCCGGACTAGTTGCCCTCTCGAGTGCTTCATCTCGAGAATCTTGGACAGCTCCCACAAGCACCAGGTGGAGTCGGCGAATTTGGGGGAGAAGACAACGATCGCGATCCTAGAGCTCTCGATCTTCCGCTCCAGCGCGCTATCGATCTTCTCTCCCCGTTCGAGCTCGTAGTCAATAGAGACGCGGACTTCCTTACGGCGGAGCTCTCTGTCGAGGTGGCTGACGAAGCCCGCGCGAGAGTCGTCGCCTCGGAAGCTGATGAAGACGTCGTAGTCCCATGGAGGGATGGCGGCACAAGACGAGGAAGAAGAAGATGATGATGATGCAGTCGCCATTGAAGAGGGTTGGAGAGAGAGTGGGCAATGGGCATGGCCATATTATATGAGAAGCGGACGAAATCGACGGAGACGCGGGGATGATCCCTGCTCGGAATCTGCACGGAAAATGATATGTTCCTTCTCGCGTGCCCACCCTTTTTGATCTCGTGGTCACATCCGACGCCGACGCCGGGATGATCCCTGCTCGGAATCTGCACGGAAAACGATATGTTCCTTCCTGCGTGCCCCACCCTTTTTGATCTCGTGGTCACATCCGACGCGTGTATTTCACTATTCGCTTTGCTACCATCGCGGTCGGCAAATTATTGACCCCGAAAGCGATCCATACCGATGGAGTCCACTTCCCCTCGACGTAGACGACAGGCTGTGACAGGATGGCGACCGAGGCTGCAAACGAGTCTCAGTCCGGGCGGGCTGACTTTCCTGTTGCACGGGCGAGTGCGACATCGAGAGTTGCCTGCCCCACAGATCAGTGCACCCGAGAGTGAAATCTGCAACGAACTTGAATAATACAGAAAAGAAGTTCCACGATAATGAAAGAATAATCCACTCGAAAATTGGAGTGGTTAATTGCTTGGTTTGGATACGGTATATCTCGGTATTCCAATCAAAAGGTCTTGCTCTCAGCATGACCTTAGAGGCCGCCCTCACCATCTTGCGCAAGAGCTAGCCTCACTCGATACAATTTATGAATGTTAGTACATGCTTTGCCTACAATCCATGAATTTTGAAGTGAGAAAAGAAGACAATCGAATTAGTAGCAAGCCGACATTATCGTATTAAAATCAAGCGCGAATGCCCTCGGAATTAACTTTCTAGTAGACGGTGTTTAAAAAAAGAAAAGAACCATTTGTACGAATTGCCTTTTGATAAACGGAGCTGGAATGCAAGTGGAACCATATCAAAACATTCGCTGTGCGAATCTAATTTTTGGGTAGATGATGTTAATTTTGTCTTAAATAAGCTTGTATAGTCTTCGTTGTAATGTACACTGAAATATATAGAAATTAATGATTCTTTATTCCGCATTATTCCTATCTTAGTATTAGAGCTATAAGATCCTCTAAAAATTGGTGTATACCCCTCGAGTGGATTCAAAATTTCTGTAGAATGCAGAGGAAAGAATTGTATAATTTATGTGTATTCTTGTATATAATATTATGAACACTATATGAGCCTCTATATAGGATTTATCGAATAACTATTTAAGGTGATCAAATCAATTAAGATATGCACAATCAAAATGAGATATGAATAATTTTCTAAATATATGCACATCACGAGAATTATGAAGAATCAAGGGAAATATCCTAATTACATTTTTTATTTATTTAAACGGTTTGAGTGAAGCTATATTTCAAAGTTGAGAATTAAATTTTACCGAAATGAATTCCTAGTCTTCTTCTATAGTAGAAGATCCCTTATTTGTGCTTTCCTTTTCACATTTATTTTTTAGAAAATTCCAAAATGGGGGTTGAAACTTGAAATTCTAGTTACATCTTCTTCACTTACAAACTCGCATTACATTATTTTCAAGAAAACTTTTGAACATTTCATTGAGTTTTGATCCACTTGCTACGAGATTAAATCTACGACTGCTATTAAGTACTGCTATTAAGTACTTTTTTTTTTTTTTCAAGATGAAAGGCAGAAAGCAAGAAGTTCCTTGGTAAACTCCTGCAAGCATGAGGCGGAGGCAGCGAAGTTGAGGGAGAAGATGACGATGACAATCCTCTTCCCTCGCCGGAGCTTGCGTCAATGAAAATGTGGACTCTGCTGTGGCGGAGGGCGCTGCGCAGGTGGCTGACTGCTAAATATATGCCCGCTGTGACTGTTCGGAAGCTTCACGGAAGATGATTTGTTCCTTTTTGCCCTCCCTTTTTTGATGTAGGAGTCACATCCGACGCGGGGATCGCTATTCGCATCGCTACAATCACGGTCGGCAAATTCTTTACGGAAAGCGGATCGTACAGCTGAAATCCATTTCCCCTCGGCGGAGACGAAAGACTCATGCAATATTGCGACTGACGCTGCAAACAAGTCACACATCATGTAGCCCAGAGTCACCGTTAATGCCAAATCGCGAATTTTACGTTTGAGGGTGAAATCTTCAACTCGAACTTGGAAGTATATAAAGTTCTCTCCTTAAACAATTCCAAGATAATGAAAGAAAAATTACCCAAAAAGAGTTTTTGAGTTGCTTGATTGCTTGGTTTGGGTATCATGTATCTCGTGTTCAAATCAAAAGTCTCGCTCTAAACACGACCTTGGAAGCCGCTCTCACCATCTCGTGAGAGGAGCTAGCCTCATCTGGTACCAATTTATGAATGTCAATCCATGAATTTTGAAATGAGAAAAACCGAGTATTGATGCCGTTCGTTTAAGCTTTCAAGTAGATTGTGTTCAAAGAAGATCGAAGTATTTGAAAGCAATGAATCAACTTTCGATAACGGAGTTGGAATGCAGCTCGAACTATTTCAAAACAATTCAAAAATTTATTTATATCATCTAGCTCTAACACTAAAGGGAAAGAACTGTGTAATTTATAGATATTCTTGTATATGATATAATAAATATTATATTAGCCTATCAAACTTTATCAGGTAACTATCTATAGTAAATAGAATCAATCAAAATAATCACAATCAAAGAGAAGTATAGAGAATCTCGTAGATATACGCACATCATGAGAAATATGAAGAATCAAGGCATATATCATAATAATTTCCAACAAATAAATCGCATGTTTTTCTTTTTATTTAGATAGTTTGAGTGATATTATACTTCAAAGTTGAAAAGTAAATTTTGCCAGAATAAATTAATAGTTTTTTATAGCATAAGATCGATTAGTTGTGCTTTACTTTTCACATAAAAAAAAAATGCAAACTATGGGTTGAAACTAGAAGTCCTAGTCCCATCTTCTTCGCTTACAAACTCACATAACATTATTTCAGAGGGAACTTTTGAGCATTTCTTAAAGTATTGATCCACTTACTATGAGATTAAATTTACGATTGATATCACTTATTCATTCGTGGTGGAAATATAACTTCAAGAAGTTCCCCTTTTTCTTGTCGTGTTTGTCTTTCGTAATATCAATGGTACGAAGATAGGCATAATTAACATTTGACCATGATTCTAGCACAATAATAGTTTTTGTCTATATTTTGATCACTATATATTTTTCTTTTATGTTGGAGGAAAGAGACAATTTTACTTCTTCCCATACAAAGTAGAGAGAAAAAAGAAAACATTATAGAAAGATTTTAATAGAAAAAGGTTCATCATACATTAGTCAAAAGAGGTATTATCGCTCTTTAAGCACAGCTGGTGGCTCTTTCTGTCTTTTAAACCTTGTTTTTTTGGTGAAAAGTGAAAACTAGGAATCTTTACATGTCGCCAATAATCAATAGTTGATCTTTTGGCTTTTCAAAGGTAACAGCAGCGAATCTCACCCCTCAGAGATTCTTCACCCTATTTTTCTTTGAGCCTTTTAAGGACTTGCTCAAATCCACAATAATTAATTTTTGGCTTTTCTAAGATAATAGCTTTGCGCCCAAGAATCGAAGTTGACTAGTACCGGAAGCCTCCAAAAAGCATGCTAACCCATTTTTCTTTCAGGTAAGCAAGAATGCCATTGATTTATCTAGTCAAATCTGCAAGTATCTGTACCACTTTTAGGGAGAGTTTGAATTTGGTGTCCTAGTTAAAAAGTTCAAAACTTCTCTCAAAATCTAGTGATATTCGCAATGTGCACTTTAGGATACCTTTTTGTCTTCCTTTAAGAATTTTAGTCTAGAAAGCAAATGCCAAATGAACATTTCGCAGTTTTTTTTAATTAACTTAAGAAAACATTTATAGAAAAAGAAAACTAAAGAAGATGAAGTTGATTGTTGCACTTCAGGGATAATTAAGGAATTTCATCGAGTGCACTTTCGGTGGAAAGTGCGTGGTTAACTTATTGCTTTTACCATTTTATCCTTTTCTCTGTCCAATTTTATGTTTTTTCTTTAAAAACCTGATTGCATTACTATATCAGAGTAACAAGTGAATGATGGCAAAATGAAACATGTGAGAGTGACAAAAGGGTGGGTTTCGATATCCTGCGACAGACATTGTTTCCAGGAGCATATTCGTCTCCGATGTTGTGATGTTGAACTATGTCCCAGGAGGAAAAGAAAGAAAGACGAAAGAATTTGAGATCTTGGCAAGTCCAGCAGGTTTTCGAGGTCTGAATTCATTTGTCACGTCCACAAACAACGGGTGTTAGAGCTTCACAAAAGGATCTGATGGAGGGCTCGCTCGTTGGCTCGTCCCTAAACGAACATCTCCAAATCCTCTCTGTTGAAGAGACCATCTCCCTCTAGCTCCCCTAATTTCCACCTCTCTTGGTTTAACTTTCCTTTGCTTTACGAATATTGCTTAGGTCAAGCTATGCAATGATGAATTTGTTTTTGTAATAAGTTTTCAAGGGCGACTTGCTACCAAGAAAACTATGATGAAATACCCTCTCTCTTGTTTCGAAAGGCAAACTTGATCTCGATCGTTGTTGGACTCTCGTTTAGCTCTGCATTTTTCTTCCCAGCAGCCCTTAGAGATTTCTTAGGAAGAAGAGCGTCTCACCCAAAACTAACTAGACTATAAATCACATATTTTTCGAGTTAAGCCTGCTTGTACAGGTTAAGTTCGTCAGACAAACTGGACAATTTAATCGTAATCTTGTGAGTGAGTGGCTCACGTTCTCTAATGGACGTCTGCCAGAGATTAAGGGAACGCCAATATGTCTAACAGGTGATTTCCTTGCGTCACCCTGCAAACTGTCATGAGAACTTCAGTAAAAACATAGACAATTCAGCTCAACTTTGGCACAAAAAAGGACGATTCTATATGGTTTCACTCTATGTTGACACCTAAAATTTTGATTAGGTTTAATTAGGTCTTAATTTCTTTTTATTTTTCCTTTTTTAGATAATAAATAATAAATAACGAAAAAAAAAATCAATAAAAACAAAAGAAAGCAAAAAATTGGCAGCCAGCCCCCCCCTCCTTTTTCTCTCCCTTTCACGGGCCCAAGCCCACCCTCCTTCTCCTCCAGCCCGGCCCCCTCTTTCTTCTTCTTCTTCTTCCTTCTTCCCTCTTCTTCCCCTCCGCCTCTGCAACTCACGTGCGCAAAGGACAACCTATGGCCGAGTGTAGGCCGACGTTGGCCGGAAGAGACAGATCTCAAGCGCCATCATGAGCTTCCTTCAATGCCGAGCACGCCTTGTTGGAGGAGCTCGGATGGGACGCCGGTTCGGCCGGCGGAGGCCGTTCGGCGTGCGAAGACCGGCAGTCAAACCTCCATCGACCGGCCGCCCCCTCGCCTATAAATAGGCTTCTCCCGACGATGGCAAGGCACGGCGAACTCGGAGATCTTCCCTTGAGAGACTTCAGGGAGAATCAACGAGCGAGCACGCGAGAAATCGGGTCGCGAAGCTCGATCGAAACCTTTCAGTTGATGTTTTTATTCTCAAGCATGTTACAAAATTCTTTTCCGCAAGATTTTTCATTTGCCAAAAAAATGGGATAGAAACCTTTTTCAAAATTTGCTGCAACTCATGCTTTCTTCGCCTTTCAAATTGAATATCTTTTTAGCTCATGTTAACATGCCACGCGCCCTTTTTCAATCCATGTTTAGGAAATCCTCTACCTTTTCATGAATAAACAAAATAGTAGGATTAGGTTGTCATCATGGACTGACTCTCTATTTACGCCTTGTATTCACACACGTTTGTTTACTCATGACTAGGTAATCACGGAACGTCAACGTTCGCCGATCTAGACTCGTTCAAAAGCAAGAGCAAGAATGGCCGAAGAGAATGTACCAAGCCGTGTTGCGGTCATGGAAAACAAAATGAAACAAGTCTTCAATGTGCTTCAACAACTCTCAAAGCAGATAGACTCCATCCAGGGCAAGCTTACTCCCGCCCCGGCCTCAATCGAGGTATTGTTGCCACAATCGTCTACTAGGGGTGATCAAGGTGGAGATACCGACGATAACATGCCCGAATTGGAGGATGATCCGCACCCAACCATGATCGAGAAAGCTAGGCCAGACAGTTTGTCTAAAACTGAGCATGACAAACGCCTCGAAAAGCTTGAGGAGAAGCTGAAACAACTGCAAGGCCTCCAAGATCCTACTTTGACGGACCTCTCCATTTATTCCAATGTCAAAATGCCGGAAAAATTCAAAATGCCTGAGTTTGAGAAGTACAATGGCACGACTTGTCCTAGGGCTCATTTGCAAATGTACTTGGTTCGAATGACCCAATACGTTAATAATGCACCATTAATGATCCAGTTGTTCCAATCAAGTCTAATAGGCCCTGCCCTGAGGTGGTACATTACAAAGAACATGAATCTCCTCGAAACATGGAACGAAGTGAGTGAGGCATTCCTCAAGCAGTATAAGTTCATAATGGATATTACCCCTTCTCGTGAGGATCTTGAGCGTACCGAAAAGAAAAAGCACGAATCGTTCAAAGAATATACTATCCGATGGAGGAATCTGGCCGCCCAAATCAGTCCTGAACCAACCGATTTTGAGTTGAGAAAGATGTTTATCAAAACCCTCCCTTATGAGTACCACAATCGAATGGTAACCACGATCGCCGAATCATTTAATCAACTCATTCCAGTAGGGGAGCAAATTGAGATAGGGTTGAGGGATGGTTGGTTCACTGAACCTGCATCCACGAGCAGGTTCAGCATGAAGAAAGATAAAGAACCCATGGTAGATGTCAATGCGACCTACAATCATTCTCCAACAATTCAGACAAGTGCAAGACAGTAACAGACCACCAGCCGTTAGCCACCCCAGCGTTACGGCAATAACAGACAATTTACTCCTCTTCCTGGATCTCCGTCACAGGTACTGGCAATCCTCCGGAAGAAGAACCTCCTTTCGATTGAGCCAAAGCGACCCAACGCCGAAAGTTTTTCCAACTATGACCCGTCAAAGATATGCAACTATCACATGGAAGAAGTGGGGCATTCGACTGATGAGTGTTTCGCCCTCAAGAGTCGAATCCAGAACCTGTTAGACACAAAAGTTTTCTCATTCCAGAACAATTCGCTTCCTGATCGCACCGACAAAGTAAATGCGGTATTCAGTTCTGAAGACAGTCAGAGTAGAAACGTCGAAGCGCATACTGTTGACATTCATCAAGGGCCGGTGAAGGCCGAGTATTATTCAGGCAATGAAGCGACACCCTTAACAACAGAGAAAGAAGGGCCAGATGACATGACCACCATGTTTGGAGACCTTTTCATGGACACCATCAATGAAGGACCGTAAGGGGAAATGGGTGCAGGCCCGCTCGAGTAGAACCCTTTTAATTTCCTTTCGTATTCCCCTACGTGGGAACTTGTATCTCTTTCTTAAGTCTGGCTTGTTTTTATTTTCAACATCGTTCCGCTTGAGGAACTAATTTTTGAAAGCACTTTTCCAAAATGTAAATCCACATATTAAATAAAGTTGAAAATATTTTGAAAGCATGAGGCGGTATCCCAAACCAGCCCAAAGATGCTATCCAACCATGAAAAGAAAATATCATCCAAGGAGAATGTTGACACCTAAATTTTGGCGACCCATTTAGACATTTAAAAAATTAGGGGTTAATTTTATCCCTGAAAAAATAAAATCACATGGCATATAGTTTAGGAACATTTTTGTTTATTTTATTGGACCAACGGCGAGTGCAAAATTTTTCACATATTCCGTTCAGATTCTTCACGCATTTAGGCAATATACACCAAATGATATATTTTCAAGCAAAAAGGAAAATTTTGGATGTGATATTTGATAAATACAAAAGGTAATATTACGCGGGGTGCAACGATATATTCGGTGGTATTTTGCATGAGCAAAATTAGAAAGTAAAATATACCACGAAGATCCAATTTTTTGGCTTATAAAAGGGACCGCGTACGGACAAAGCTGAAGAGGAGGCCACATTTATTGAATACACGGCCACAATTGAGAGCATAGAGAGAGAAGAAATCGTGAGGGGATCGGCCATGATCCACAATTGAGAAACGGCACATTGAGAGAGCTTCAAATCCACTAGTTCTAGACGAGCTCCAAATCCCATCGAGATGGCTGCTTGCTGGCCTCAAAGTGTCGTCTCTTTTGCTTGATGTCCCGAAACATCGGTGGCTCTATTTTGTCTCGCACAACGCCTTTAGCTCCTGGTCTGTGGCACCTCACGCCGAGATCTTCAAGCAGTTCCAGATTCGCAGCTTATCCGACGGATGCATACTTTAGCCAAATTGATTCTGTGTTTACGGATTAATAGGAGTTGATCCATCGTTGGTTGAATCACATTATTGCTTCTCGAAGGTGCCGTTCCCTCGCTGTCCAGCGAGCGCAATTCACCCAACGCTAGTCCAGTGTCGATGCAATCGAGATACTCCTACAAGCGAAGTTCGACTTGCTGATACCCTTGCTGAATTTCCCATCATGGTTGCTGTTGCCTCTTCATCATGAGCTCTCGACGATAATCACCCGGAGGCTACCGAGAGCTCCTTGCATTGCCGTGATCAAGACCCTTTCATGTTCGTGAGCAACCCCTCACCCGTCGATCACCATGCCGTAAGCCACGAAATTCACATTTTTACGGCAACAAATTGAAGAATTCTTGGCAAAGGAAGAACACGTGGACTTGGTCAAAAGCACCACGTCGGTTTGGAGTCCAGAGTCTTCCCGAACCAACCCCATCTCTTGAAACTTTAGGCATCCATCAAAATTCATGCCTTGCGCGCACGCACGCCCTTGTTCATGTTTAAGTTTTGCTGCCACGCGTTGCCACTTTGCCCACTATTACGATTCAACGTCCCAAGCGAATCTCGGAGTTTCTTGGCCATGAGTCATCGCAAGCAACCAACCACCGGGGGCGCAGAGCTTCACTACGTAGCTCCAATATTTCTCTGCCAGCAAGCCTCCCAATGAATTACCTACGTTTTCAATAGTTTTGCAAGTTTCTTGGTGTCCCGTACGATAGCCCATCGAACTTGTTGTGGCCTTGTCGAGCCACGCCGAGCCTCGCCAAGCATCACTATATCGCGTCATGAGAAGCCGTTCGAAGTCCAAATTTGGAAGTATATTCGGCAATTAGGTAAAAATCTCATCTTAATTTGATTTAAACATCATATTGCCTAGATTGATGAGATTGATATCTAATTTAAACCTTTTGAGTAAGAGGTATAATATTCATTAGGATATATTTCCTAATTCGCAACCGCACACCGATTTTTTATTCCATCTATAAGGCTTTAGATGGAATAATTAATCACGCGGGAATGAAATTGATATATTGATCTTTAAGGCTTAAGATCAATTTATCGATTTTATTAGCGAAATAATCAAGCCGATTTGGATATTGTTCCCTGATTCGAACGATGTATGATATCTTTGATGATTTTGAATGATTTGCCTTGTTAGAATATTGCATACTCTAGGATTACTTGCATATTTAGATTAAGCATTTTATTTATCATGAATTATCGAAAACGTAAATTTAGGAAGTTAGATTTTTGTTAGCTTAAATTGCATGTTTAATCATTTGACATTTTTTAATTTCGAAATTAATTAAAAAAGATCATCATGCATATGTCATGTAGAATTAGGGCATCTTTTGCACGTCATTACATGTTAGGATTGCATGTTTATTAATTATAGGTTTAAATAATTCATCCTAGATAGATTGCATGCTCAATAAGAAAATAAAAAATCGTGTGCACGTCATATAGAATTAGATTCATGAAATGCACGTCATTTAGGGATTGTTATTAAATCCATTTAATTAGAAATTGCATGACATTAGAATTAGGTCATTTAGTTAATATTGAGCTGCATATTGCATGATTCTCATTAATTAAGTGAAAATGAAAAAAAGAAGAAGAGAAATTGCGTGTTAATTAGAAATCATATCTAGGGTTGATGATTTTTAATCTAACCATGCAGATGCTTTCATTGCTTTGAGGTAAGTTTTTGCAATTTATTTATTACTTATCTGCGTGTTAAATTGGTGGATTGCGCACCCGCATGATCACCTCACATGTTAGGGAAATAAATTTAAAATCAATCCAAGCTGCCTGCAAAACATTTTCTTTGAAATAAAAGAGAAAGGTACCGAAAGGGCGTTAGAAAAGTCTAGCGTAACCAAGTCCCCGAATTCATAATCTCTGGTTCGTAGGAGTAAAGTAAAACTCCCATTACTTTGCTTGGGTTTCTAATCGACCCACCAAAAATAGATTAGTGGCGACTCCTAGATAAAATCCATTTGCATGTTAAAAAAACTTGAACCTAAAGTCGCGAATTGGTATGGGCTTGGGAGAGCTCGAGTTAAGTCTAGGCTTAACAATCCATTAGCCAAAATCCTAGGTGATTTAAACCCCGAAAAATTGGGTCGCGACAGCTTGGCGACTCGCTGGGGACTTGAGTTGAAACTCTTAGTGGACTTAGGCCAATTTTATATTTTGAAAAATGTTTTTGTTTGGCAGCGAGGATCACAGTGTACGTCCCTAACATTTAAGGTGTTAAATGTTTTTGCAGATGGGGAGATATAAGGGGAGTAGTCTTTGCTAACCCTTGTCTTGCAGGTTGGAGTTGGGGATGAATGTTTTAAATTCAAGTTATTGAAGTGTTGCTTGATTTAAATTGTTGTGCATGCCTTGCATTTAGCACTACACTTTTGCACACACAACCTGCCGCCGGACCTGGGCCGCACTAGGACACTTAGGATGGTATTGAGTTGGATACGACTTCGACCGCGAGGCCGCGTAGTAGAGGTTGCTCAACTCAATCCCGAAAGTTTTTCTTGGTGTCAAGAATGTTTACCTCTGCCCGCGAGGCTGCGTCGCATTGGGGTATCATTCTTGGCCGAGCCGGAGTTAGGAGGACTTGACTTGGCATGCGAGGCTGCAACTAAGTCATCCCACCCTTTAACTCCACTTTGCTTAGCCTTTCTAGTTAGAAATCGAACCTCACATCTCATGCGCATGTTTATGTGATTGCCATTGATTCTCCTTGGTGAAGTAAGTGTTCTTTCCCTATAGCATGCAATTTATTTTCTTGGGTCGGTCCATGACAATCTAGGTCAATCATTGATTTGATTCATTTGTCAATTAGAAATGAAATGAGAAATTGCTAGGGAATGATGCATTTAAAAAAAAAAAACATTGGAGAATTTGTTTTTACATCATGTCTAGAAAATTTGGTTTTACTAGGATATCCATTTTTAGGAAATTCCCTTCTTGCATAGACTTTTCATGAATAAATGAAAAAACAAATGAAAAAAAAAATAGAAAAATCGATTAGATCATTGTCATGGATTGACTCTCCATTTACACCTCATGCTTACATGTTCCCGTTTATTCCTTTAGGTAATTATGGGGCACTCCCGCTCACCCATCCGTACACGGTTGAAAGCTAAAATGGCAGATCGAAACGATGTAATGGACCGTATCATTGACAATATGAACAAGCGAATTGCACACCACCAAAGTCAAGTCGATGAATTGTCTGCTACCGTGACTTTTCTCATCAAACAAAAGGGCTGCGATGACATAGGTACTCTATCTTCAATGAGAAACTGCGACTCGAAGAAGAAAGTCAAAAGAACTTTTGAATCGTCTCATTTTCCTGAGGTAGTTGAATTTGATGCCACCATGAAGAGACTAGTGACTTATCTCTAACCTGGAGGGTTCGCATCACAAGATCAAGGAGGGTGAAGAACTCAAGCACACATGATTCATGATCCTAAGTAGTTTGCTTTCCTTATTTAGGGGCATGTTCAATTGCACCTTCCCTTGTGTGGGAATTCTTATTGCTTTTTAAGGATTGATAAAAATTTCTTCTGTTTTGCTTTAGTGCTTGAATATCACATTTTTCATTCCAATAAATGTAATTTGATTGACGAATATCAATAAAATTACAAGTTTTGTTTTGAGGACATGATGGGGTATGCCAAACCAGCCCGGTGACGATATCCAACAATGAAAAGAAAATATCATCCAAGGAGAAATTCTGAGGACTGGGCTTCTTCATGCTTCCTCATCCAAAAAAGAATAAATAAAAAAATCATTTTTCAAACCATTTCCAAAAAAAAACATGCCTTAGATTAGCCCTATTTAATTTTCTGACTCATTTACTTCATGTTTTCAGAGCATTACTTTCTTGACCCGATAAGAAAGCATATGAAAAAGGCACATTAGGGCCAAACAAAGTCTATTCCATTTCCATGCTTGACGGAATTTTCATTCTCGCCCATTAAATGAGGGGCAAGTTAAAAGAGGATCATCCATCTTTGGTGAAAGAGGTACATCTCGTCTTTGAACATAAATAATTTTGGGAGATGATGCTTTGTTCTTTTCCTTGCGATGACGAATTGGGGGCACTACAGATTCTAGTAGTGACATGACTGAGACAAAATCTCGATCCGAGCCAAAATGGTTGTGCAATTTGAATTTACTTTGAGTTGCATAGTATCCTATTCATGCACGTTCTCTTGTGCAGGGGCAAAAGCAAGAATGGAGCATTCATCAAATTAAAAAGCGGATTTTCAATCCCGTGGACATCCATTGCCGAGACAATCCCTCCATGGGACAATTCCTTGAATGAATGCTTAAAACCATGTTTTGAGTGCAATAAATTGTTTGTTTTGAAGTCACAAACACTTTTCATGCTTAAAGTTGCTGGACTCTTTTGAAAAGAAAATTTTCATATTGATTTAGCTCGCCAATTTCATGTGGAGATTTGTCAAGATAGACAATTTAATGGAGTGACATCAATGCTTAAGAATGCCGAATGAGACGTGTCAGTATGATGAAAGGCAAGCCTTATCCTATACACAGTCCCCTACTTATACACTTGTGAGATGAGTGTAAGAAGTTCCATATCCGCAAGGTAAAGAGTTCTCTCGCAAAAGGTACGATGACCGAAGTGATGAGAGGCATTATTTCTCTATCTCAAACACAACAGTGATCCATTGCTTAACTTCTTTGAGCCCCATACACTTGTGGAGATTTTTTTCAAATTATCCCTGTCAAGAACCACCCCACACTAGGGCAAATTGGAGGTAAGACGATACCATAAGGTGAAAAAAATGGATTGAAATTTTCTTGCTCTCACTTGCATCAATCTTCTAGTCATGCTATTACATTGAATTCATATGGTAATTTAAGTGCCTTAGGATGACAAAGAGTATTTCTTTCTCTATCTTACACACTTATATCCTTTGCATAGCCCATTTGAGCCTATGAATTCATTTCACATTAAACCCAATTGGTGATCATCCCCACACTTTGGGGCAAGGCAAAAAGGCGATGAAGACTCTTGAAACGTTCGAGTGTCATTCAAAGTGCAATTGCTTGACGCATGCATTGTACGCAAGAATTGAATTCAAAATAGAACTAAGGGGCATGAAAAAGCAGGGTGCCTGGTAAAAGCAAGGCCGATGCCCATGAAAAAAAATGTAAAAAAAATGAATAAGAACTAGGGGCATGAAAAAGCGGTGTGCCTGGTAAAAGCAAGGCCAATGCCCATAGATGAAAAAGAGAGTCAAGATAAGGTGACTGTCAATTGCAAGAATTGAATCCTGATGGAGCAATACTCAAAGAACTCAAAAGTTGAGTTTTTACAATCAATGGGGCATTTCATGAAGACAATCCCCAATATTGAAAAAAAGAAAACCGGTGGCAATGCCAAGATGATCACCAACTCTCACCATTCACACACATTTTGAGCCTAATGATCCTTTCATTTCTCAACCCATGAACCCAGCCTACGTTACGTCCCTCACAAAGTCTCTTCAGATTATGGCACTTAAATTAACGTAGGAGTTCATATGTTTATAAGCATCGCTCGAAGAAGTGCGAGCAATATTATTTCTTTCTCATTTTGCAGGGTTCTTGACTTGTAAACCCGGAGATGATTACAAAATTGTTCTTTCAATTGCCTTGACTCAAAGAGCCCCTTTGTTAAACCGTTGACCAAGCCCACATTACGGTCCTTGTTAAAGACCTCTCAGATTGGTAAGGTTGTACCGCTTGCGAGAATACTCGGACCCTTGTTGGTATGATGACAGTGAGATGGAGTGATTCTCATAAAATAACCTCTAAATGAGAGTGAGTGAAAGTCCTTTCTAACTGAAGGTCTCTCATTTAGTATTCTTAGGAAATCCATGTTATGAGTGAAGATTGTCTTGAATGATAATTCTCTCCAGTGGGAAATTTGGGTAATGCAAAAGTCATTATGCATGAACCCCGATTGAGTTGAAGAAAACCTCACTAAATTTTGAAATGTGCATTCTAGAGTAACTCAAATTGTCTATCTCTTTGATGAATGCGTATAAGTTTTTGCTCTAAATCATGTCTGACGGGTAATTCAAGTTCCTTTCAGAATGTTTCATGATATTAGGAGATGAGAAACCTCCACCATGAGGTGAAAGACCTTCACAGGGATATCTAAATTCCAAAAGACATTTTTCTCCAAGAATCGGAGATATCACCGAGGTAAGTATATCTCTACCATACTCTAAAATACTTGTCATTGTGCAGGTATTCTCTCTCAAGTGCATCGACACTTGACTTGGTCAAGCTGTCCGGTTATATCGACTGCGTGCTTTCGTAGCCCGAGTCCATTTTATCGAACCGGCGTGCTTCCGTAGCCCGGATTTCTCTTATTGACCTGGTGTGCTTTCGTAGCCCAGAGTCCATTTTATTGAAACGGCGTGCTTTCGTAGCCCAGAGTCCTTTACATCGACACTCAATGGAGTTGTCCCCCAAGATTTTTCCTCCAGATTCAATCGATTAAGGCGACCGAAGAATGGTTCGGGTCCTGGTCGGATGATTTCGTCGCAAGGTTGGGCGACCGAAGAATGGTTCGGGTCCTAGCCAAGCAAAACCTCAATCTAGGCGACCGTAGAATGGTACGGGTCCTAGACAACATTTATTGCTCTAACAGGGCGACCGTAGAATGGTACGGGTCCTGGAAAAGCAATTCCCTCATTCAGGCGACCGTAGAATGGTACGGGTCCTGGAGAATGAATCCGTTTAGGCGACCGTAGAATGGTACGGGTCCTAGACAAAACATTTCTGCCGTACTGGGCGACCGTAGAATGGTACGGGTCCTGGGAAAGCAGTTCCTTACAAAACTTTTCTGCCGTATTGGGCGACCGTAGAATGGTACGGGTCCTGAGAAAGCAGCTCCTTTCTGCCATACTAGGCGACCGTAGAATGGTACGGGTCCTAGGAAAGCAGCATCTTCACAAAGTCATGTTACTATTCTAGGCGACCGTAGAATGGTACGGGTCCTGACGGGTAACACTCACTATCTCGAATTACTTTATCCTCCTCGAAGGTAAGTTATCCCGTAGGTTCATCTATCATTTGCATTAGAATTTCCATGCATCATATAAATTGCATTAAAAAATGGAATTCATGTTCCAACAAAAATCATTCACTGCATGTGCATGGTCAAAATTTAGGTCTCAATTTGTCTTTGAAGGCAACCTCTACGAGCTCACCTTCAAAGAGGGGCAGCTGTTGACACCTAAATTTTGGCGACCCATTTAGACATTTAAAAAATTAGGGGTTAATTTTATCCCTGAAAAAATAAAATCACATGGCATATAGTTTAGGAACATTTTTGTTTATTTTATTGGACCAACGGCGAGTGCAAAATTTTTCACATATTCCGTTCAGATTCTTCACGCATTTAGGCAATATACACCAAATGATATATTTTCAAGCAAAAAGGAAAATTTTGGATGTGATATTTGATAAATACAAAAGGTAATATTACGCGGGGTGCAACGATATATTCGGTGGTATTTTGCATGAGCAAAATTAGAAAGTAAAATATACCACGAAGATCCAATTTTTGGCTTATAAAAGGGACCGCGTACGGACAAAGCTGAAGAGGAGGCCACATTTATTGAATACACGGCCACAATTGAGAGCATAGAGAGAGAAGAAATCGTGAGGGGATCGGCCATGATCCACAATTGAGAAACGGCACATTGAGAGAGCTTCAAATCCACTAGTTCTAGACGAGCTCCAAATCCCATCGAGATGGCTGCTTGCTGGCCTCAAAGTGTCGTCTCTTTTGCTTGATGTCCCGAAACATCAGTGGCTCTATTTTGTCTCAGACAACGCCTTTAGCTCCTGGTCTGTGGCACCTCACGCCGAGATCTTCAAGCAGTTCCAGATTCGCAGCTTATCCGACGGATGCATACTTTAGCCAAATTGATTCTGTGTTTACGGATTAGTAGGAGTTGATCCATCGTTGGTTGAATCACATTATTGCTTCTCGAAGGTGCCGTTCCCTCGCTTGTCCAGCGAGCGCAATTCACCCAACGCTAGTCCAGTGTCGATGCAATCGAGATACTCCTACAAGCGAAGTTCGACTTGCTGATACCCTTGCTGAATTTCCCATCATGGTTGCTGTTGCCTCTTCATCATGAGCTCTCGACGATAATCACCCGGAGGCTACCGAGAGCTCCTTGCATTGCCGTGATCAAGACCCTTTCATGTTCGTGAGCAACCCCTCACCCGTCGATCACCATGCCGTAAGCCACGAAATTCACATTTTTACGGCAACAAATTGAAGAATTCTTGGCAAAGGAAGAACACGTGGACTTGGTCAAAAGCACCACGTCAGTTTGGAGTCCAGGAGTCTTCCTGAACCAACCCCATCTCTTGAAACTTTAGGCATCCATCAAAATTCATGCCTTGCGCGCACGCACGCCCTTGTTCATGTTTAAGTTTTGCTGCCACGCGTTGCCACTTTGCCCACTATTACGATTCAACGTCCCAAGCGAATCTCGGAGTTTCTTGGCCATGAGTCATCGCAAGCAACCAACCACCAGGGGCGCAGAGCTTCACTACGTAGCTCAATATTTCTCTGCCAGCAAGCCTCCCAATGAATTACCTACGTTTTCAATAGTTTTGCAGGTTTCTTGGTGTCCCGTACGATAGCCCATCGAACTTGTTGTGGCCTTGTCGAGCCACGCCGAGCCTCGCCAAGCATCACTATATCGCGTCATGAGTAGCCGTTCGAAGTCCAAATTTGGAAGTATATTCGGCAATTAGGTAAAAATCTCATCTTAATTTGATTTAAACATCATATTGCCTAGATTGATGAGATTGATATCTAATTTAAACCTTTTGAGTAAGAGGTATAATATTCATTAGGATATATTTCCTAATTCGCAACCGCACACCGATTTTTTATTCCATCTATAAGGCTTTAGATGGAATAATTAATCACGCTGAATGAAATTGATATATTGATCTTTAAGGCTTAAGATCAATTTATCGATTTTATTAGCGAAATAATCAAGCCGATTTGGATATTGTTCCCTGATTCGAACGATGTATGATATCTTTGATGATTTTGAATGATTTGCCTTGTTAGAATATTGCATACTCTAGGATTACTTGCATATTTAGATTAAGCATTTTATTTATCATGAATTATCGAAAACGTAAATTTAGGAAGTTAGATTTTTGTTAGCTTAAATTGCATGTTTAATCATTTGACATTTTTAATTTCGAAATTAATTAAAAAAGATCATCATGCATATGTCATGTAGAATTAGGGCATCTTTTGCACGTCATTACATGTTAGGATTGCATGTTTATTAATTATAGGTTTAAATAATTCATCCTAGATAGATTGCATGCTCAATAAGAAAATAAAAAATCGTGTGCACGTCATATAGAATTAGATTCATGAAATGCACGTCATTTAGGGATTGTTATTAAATCCATTTAATTAGAAATTGCATGACATTAGAATTAGGTCATTTAGTTAATATTGAGCTGCATATTGCATGATTCTCATTAATTAAGTGAAAATGAAAAAAAGAAGAAGAGAAATTGCGTGTTAATTAGAAATCATATCTAGGGTTGATGATTTTTAATCTAACCATGCAGATGCTTTCATTGCTTTGAGGTAAGTTTTTGCAATTTATTTATTACTTATCTGCGTGTTAAATTGGTGGATTGCGCACCCGCATGATCACCTCACATGTTAGGGAAATAAATTTAAAATCAATCCAAGCTGCCTGCAAAACATTTTCTTTGAAATAAAAGAGAAAGGTACCGAAAGGGCGTTAGAAAAGTCTAGCGTAACCAAGTCCCCGAATTCATAATCTCTGGTTCGTAGGAGTAAAGTAAAACTCCCATTACTTTGCTTGGGTTTCTAATCGACCCACCAAAAATAGATTAGTGGCGACTCCTAGATAAAATCCATTTGCATGTTAAAAAACTTGAACCTAAAGTCGCGAATTGGTATGGGCTTGGGAGAGCTCGAGTTAAGTCTAGGCTTAACAATCCATTAGCCAAAATCCTAGGTGATTTAAACCCCGAAAAATTGGTCGCGACAGCTTGGCGACTCCGCTGGGGACTTGAGTTGAAACTCTTAGTGGACTTAGGCCAATTTTATATTTTGAAAAATGTTTTTGTTTGGCAGCGAGGATCACAGTGCGTCCCTAACATTTAAGGTGTTAAATGTTTTTGCAGATGGGGAGATATAAGGGGAGTAGTCTTTGCTAACCCTTGTCTTCCAGGTTGGAGTTGGGGATGAATGTTTTATATTGAAGTTATTGAAGTGTTGCTTGATTTAAATTGTTGTGCATGTCTTGCATTTAACACTACATTATTGCACACACAACTTGTCGCCGGACCTGGGGCCGCACTATGATATTTAGGATGGTATTGAGTTGGATACGACTTCGACTGCAGGGCCGCGTAGTAGAGGTTGCTCAACTCAATCCCGAAAGTTTTTCTTGGTGTCAAGAATGTTTACCTCTGCCCGCGAGGCTGCGTCGCATTGGGGTATCATTCTTGACTGAGCCGGAGTTAGGAGGACTTGACTTGGCATGCGAGGCTGCAACTAAGTCATCCCACCCTTTTAACTCCACTTTGCTTAGCCTTTCTAGTTAGAAATCGAACCTCACATCTCATGCGCATGTTTATGTGATTGCCATTGATTCTCCTTGGTGAAGTAAGTGTTCTTTCCCTATAGCATGCAATTTATTTTCTTGGGTCGGTCCATGACAATCTAGGTCAATCATTGATTTGATTCATTTGTCAATTAGAAATGAAATGAGAAATTGCTAGGGAATGATGCATTTAAAAAAAAAATTGGAGAATTTGTTTTTACATCATGTCTAGAAAATTTGGTTTTACTAGGATATCCATTTTTAGGAAATTCCCTTCTTGCATAGACTTTTCATGAATAAATGAAAAAACAAATGAAAAAAATAGAAAAATCGATTAGATCATTGTCATGGATTGACTCTCCATTTACACCTCATGCTTACATGTTCCCGTTTATTCCTTTAGGTAATTATGGGGCACTCCCGCTCACCCATCCGTACACGGTTGAAAGCTAAAATGGCAGATCGAAACGATGTACTGGACCGTATCATTGACAATATGAACAAGCGAATTGCACACCACCAAAGTCAAGTCGATGAATTGTCTGCTACCGTGACTTTTCTCATCAAACAAAAGGGCTGCGATGACATAGGTACTCTATCTTCAATGAGAAACTGCGACTCGAAGAAGAAAGTCAAAAGAACTTTTGAATCGTCTCATTTTCCTGAGGTAGTTGAATTTGATGCCACCATGAAGAGACTAGTGACTTATCTCTAACCTGGAGGGTTCGCATCACAAGATCAAGGAGGGTGAAGAACTCAAGCACACATGATTCATGATCCTAAGTAGTTTGCTTTCCTTATTTAGGGGCATGTTCAATTGCACCTTCCCTTGTGTGGGAATTCTTATTGCTTTTTAAGGATTGATAAAAATTTCTTCTGTTTTGCTTTAGTGCTTGAATATCACATTTTCATTCCAATAAATGTAATTTGATTGACGAATATCAATAAAATTACAAGTTTTGTTTTGAGGACATGATGGGGTATGCCAAACCAGCCCGGTGACGATATCCAACAATGAAAAGAAAATATCATCCAAGGAGAAATTCTGAGGACTGGGCTTCTTCATGCTTCCTCATCCAAAAAAGAATAAATAAAAAAATCATTTTTCAAACCATTTCCAAAAACATGCCTTAGATTAGCCCTATTTAATTTTCTGACTCATTTACTTCATGTTTTCAGAGCATTACTTTCTTGACCCGATAAGAAAGCATATGAAAAAGGCACATTAGGGCCAAACAAAGTCTATTCCATTTCCATGCTTGACGGAATTTTCATTCTCGCCCATTAAATGAGGGGCAAGTTAAAAGAGGATCATCCATCTTTGGTGAAAGAGGTACATCTCGTCTTTGAACATAAATAATTTTGGGAGATGATGCTTTGTTCTTTTCCTTGCAGATGACGAATTGGGGGCACTACAGATTCTAGTAGTGACATGACTGAGACAAAATCTCGATCCGAGCCAAAATGGTTGTGCAATTTGAATTTACTTTGAGTTGCATAGTATCCTATTCATGCACGTTCTCTTGTGCAGGGGCAAAAGCAAGAATGGAGCATTCATCAAATTAAAAGCGGATTTTCAATCCCAGGACATCCATTGCTTTGAGACAATCCCTCCATGGGACAATTCCTTGAATGAATGCTTAAAACCATGTTTTGAGTGCAATAAATTGTTTGTTTTGAAGTCACAAACACTTTTCATGCTTAAAGTTGCTGGACTCTTTTGAAAAGAAAATTTTCATATTGATTTAGCTCACCAATTTCATGTGGAGATTTGTCAAGATAGACAATTTAATGGAGTGACATCAATGCTTAAGAATGCCGAATGAGACGTGTCTGTATGATGAAAGGCAAGCCTTATCCTATACACAGTCCCCTACTTATACACTTGTGAGATGAGTGTAAAAAGTTCCATATCCGCAAGGTAAAGAGTTCTCTCGCAAAGGTACGATGACCGAAGTGATGAGAGGCATTATTTCTCTATCTCAAACACAACAGGTGATCCATTGCTTAACTTCTTTGAGCCCCATACACTTGTGGAGATTTTTTTTCAAATTATCCCTGTCAAGAACCACCCCACACTAGGGCAAATTGGAGGTAAGACGATACCATAAGGTGAAAAAAATGGATTGAAATTTTCTTGCTCTCACTTGCATCAATCTTCTAGTCATGCTATTACATTGAATTCATATGGTAATTTAAGTGCCTTAGGATGACAAAGAGTATTTCTTTCTCTATCTTACACACTTATATCCTTTGCATAGCCCATTTGAGCCTATGAATTCATTTCACATTAAACCCAATTGGTGATCATCCCCACACTGGGGCAAGGCAAAAAGGCAGATGAAGACTCTTGAAACGTTCGAGTGTCATTCAAAGTGCAATTGCTTGACGCATGCATTGTACGCAAGAATTGAATTCAAAATAGAACTAAGGGGCATGAAAAAGCAGGGTGCCTGGTAAAAGCAAGGCCGATGCCCATGAAAAAAATGTAAAAAAAAATGAATAAGAACTAGGGGCATGAAAAAGCGGTGTGCCTGGTAAAAGCAAGGCCAATGCCCATAGATGAAAAAGAGAGTCAAGATAAGGTGACTGTCAATTGCAAGAATTGAATCCTGATGGAGCAATACTCAAAGAACTCAAAAGTTGAGTTTTTACAATCAATGGGGCATTTCATGAAGACAATCCCCAATATTGAAAAAGAAAACCGGTGGCAATGCCAAGATGATCACCAACTCTCACCATTCACACACATTTTGAGCCTAATGATCCTTTCATTTCTCAACCCATGAACCCAGCCTACGTTACGTCCCTCACAAAGTCTCTTCAGATTATGGCACTTAAATTAACGTAGGAGTTCATATGTTTATAAGCATCGCTCGAAGAAGTGCGAGCAATATTATTTCTTTCTCATTTTGCAGGGTTCTTGACTTGTAAACCCGGAGATGATTACAAAATTGTTCTTTCAATTGCCTTGACTCAAAGAGCCCCTTTGTTAAACCGTTGACCAAGCCCACATTACGGTCCTTGTTAAAGACCTCTCAGATTGGTAAGGTTGTACCGCTTGCGAGAATACTCGGACCCTTGTTGGTATGATGACAGTGAGATGGAGTGATTCTCATAAAATAACCTCTAAATGAGAGTGAGTGAAAGTCCTTTCTAACTGAAGGTCTCTCATTTAGTATTCTTAGGAAATCCATGTTATGAGTGAAGATTGTCTTGAATGATAATTCTCTCCGTGGAAATTTGGGTAATGCAAAAGTCATTATGCATGAACCCCGATTGAGTTGAAGAAAACCTCACTAAATTTTGAAATGTGCATTCTAGAGTAACTCAAATTGTCTATCTCTTTGATGAATGCGTATAAGTTTTTGCTCTAAATCATGTCTGACGGGTAATTCAAGTTCCTTTCAGAATGTTTCATGATATTAGGAGATGAGAAACCTCCACCATGAGGTGAAAGACCTTCACAGGATATCTAAATTCCAAAAGACATTTTTCTCCAAGAATCAGAGATATCACCAGGTAAGTATATCTCTACCATACTCTAAAATACTTGTCATTGTGCAGGTATTCTCTCTCAAGTGCATCGACACTTGACTTGGTCAAGCTGTCCAGTTATATCGACCTGGCGTGCTTTCGTAGCCCAGAGTCCATTTTATCGAACCGGCGTGCTTCCGTAGCCCGGATTTCTCTTATTGACCTGGTGTGCTTTCGTAGCCCAGAGTCCATTTTATTGAAACGGCGTGCTTTCGTAGCCCAGAGTCCTTTACATCGACACTCAATGGAGTTGTCCCCCAAAGATTTTTCCTCCAGATTCAATCTGATTAAGGCGACCGAAGAATGGTTCGGGTCCTGGTCGGATGATTTCTGTCGCAAGGTTGGGCGACCGAAGAATGGTTCGGGTCCTAGCCAAGCAAAACCTCAATCTAGGCGACCGTAGAATGGTACGGGTCCTAGACAACATTTATTGCTCTAACAGGCGACCGTAGAATGGTACGGGTCCTGGAAAAGCAATTCCCTCATTCAGGCGACCGTAGAATGGTACGGGTCCTGGAGAATGAATCCCCGTTTAGGCGACCGTAGAATGGTACGAGTCCTAGACAAAACATTTCTGCCGTACTGGGCGACCGTAGAATGGTACGGGTCCTGGGAAAGCAGTTCCTTACAAAACTTTTCTGCCGTATTGGGCGACCGTAGAATGGTACGGGTCCCGAGAAAGCAGCTCCTTTCGCCATACTAGGCGACCGTAGAATGGTACGGGTCCTAGGAAAGCAGCATCTTCACAAAGTCATGTTACTATTCTAGGCGACCGTAGAATGGTACGGGTCCTGGACGGGTAACACTCACTATCTCGAATTACTTTATCCTCCTCGAAGGTAAGTTATCCCGAGGTAGGTTCATCTATCATTTGCATTAGAATTTCCATGCATCATATAAATTGCATTAAAAAATGGAATTCATGTTCCAACAAAAATCATTCACTGCATGTGCATGGTCAAAATTTAGGTCTCAATTTGTCTTTGAAGGCAACCTCTACGAGCTCACCTTCAAAGAGGGGCAGCTGTTGACACCTAAATTTTGGCGACCCATTTAGACATTTAAAAATTAGGGGTTAATTTTATCCCTGAAAAAATAAAATCACATGGCATATAGTTTAGGAACATTTTTGTTTATTTTATTGGACCAACGGCGAGTGCAAAATTTTTCACATATTCCGTTCAGATTCTTCACGCATTTAGGCAATATACACCAAATGATATATTTTCAAGCAAAAAGGAAAATTTTGGATGTGATATTTGATAAATACAAAAGGTAATATTACGCGGGTGCAACGATATATTCGGTGGTATTTTGCATGAGCAAAATTAGAAAGTAAAATATACCACGAAGATCCAATTTTTGGCTTATAAAAGGGACCGCGTACGGACAAAGCTGAAGAGGAGGCCACATTTATTGAATACACGGCCACAATTGAGAGCATAGAGAGAGAAGAAATCGTGAGGGGATCGGCCATGATCCACAATTGAGAAACGGCACATTGAGAGAGCTTCAAATCCACTAGTTCTAGACGAGCTCCAAATCCCATCGAGATGGCTGCTTGCTGGCCTCAAAGTGTCGTCTCTTTTGCTTGATGTCCCGAAACATCGGTGGCTCTATTTTGTCTCGGACAACGCCTTTAGCTCCTGGTCTGTGGCACCTCACGCCGAGATCTTCAAGCAGTTCCAGATTCGCAGCTTATCCGACGGATGCATACTTTAGCCAAATTGATTCTGTGTTTACGGATTAGTAGGAGTTGATCCATCGTTGGTTGAATCACATTATTGCTTCTCGAAGGTGCCGTTCCCTCGCCTGTCCAGCGAGCGCAATTCACCCAACGCTAGTCCGGTGTCGATGCAATCGAGATACTCCTACAAGCGAAGTTCGACTTGCTGATACCCTTGCTGAATTTCCCATCATGGTTGCTGTTGCCTCTTCATCATGAGCTCTCGACGATAATCACCCGGAGGCTACCGAGAGCTCCTTGCATTGCCGTGATCAAGACCCTTTCATGTTCGTGAGCAACCCCTCACCCGTCGATCACCATGCCGTAAGCCACGAAATTCACATTTTTACGGCAACAAATTGAAGAATTCTTGGCAAAGGAAGAACACGTGGACTTGGTCAAAAGCACCACGTCGGTTTGGAGTCCAGAGTCTTCCCGAACCAACCCCATCTCTTGAAACTTTAGGCATCCATCAAAATTCATGCCTTGCGCGCACGCACGCCCTTGTTCATGTTTAAGTTTTGCTGCCACGCGTTGCCACTTTGCCCACTATTACGATTCAACGTCCCAAGCGAATCTCGGAGTTTCTTGGCCATGAGTCATCGCAAGCAACCAACCACCGGGGCGCGAGCTTCACTACGTAGCTCCAATATTTCTCTGCCAGCAAGCCTCCCAATGAATTACCTACGTTTTCAATAGTTTTGCAGGTTTCTTGGTGTCCCGTACGATAGCCCATCGAACTTGTTGTGGCCTTGTCGAGCCACGCCGAGCCTCGCCAAGCATCACTATATCGCGTCATGAGTAGCCGTTCGAAGTCCAAATTTGGAAGTATATTCGGCAATTAGGTAAAAATCTCATCTTAATTTGATTTAAACATCATATTGCCTAGATTGATGAGATTGATATCTAATTTAAACCTTTTGAGTAAGAGGTATAATATTCATTAGGATATATTTCCTAATTCGCAACCGCACACCGATTTTTTATTCCATCTATAAGGCTTTAGATGGAATAATTAATCACGCGGAATGAAATTGATATATTGATCTTTAAGGCTTAAGATCAATTTATCGATTTTATTAGCGAAATAATCAAGCCGATTTGGATATTGTTCCCTGATTCGAACGATGTATGATATCTTTGATGATTTTGAATGATTTGCCTTGTTAGAATATTGCATACTCTAGGATTACTTGCATATTTAGATTAAGCATTTTATTTATCATGAATTATCGAAAACGTAAATTTAGGAAGTTAGATTTTTGTTAGCTTAAATTGCATGTTTAATCATTTGACATTTTTTAATTTCGAAATTAATTAAAAAGATCATCATGCATATGTCATGTAGAATTAGGGCATCTTTTGCACGTCATTACATGTTAGGATTGCATGTTTATTAATTATAGGTTTAAATAATTCATCCTAGATAGATTGCATGCTCAATAAGAAAATAAAAATCGTGTGCACGTCATATAGAATTAGATTCATGAAATGCACGTCATTTAGGGATTGTTATTAAATCCATTTAATTAGAAATTGCATGACATTAGAATTAGGTCATTTAGTTAATATTGAGCTGCATATTGCATGATTCTCATTAATTAAGTGAAAATGAAAAAAAGAAGAAGAGAAATTGCGTGTTAATTAGAAATCATATCTAGGGTTGATGATTTTTAATCTAACCATGCAGATGCTTTCATTGCTTTGAGGTAAGTTTTTGCAATTTATTTATTACTTATCTGCGTGTTAAATTGGTGGATTGCGCACCCGCATGATCACCTCACATGTTAGGGAAATAAATTTAAAATCAATCCAAGCTGCCTGCAAAACATTTTCTTTGAAATAAAAGAGAAAGGTACCGAAAGGGCGTTAGAAAAGTCTAGCGTAACCAAGTCCCCGAATTCATAATCTCTGGTTCGTAGGAGTAAAGTAAAACTCCCATTACTTTGCTTGGGTTTCTAATCGACCCACCAAAAATAGATTAGTGGCGACTCCTAGATAAAATCCATTTGCATGTTAAAAAAACTTGAACCTAAAGTCGCGAATTGGTATGGGCTTGGGAGAGCTCGAGTTAAGTCTAGGCTTAACAATCCATTAGCCAAAATCCTAGGTGATTTAAACCCCGAAAAAAATTGGGTCGCGACAGCTTGGCGACTCCGCTGGGGACTTGAGTTGAAACTCTTAGTGGACTTAGGCCAATTTTATATTTTGAAAAATGTTTTTGTTTGGCAGCGAGGATCACAGGTACGTCCCTAACATTTAAGGTGTTAAATGTTTTTGCAGATGGGGAGATATAAGGGGAGTAGTCTTTGCTAACCCTTGTCTTGCAGGTTGGAGTTGGGGATGAATGTTTTAAATTCAAGTTATTGAAGTGTTGCTTGATTTAAATTGTTGTGCATGCCTTGCATTTAGCACTACACTTTTGCACACACAACCCGCCGCCGGACTCCGGCCGCACTAGGACACTTAGGATGGTATTGAGTTGGATACGACTTCGACCGCGAGGCCGCGTAGTAGAGGTTGCTCAACTCAATCCCGAAAGTTTTTCTTGGTGTCAAGAATGTTTACCTCTGCCCGCGAGGCTGCGTCGCATTGGGGTATCATTCTTGGGCGAGCCGGAGTTAGGAGGACTTGACTTGGCATGCGAGGCTGCAACTAAGTCATCCCACCCTTTTAACTCCACTTTGCTTAGCCTTTCTAGTTAGAAATCGAACCTCACATCTCATGCGCATGTTTATGTGATTGCCATTGATTCTCCTTGGTGAAGTAAGTGTTCTTTCCCTATAGCATGCAATTTATTTTCTTGGGTCGGTCCATGACAATCTAGGTCAATCATTGATTTGATTCATTTGTCAATTAGAAATGAAATGAGAAATTGCTAGGGAATGATGCATTTAAAAAAAAAACATTGGAGAATTTGTTTTTACATCATGTCTAGAAAATTTGGTTTTACTAGGATATCCATTTTTAGGAAATTCCTTCTTGCATAGACTTTTCATGAATAAATGAAAAAACAAATGAAAAAAAAATAGAAAAATCGATTAGATCATTGTCATGGATTGACTCTCCATTTACACCTCATGCTTACATGTTCCCGTTTATTCCTTTAGGTAATTATGGGGCACTCCCGCTCACCCATCCGTACACGGTTGAAAGCTAAAATGGCAGATCGAAACGATGTACTTGGACCGTATCATTGACAATATGAACAAGCGAATTGCACACCACCAAAGTCAAGTCGATGAATTGTCTGCTACCGTGACTTTTCTCATCAAACAAAAGGGCTGCGATGACATAGGTACTCTATCTTCAATGAGAAACTGCGACTCGAAGAAGAAAGTCAAAAGAACTTTTGAATCGTCTCATTTTCCTGAGGTAGTTGAATTTGATGCCACCATGAAGAGACTAGTGACTTATCTCTAACCTGGAGGGTTCGCATCACAAGATCAAGGAGGGTGAAGAACTCAAGCACACATGATTCATGATCCTAAGTAGTTTGCTTTCCTTATTTAGGGGCATGTTCAATTGCACCTTCCCTTGTGTGGGAATTCTTATTGCTTTTTAAGGATTGATAAAAATTTCTTCTGTTTTGCTTTAGTGCTTGAATATCACATTTTTCATTCCAATAAATGTAATTTGATTGACGAATATCAATAAAATTACAAGTTTTGTTTTGAGGACATGATGGGGTATGCCAAACCAGCCCGGTGACGATATCCAACAATGAAAAGAAAATATCATCCAAGGAGAAATTCTGAGGACTGGGCTTCTTCATGCTTCCTCATCCAAAAAAGAATAAATAAAAAAATCATTTTTCAAACCATTTCCAAAAAACATGCCTTAGATTAGCCCTATTTAATTTTCTGACTCATTTACTTCATGTTTTCAGAGCATTACTTTCTTGACCCGATAAGAAAGCATATGAAAAAGGCACATTAGGGCCAAACAAAGTCTATTCCATTTCCATGCTTGACGGAATTTTCATTCTCGCCCATTAAATGAGGGGCAAGTTAAAAGAGGATCATCCATCTTTGGTGAAAGAGGTACATCTCGTCTTTGAACATAAATAATTTTGGGAGATGATGCTTTGTTCTTTTCCTTGCAGATGACGAATTGGGGGCACTACAGATTCTAGTAGTGACATGACGAGACAAAATCTCGATCCGAGCCAAAATGGTTGTGCAATTTGAATTTACTTTGAGTTGCATAGTATCCTATTCATGCACGTTCTCTTGTGCAGGGGCAAAAGCAAGAATGGAGCATTCATCAAATTAAAAAGCGGATTTTCAATCCCAGGACATCCATTGCTGAGACAATCCCTCCATGGGACAATTCCTTGAATGAATGCTTAAAACCATGTTTTGAGTGCAATAAATTGTTTGTTTTGAAGTCACAAACACTTTTCATGCTTAAAGTTGCTGGACTCTTTTGAAAAGAAAATTTTCATATTGATTTAGCTCGCCAATTTCATGTGGAGATTTGTCAAGATAGACAATTTAATGGAGTGACATCAATGCTTAAGAATGCCGAATGAGACGTGTCAAGGTATGATGAAAGGCAAGCCTTATCCTATACACAGTCCCCTACTTATACACTTGTGAGATGAGTGTAAAAAGTTCCATATCCGCAAGGTAAAGAGTTCTCTCGCAAAAGGTACGATGACCGAAGTGATGAGAGGCATTATTTCTCTATCTCAAACACAACAGGTGATCCATTGCTTAACTTCTTTGAGCCCCATACACTTGTGGAGATTTTTTTCAAATTATCCCTGTCAAGAACCACCCCACACTAGGGCAAATTGGAGGTAAGACGATACCATAAGGTGAAAAAAATGGATTGAAATTTTCTTGCTCTCACTTGCATCAATCTTCTAGTCATGCTATTACATTGAATTCATATGGTAATTTAAGTGCCTTAGGATGACAAAGAGTATTTCTTTCTCTATCTTACACACTTATATCCTTTGCATAGCCCATTTGAGCCTATGAATTCATTTCACATTAAACCCAATTGGTGATCATCCCCACACTTTGGGGCAAGGCAAAAAGGCAGATGAAGACTCTTGAAACGTTCGAGTGTCATTCAAAGTGCAATTGCTTGACGCATGCATTGTACGCAAGAATTGAATTCAAAATAGAACTAAGGGGCATGAAAAAGCAGGGTGCCTGGTAAAAGCAAGGCCGATGCCCATGAAAAAAATGTAAAAAAAATGAATAAGAACTAGGGGCATGAAAAAGCGGTGTGCCTGGTAAAAGCAAGGCCAATGCCCATAGATGAAAAAGAGAGTCAAGATAAGGTGACTGTCAATTGCAAGAATTGAATCTGATGGAGCAATACTCAAAGAACTCAAAAGTTGAGTTTTTACAATCAATGGGGCATTTCATGAAGACAATCCCCAATATTGAAAAAGAAAACCGGTGGCAATGCCAAGATGATCACCAACTCTCACCATTCACACACATTTTGAGCCTAATGATCCTTTCATTTCTCAACCCATGAACCCAGCCTACGTTACGTCCCTCACAAAGTCTCTTCAGATTATGGCACTTAAATTAACGTAGGAGTTCATATGTTTATAAGCATCGCTCGAAGAAGTGCGAGCAATATTATTTCTTTCTCATTTTGCAGGGTTCTTGACTTGTAAACCCGGAGATGATTACAAAATTGTTCTTTCAATTGCCTTGACTCAAAGAGCCCCTTTGTTAAACCGTTGACCAAGCCCACATTACGGTCCTTGTTAAAGACCTCTCAGATTGGTAAGGTTGTACCGCTTGCGAGAATACTCGGACCCTTGTTGGTATGATGACAGTGTGAGATGGAGTGATTCTCATAAAATAACCTCTAAATGAGAGTGAGTGAAAGTCCTTTCTAACTGAAGGTCTCTCATTTAGTATTCTTAGGAAATCCATGTTATGAGTGAAGATTGTCTTGAATGATAATTCTCTCCAGTGGAAATTTGGGTAATGCAAAAGTCATTATGCATGAACCCCGATTGAGTTGAAGAAAACCTCACTAAATTTTGAAATGTGCATTCTAGAGTAACTCAAATTGTCTATCTCTTTGATGAATGCGTATAAGTTTTTGCTCTAAATCATGTCTGACGGGTAATTCAAGTTCCTTTCAGAATGTTTCATGATATTAGGAGATGAGAAACCTCCACCATGAGGTGAAAGACCTTCACAGGATATCTAAATTCCAAAAGACATTTTTCTCCAAGAATCAGAGATATCACCAGGTAAGTATATCTCTACCATACTCTAAAATACTTGTCATTGTGCAGGTATTCTCTCTCAAGTGCATCGACACTTGACTTGGTCAAGCTGTCCAGTTATATCGACCTGGCGTGCTTTCGTAGCCCAGAGTCCATTTTATCGAACCGGCGTGCTTCCGTAGCCCGGATTTCTCTTATTGACCTGGTGTGCTTTCGTAGCCCAGAGTCCATTTTATTGAAACGGCGTGCTTTCGTAGCCCGAGTCCTTTACATCGACACTCAATGGAGTTGTCCCCAAAGATTTTTCCTCCAGATTCAATCGATTAAGGCGACCGAAGAATGGTTCGGGTCCCGGTCGGATGATTTCTGTCGCAAGGTTGGGCGACCGAAGAATGGTTCGGGTCCTAGCCAAGCAAAACCTCAATCTAGGCGACCGTAGAATGGTACGGGTCCTAGACAACATTTATTGCTCTAACAAAGCGACCGTAGAATGGTACGGGTCCTGGAAAAGCAATTCCCTCATTCAGGGCGACCGTAGAATGGTACGGGTCCCGAGAATGAATCCCGTTTAGGCGACCGTAGAATGGTACGAGTCCTAGACAAAACATTTCTGCCGTCTTTTATTGGCGACCGTAGAATGGTACGGGTCCTGGGAAAGCAGGTTCCTTACAAAACTTTTCTGCCGTATTGGGCGGACCACCGTAGAATGGTACGGGTCCCGAGAAAGCAGCTCCTTTCGCCATACTAGGCGACCCTTAGTAGAATGGTACGGGTCCTAGGAAAGCAGCATCTTCACAAAGTCATGTTACTATTCTAGGCGACCGTAGAATGGTACGGGTCCTGGACGGGTAACACTCACTATCTCGAATTACTTTATCCTCCTCGAAGGTAAGTTATCCCAGGTAGGTTCATCTATCATTTGCATTAGAATTTCCATGCATCATATAAATTGCATTAAAAAATGGAATTCATGTTCCAACAAAAATCATTCACTGCATGTGCATGGTCAAAATTTAGGTCTCAATTTGTCTTTGAAGGCAACCTCTACGAGCTCACCTTCAAAGAGGGGCAGCTGTTGACACCTAAATTTTGGCGACCCATTTAGACATTTAAAAATTAGGGGTTAATTTTATCCCTGAAAAAATAAAATCACATGGCATATAGTTTAGGAACATTTTTGTTTATTTTATTGGACCAACGGCGAGTGCAAAATTTTTCACATATTCCGTTCAGATTCTTCACGCATTTAGGCAATATACACCAAATGATATATTTTCAAGCAAAAAGGAAAATTTTGGATGTGATATTTGATAAATACAAAAGGTAATATTACGCGGGGTGCAACGATATATTCGGTGGTATTTTGCATGAGCAAAATTAGAAAGTAAAATATACCACGAAGATCCAATTTTTGGCTTATAAAAGGGACCGCGTACGGACAAAGCTGAAGAGGAGGCCACATTTATTGAATACACGGCCACAATTGAGAGCATAGAGAGAGAAGAAATCGTGAGGGGATCGGCCATGATCCACAATTGAGAAACGGCACATTGAGAGAGCTTCAAATCCACTAGTTCTAGACGAGCTCCAAATCCCATCGAGATGGCTGCTTGCTGGCCTCAAAGTGTCGTCTCTTTTGCTTGATGTCCCGAAACATCAGTGGCTCTATTTTGTCTCAGACAACGCCTTTAGCTCCTGGTCCTGTGGCACCTCACGCCGAGATCTTCAAGCAGTTCCAGATTCGCAGCTTATCCGACGGATGCATACTTTAGCCAAATTGATTCTGTGTTTACGGATTAGTAGGAGTTGATCCATCGTTGGTTGAATCACATTATTGCTTCTCGAAGGTGCCGTTCCCTCAGTTGTCCAGCGAGCGCAATTCACCCAACGCTAGTCCAGTGTCGATGCAATCGAGATACTCCTACAAGCGAAGTTCGACTTGCTGATACCCTTGCTGAATTTCCCATCATGGTTGCTGTTGCCTCTTCATCATGAGCTCTCGACGATAATCACCCGGAGGCTACCGAGAGCTCCTTGCATTGCCGTGATCAAGACCCTTTCATGTTCGTGAGCAACCCCTCACCCGTCGATCACCATGCCGTAAGCCACGAAATTCACATTTTTACGGCAACAAATTGAAGAATTCTTGGCAAAGGAAGAACACGTGGACTTGGTCAAAAGCACCACGTCGGTTTGGAGTCCAGAGTCTTCCCGAACCAACCCCATCTCTTGAAACTTTAGGCATCCATCAAAATTCATGCCTTGCGCGCACGCACGCCCTTGTTCATGTTTAAGTTTTGCTGCCACGCGTTGCCACTTTGCCCACTATTACGATTCAACGTCCCAAGCGAATCTCGGAGTTTCTTGGCCATGAGTCATCGCAAGCAACCAACCACCAGGGGCGCAGAGCTTCACTACGTAGCTCCAATATTTCTCTGCCAGCAAGCCTCCCAATGAATTACCTACGTTTTCAATAGTTTTGCAGGTTTCTTGGTGTCCCGTACGATAGCCCATCGAACTTGTTGTGGCCTTGTCGAGCCACGCCGAGCCTCGCCAAGCATCACTATATCGCGTCATGAGTAGCCGTTCAAGTCCAAATTTGGAAGTATATTCGGCAATTAGGTAAAAAATCTCATCTTAATTTGATTTAAACATCATATTGCCTAGATTGATGAGATTGATATCTAATTTAAACCTTTTGAGTAAGAGGTATAATATTCATTAGGATATATTTCCTAATTCGCAACCGCACACCGATTTTTTATTCCATCTATAAGGCTTTAGATGGAATAATTAATCACGCGGAATGAAATTGATATATTGATCTTTAAGGCTTAAGATCAATTTATCGATTTTATTAGCGAAATAATCAAGCCGATTTGGATATTGTTCCCGATTCGAACGATGTATGATATCTTTGATGATTTTGAATGATTTGCCTTGTTAGAATATTGCATACTCTAGGATTACTTGCATATTTAGATTAAGCATTTTATTTATCATGAATTATCGAAAACGTAAATTTAGGAAGTTAGATTTTTGTTAGCTTAAATTGCATGTTTAATCATTTGACATTTTTAATTTCGAAATTAATTAAAAAAGATCATCATGCATATGTCATGTAGAATTAGGGCATCTTTTGCACGTCATTACATGTTAGGATTGCATGTTTATTAATTATAGGTTTAAATAATTCATCCTAGATAGATTGCATGCTCATTAAGAAAATAAAAAAAATCGTGTGCACGTCATATAGAATTAGATTCATGAAATGCACGTCATTTAGGGATTGTTATTAAATCCATTTAATTAGAAATTGCATGACATTAGAATTAGGTCATTTAGTTAATATTGAGCTGCATATTGCATGATTCTCATTAATTAAGTGAAAATGAAAAAAAGAAGAAGAGAAATTGCGTGTTAATTAGAAATCATATCTAGGGTTGATGATTTTTAATCTAACCATGCAGATGCTTTCATTGCTTTGAGGTAAGTTTTTGCAATTTATTTATTACTTATCTGCGTGTTAAATTGGTGGATTGCGCACCCGCATGATCACCTCACATGTTAGGGAAATAAATTTAAAATCAATCCAAGCTGCCTGCAAAACATTTTCTTTGAAATAAAAGAGAAAGGTACCGAAAGGGCGTTAGAAAAGTCTAGCGTAACCAAGTCCCCGAATTCATAATCTCTGGTTCGTAGGAGTAAAGTAAAACTCCCATTACTTTGCTTGGGTTTCTAATCGACCCACCAAAAATAGATTAGTGGCGACTCCTAGATAAAATCCATTTGCATGTTAAAAAAACTTGAACCTAAAGTCGCGAATTGGTATGGGCTTGGGAGAGCTCGAGTTAAGTCTAGGCTTAACAATCCATTAGCCAAAATCCTAGGTGATTTAAACCCCGAAAAAAATTGGGTCGCGACAGAAATACTGAGGGCTGGGCTTCCTCATGCTTTTTCTCTCCCGAATACATATTTTGAAAACAAAAAACACTTCATCACCAAAATCTTTCAAAAAAAAAAAGATGATAAATTTAATCATGTTTGTCTTTCTAACTCACTCACTTCATGTCTCAGAAGATCATACCCACCCCCTTTGACTTAGTGTGACCAAGGGACATTTGAACCTGGCACATCATGTGAACTCGCCAAGTTCAAAAGCACTCTTCCAAGAAAGCAGGGGCAAATAGAAATGATCATCACGTTTCAAAATGGTAAGTCCTATTCCCTGAACATAATGTCGAAAATGACATCCTCTCTTCCATCTACAGAAACGAAGGATGGGATGTAATAGGCACAGGCATATTATCAAACTTGAAGCATGCATAGCATGATAGCTCAAGGCAGGATGTCCCGAGTTCATTGACAGGACTTCCAGCTTCAACGAGCCAAGAAGCACAAAGAAGGATTTGCTTCTCTTCCTTTAAAGTGATTACTCCAACGGGAGAAAATCTAGACAGTCAAAGCGATCTATAGCCCCGCACCCGGACAATGATGTTGGAATCTAGAAACTTCACTCCAGATGCGTATTCTTCCGAGGAGTAATTGCCATCAAAAAGCTTGAGACTTTGATCTCGATTCCATAGAAGCTTGAGGTACATGACTTTTGCCCAATGATGCTATAGTTAAAGATAGAAAGAGAAATTCCACGAAGGAAGGCGTTGAAGATGAATCAACGACCAGCAATCACGCATACATGGTCACAAGTGAGGAAGGCCAATCGAAAGAAATGTCAAACTATGCCAAGACGAAAAGGCTGTCATCGACATTCAAATATCCAGACTTTGGAGAAGAGTAATTTGGTATCGTTTCCAATACTCTTCCCAAAGATCGAACTCACTTTTGACATATTTTCCCTATTGACAGGAAGCATTGGGATTCAAGAACCAAACTTGATGGTTAGGTTTGGCAAATCAATATTGGCCAAGTTGGTACATGAAAAAGACTTGCATCGAATTCACCTGACTTCGTGTAAAAGGACGTGTCATCCATACGCCAATTTAGAGAATAATTGACTTAACAAAGCAAGGGACATAGGACTTCGTGTCCCCATCTCACTTCGAGTTCACCCAATCATCTGCAAACCAGTGAAGGGTAAAAGTTGTATCGCTTCCAGTTAATTCGACTCTTGAAAGAGTTCATGACTAACACATTTCCTCTTGTTTGTTGCAGGATCACCTGACTGTCAAAAGCAAGGATAACAAATCAATGAGAAGCATGTCTTGTTGTAGGATTACTTGACTGTCAAAAAAAAGGATCACAAATCAATGAGAGGCATGACAAACTCTCTTAAACGAAATGGTGTCCTGAGTAATTGCCAAACAAATGACAAAGATCCTTCAGGCCTCAACTCACATTTGATTTCGGCCAGACTAATTGATCTACTTGTACATTTTCTCTTCTGCAGGGGCAAAAGCAGAAAGGCCCGGCAAATCCATGATCAGATCCCCAACCCTAGCTGATCCTTATTATGTCATATCCCTAATTAATAGGGACAACCATCGACACCCGTTTGCGAATAACCCTTTTGATGTTCAAAATCTAACATATTTGGAAACACCATTATGTTAGCCCCTAAAGTTGTCAATAGGATCTTTTTTTGAGTCAAAACCATTCATTTGTTTTGAGAGTACAAACTCCATCACATTTAAAATGCTGCATGCCTTTTCCAAATGGATTTTTGCATGATGATTTTTCCTGTCCAAGTCACTGATTCCACTGAGGATTATTAGAATAGACAGCTAAGTGAAGAATACAAGATTAATTGAGCATGCTGGATGAGGCGCGTCAGAATGATGAAAGGCAAGCCATATCCTACACACAGTCCCCAATCTATACACTTGTGAGATGAGTGCAGAAGATTCCATGGCTACAGGGTAAAGAGTTCTCTCGCGAATGGTACGATAACCAAAATAGTGAGAGGCATTCCATCACTCACCCCATTGAGCCCCATACATTGGTGAAGCTTCTCTCATACCCCCGTCAAGAACAACCCCTACACCGGGGCAGATTAGGAGCAAAGCAGCATCACAAGGTGAGAAGAGAGATAGAAATTTTCTTGCTCGCACTTGCATCAATCTTTGGGTGTCTTTATTGCATATGAACACTCGCATTAATTTAAGTGCCCTAGAGTCATGAAGAGCAATTCTTTCTTTACGCACTTGTATCTATTGTACAACTCAATTGAGTCTCGTAAATTCACCCTCACATGGAGGCAAAGCGAAGCTACCGCTGTTTGAGCAGCATAATCAAAAGCGCCGGCAAAAGATGAAGACTCAATAGTCTAACAAAGGCGTTTGCTTGAACTTGTCAAGATCAGCTCTCAAGCAACAAGAATGAAAAAAGCAGGGGCATAAAAAAGTAGTGTACCTGGTAAAAGTAAGGTCAATGCCCATAAAAGAAGAACTGGAATAAAAATAGGGGCATGAAAAAAGCAGTGTGCCTAGTAAAAGCAAGGCCAATTGCCCCCAGTAAAAAATGCAGCCAAGAAAATGTTGCTGTTGTGGTCCATAGAACCTCCATTTGACAGTGAGAAGAAAGACTGGTGACAAATGCCAAGGCAATCACCAGCTCTACCTTTTTACACATGAATCAAGCCTACATTACATCCCATTGTAAAAGTCTCTTCAGACTAGGGGCACTTCAATTAACGTAGGATTTCATATGTCTATAAGCATCGCTCGAAGAAGTACGAGCAAGATTACTCTATCTCTTTTCGCAGGGTTCTTGACTTGTAAACCCGGAGATGATCGTGCAACATTTTCGTCCATCAGCTTCAACCTTGATGGTCCCCTTCGATGAGCCACTGACCAAGACTTCATCACAGTTTCAACAAAGACCTCTCACATTGGTAAAGTTGTACTTGTTTGCGAGAATACTGGACCCGCTAACATGATGACAAAGGAGATAGTGTGGTCCTTATGAATCCTGCATCAATGGTCAGGATAGCCTTTTCCATGAGAGTGAGCGAAAAGTCCTTTCAAACTGAAAGTCCCTCATCTGGCATGCTTAAGACATCTACATTCTAAATGAAGGTTGTCTTTCAAAATCTTCCCCAGTGGAAATCAAAAGATGCAGAACTGACAAAATTATCATGCATGAATCTCATTTGAACTCATGAATTTATAGCATATACAATCATGTGTGCATACTGTGCAAATAGTAAACATACTCTCAGAGAGCAGAGATATTGCCAGGTAAGCATATCCCTATCCACATTTGTCTTAAAGTACCTATCACTGTCCAGGTACTCTCTTCTTGACACTCGACCTATTCGAATTGTCTCTTGAGTTTCGATGCTTGCAACTGTCTTAGCATCCCATTGTCTTTGAGTATCGGCTACCGTCCGGATACTCCTTTTTCCTGACACTCGACCTATTCGAATTGTCCTCAGAGTATTGATACTTGTGACTGACCAAGTATCCCTTTATCGTTGAATGCCTACTGCTGTCTAGGTATCCCTATTGTCTTTGAGTACCAGCTACCGTTCAGATACTCCCCTTTCCTGACACTCGACCTGTTCGAGTTGTCCTCAGAGCATTGATACTTATGACTGACCAAGTATCTCTTAGAATACCTACTGCTGTCTAGGTATCCCCATATCGTTAAGTACCCACCGTTGTCCAAGTACTTCCTTTTTATGACACCCAGCTTGCCCAAGTTGTCCCCAAATAATAGCAGTTGTTCAAGCATTCCACTGCTTTGTGTGCCTGCGCCTACCCAGGTATGCTTTCTTACACTTAGACCAACTGAGTGGTCCCAGGTTGTATCATTGAATACTTGTGTTCATCCAAGTATCCCTGTACTTTGTACACCTGTGGCTATCCAGGTAAGCCTCGTGCTACATTCAAGTTTATGTTACCAGGAGGTGAGAGACCTTCACGAATATCCAAGGTACGCCCTCGATATTCCCAATTACCAGGAGGTGAGAGACCTTCACAAATATCTCAGGTACGCCCTCGATATTCCCAATTACCAGGAGGTGAGAGACCTTCATGAATATCTCGTGCGTCCTCGATATTCCCGATTACCGGAGGTGAGAGACCTTCATGAATATCTCGGCACGTCCTCGATATTCCCATTTACCAGAGGTGAGAGACCTTCATGAATATGCGAGGCACGTCCTCAATATTCCCAATTACCAGGAGGTGAGAAACCTTCACGAATATCTCAGGTACGTCCTTGATATTCCTAATTACCAGGAGGTGAGAGACCTTCACGAATATGCGGGGCACGTCCTCGATATTCCCAATTACCAGGAGATGAGAGACCTTCACGAATATGCGAGGCATACCCTCGATATTCCCAATTACCAGGAGGTGAGAGACCTTCACGAATATGCGGGGCACGCCCTCGATATCCCCATTACCAGGAGGTGAGAGACCTTCACGAATATCTCAGATACGCCCTCGATATTCCCTTTACCAGGAGGTGAGAGACCTTCACGAATATGCGAGGCACGTCCTCGATATTCCCAATTACCAAGAGGTGAGATACCTTCACGAATATCCCAAGTACGTCCTCGATATTCCCACTACCAGGAGGTGAGAGACCTTCACGTATATGCAAGACCCATCCTCGATATTTCCACACGAATATCTCAGGTATGCCTTGATTCTTCCTTCGGAGTTTGTACCTGTGATCATCCAGGTACCCCTTCGATAGTTGTGATCATCCAGGTATCTCCAAAGAGTTTGTACCTGTGATCGTCCAGGTACCCCTTCGATACTTGTGATCATCCGGTATCCCCAAGAGTTTGTACTCGTGATCATCCAAGTACCCCTTCGATACTTGTGATCATCCAGGTATCCCCAAAGAGTTTGTACCTGTGATCGTCCAGGTACCCCTTCGATACTTGTGATCATCCAAGTATCCCCCAAGAGTTTGTACTTGTAATCATCCAAGTACTATCTCCCAACAAGCAGATGCCCTGAGAAAGGTCGGTGCATCTCCCGTCAAGGCGACCGAAGAAAGGTTCGGGTCCTAGACAAACCAACTTATTGCTCTAACAGGCGACCGAAGAAAGGTTCGGGTCCTGGAAAAGCAATTCCCCGTCAAGGCGACCGAAGAAAGATTCGGTCATAGACAAACTAACTTATTGCTCTAATAGGCGACCGAAGAAAGGTTCGGGTCCTAGACAAACAACTTATTGCTCCAATAGGCGACCGAAGAATGGTTCGGGTTCTAGAGAAGCAATCTCCTCATGCAGCAGGTAAGATGACGCCTTGATACTTGCCAAAACTCGGGGTTCACACCCTATCTCACTCACTTCCGATAAGTAACTACATGTATCTTCTTATCTGTCTTAGTATATGTAATGTTATATTGCTCATTTTCTGCATAGGACAATAGGTGCCAAATAAAATATAATCTATTGCATATGTATAGACAAAATTTAGGTATCAGGTTTGTCTTTGAATGCAACCTCTGCGAACTCACCTTCAAAGAGGGGCAGCTGTTGACACCTAAAATTTTGATTAGGTTTAATTAGGTCTTAATTTCTTTTATTTTTCCTTTTTTTAGATAATAAATAATAAATAACGAAAAACAAATCAATAAAAACAAAAGAAAGCAAAAATTGGCAGCCCCAGCCCCCTCCTTTTCTCTCCCTTTCGCGGGCCCAAGCCCACCCTCCTTCTCCTCCACCCGGCCCCCTCTTTCTTCTTCTTCTTCTTCCTTCTTCCCTCTTCTTCCCCTCCGCCTCTGCAACTCACGCGTGCGAAGGACAACCTACGGCCGAGGAGTGTAGGCCGACGTTGGCCGGAAGAGACAGATCTCAAGCACCATCATGAGCTTCCTTCAATGCCGAGCACGCCTTGTTGGAGGAGCTCAGATGGGACGCCGGTTCGGCCGGCGGAGGCCGTTCGGCGTGCGAAGACCGGCGGTCGAACCTCCATCGACCGGCCGCCCCCTCGCCTATAAATAGGCTTCTCCCGACGATGGCAAGGCACGGCGAACTCGGAGATCTTCCCTTGAGAGACTTCAGGGAGAATCAACGAGCGAGCACGCGAGAAATCGGGTCGCGAAGCTCGATCGACCTCCCTCCGAGAGACTTCGGGGGAGGCGGGCTGCAAGCGAGCCCAAAGGGGAGAGATCCGAGCGTGTGGAGGTTGAGTGAGAGAGAAATCAGAGAGGACGGCCAGATCCGGAGAAGCTGAGGCCGTAGAAAGTCGAAGCCGGAGAGGAGGTTCCGAAGGACCCGATCCGAGAAGCCGAGACCCCGCGGGCCGCGTCGCGATCGATCCGCCGACGCCACGCCAGATCTAGGAGCTACGGGGCCGACGTCACTACCTCCTGTCACCGCCACCGTTCGCCACCTCGTCACAGACAGGTAACGGTAACCATCACCACCGCCGGTCGTGTCGCCGCCGTCGCATCTTCCCCCTTTTCGAACCGTGCCGCCACTGAAACCCCCATCACAGACCCATGGTCGGTCGTCCTCGCTGAGCGGATTGTCGTCGTCGTCGCCGTCGTCTCCATCGTCGTCGCCGTCGCCGCCATCATCGCCGTCTAGTCCGTCGTCGCCGCCGTCGTCGCCGTCTGCCCGGTGACGCCTCGGTCCCTCCCACCAGCGCCGCGAGCAAACGAAGGAGAGAGGAGGCCGGGAACCGGGTCAGTTCGCGGGTCCTTTCGACCCGGTTCCTCCGTTTCCGGGTAGGGTTTCCCGGGTCGGACACACTCGTCGGGCCGGTTTCGAACTCGGGCCGGGCATCTTTTTTAATAGGCCCAATTCCGTGTGTGTGTGGGCTGAGTTTTAAAAAAAAGCAAAAATCCGAGTCGGGCCCGTGCGCGTTTTGGGTCGGCTTTTTATTATTTTATGTAATATTTTAATAAAAAGAAAAAATCAAAAATAATTATTTATAAAAAATATTAAAAATATTTTAATTTCCAGAATACCGAAAAATGTTTTAAAATATTAAAAATGCTTTAATTTCCAAAAAAATCGAAAAAAATTAAAAAAATTTTATTTTTAGAAAAATCAAAAAAATCAAAAAATTTCATATTTTCCAAAAATGCCAAAAATCCAAAAAAAGCCAAAAATTCATGAAAAAGCCAAAAAATTCAGAAAAAGCCAAAAAAATTGTATTTTTCCAAAAAAATACCAAAAAAACCCCAAAAAAATCCATTTTGTGTCCAAAAATTAGAAAATGACTCAAAAATGTTTTTCCTCCCAAAATGCATGGAAAATCCCTCAAACATCCAAAAAACCTCAGGGTTTAAACAAGATTAGGTACCGAAAGGGCATTTGTGATTAACTAGTGTAATTAAGTCCCCGATCCTAATTTCTCTGGTTGCGCAGGAGCGAGTATTTCTCCCGATACTTCGCTTGGGTTTCTAATCGACCCACCCCAAACCGATTAGTGGTGACTCCATTTTAAAAATTGATTTATAGGTTAAAAAATGTGACCATTAAGTCGTGAATTGGTGGACTTGGGAGAGTCCGAGGCTTAACCAATTTCAGCCGAGCCATTAGCCTCCTTAGGCGCCCGTACCCGATTGCGGGCGCCGAAAGAAAAAAAGAGGTCGCGACACTCTAGCAGCAACATTTAAGCATCCGAGAGCTAAACATGGATATAGATAAATTTAAAAAGTTATGGACAATATTATAAGCACCTCACTTTTTATAAATTAATATCATAAAAAAATATTGGATCAAAATTTAGAAATCACATCGAATATCATATCGAAGTTCAAAGATCAAAGTGAATGAATTTAAAGTTCAATGATGATATTACACGTTGGTGAGATATAACATACATTCCATGCCGTTTTACACAATATTAATTAAAGTTTACATGAAACTTCTCAACAACTGAAAAATGAATGCTACGGCAACTATTCACTTCATCAAATTTACAAATTAGGGATTAAATTGATATCTCACTCCGCCACAATCCCTCTCTTTCTTATTCTATTCCTGACCAATTTCTCTTTCCTTAAGGGCACCGATCCATCTATGGCGGGTCACACGCCATTTCGTCTAAAACAAGGGAGATAGGCCGAGGTTTTAGTAGGCCCAATTTTAAAGGTTGAGACAAGTTCAAAGCCATTTTCTGAATTTGGGATCGGATGGTGTGCCAGGCCGATTAAAAAAAATCATAACCTAACCTACGTTTATATTAGATGCTAATACGCTACTCTTGAATGGTAAGTTGATAGGTGTAAGAAGACATGCAAAATAAACCAGAATAAAACCCAACTCTACTACCATATTAGAAAAGCCTACTAAAAATTTAAGCTGATAGGTGAATTGATATCACATATATATTAATTACACTTTAATTCAATAGTCAAGTAACTTGGGATATTTCCACAAGACCATGCAATGTTGATATTTTTGTTCATGGGTCAGACTCCGTAATTGACGATACATTCAATCCACGATCTTTATAAAATGTGAGAGAGACTTTTGGATGACATATTTAGGTGTCGATGCTCCCAAGTTCCATTCTTTCCTTTGAAAAGAAGAAGAAGAAGAGATTTAGCTATTTCCACATGGCATGTACCTAGCACCTCATAACCCTTTGTGTCCTTAAAACACATTAAAAGTGACATGTCAATTTTTTATATAACTCAAATTGAAAAGAGTTAATGGAAGTCTTTAAGGACACTAATTAAAAGAGTGTTAAGGCTTATTTTTTTACAATAAATTTTGTAACTTCCGCTGCGCTTTCTTTTTTCTTTTTACTTCTTCTTACGGTATAGTTGACCTCAAGTCACCCTCAACTAGTGTCATGTCCACCAACTAGTATCGGATCTCCAAATTATTAATTTTTGGACGAAAATCGAATCTCTAATTTTTTTTTTGGTCGAAAGTACGTTTGATTTCATTTACTTAGGAAAGTTTGGAGTGTTTACATTGAGAACGTCAGCACATAATAAATCTAATAAGGCTGTCGGAGGATACATTTCATGCGACCACGATTTAAAGGAGATCTAGAAACAGAATTACCTTGCTCAAAAATGCTAACGATGAATGGGTGAAGGAGGATCAGCCCTTAAAGGAAATAATAGCATCATGCTTCAGTAACTTATACAAATCAGTGGGGGCAGTGCAACCTATAACCTGTCATTCAACAAATTCCAACTTCAGTTGATGAGAATATGAATCAAAGGTTAGTAGAACCAGTCACAATGGAGGAAATCACAGCAGCAATGCAACAGCTAGGGGCATCTAAGGCTCCTGGACCAAATGGGCTTAATGGATTATTCTATCGCAGTCATTAGACACATATAAGAAAAGATATATTCAGCGAAGTGCATAACTTTTTTGAGACAGGTTACCTAAACCCCGATATAAATCGCCCTCATCCCCAAAACCCCTGACCCCGAAAATCTTGAACAATTCCGGCCAATTAGCCTTTGCAACTTCGTTTATAAAATAATCTCTAAGGTGATGACAAATAGATCGAAACCCATGCTATCAAGTATCATTGCAGAAGAATAGAGTGCTTTTGTGGGGGGAAGACAAATTCAAGACAATATTCTTATTGTGTAAGAAGTACTCCATAAGTTGCGAACTCGGGAGAGAAAACGTAAATTTCAAGCGGTGCTAAAGATAGATATGCAAAAGGCCTATGACCGAATTGAATGGGATTTCCTTCGAGAATGTTTGATTAAGACAGGTTTCTGCGAGAAGTGGGTGCAATGGGTGATGCAATGCGTGTCAATTATCTCATTCAGCATTAATTTTAATGGCGAGCCTCAGCCTTTCTTCAAGCCTACACGAGGGATTCGCCAAGGTGATCCTCTATCCCCCTACCTATTTATCCTAGCAGCTAATGTCCTGTCACATTTGATGAAAAAAGCAGTAGAGAATGGTACAATTTGGGGAATTCAACTTAATAGTGGCTGCCCTATCCTATCACACTTGCTATTTGCGGACAATTCTATTTTCTTCCTTCATGGTACTATATTGGAATGTCAAAATTTGGCAAAAATACTACACCAATACTACTTTGCATCAGGACAGGCTGTTAATCTAAATAAATCAGGTATATTCTTCAACAAGTGTTGCCCGATGAATCTAAGAAAGAATATGGCAGCAGTGTTGAGGGTCCCCGAAATAGACAAAACGGGGAAGTACCTAGGTATTCCTTCGGATTGGGGAGGCTCCAAGAAAGACGTTTTCACCTGGATTTTGGCTCGAGTAAATAAGAAGTTAGAAAGTTAGAAGGAAAGTTTACTGTCCAAAGCAGGGAAAGAGATATTAATTAAATCAGTGGTGCAGGCTATTCCACAATACACCATGTCTATCTTCAAAATCCCGGTGTCCATATGCAAAGCAATTGAGAAGAAGATTGCAAATTTTTGGTGGAAGAATGGGAAGAAATCTGCTGGGATTCATTGGAAGAAATGGGAGATTTTGAAACTCGGAAAAGATTAAGGAGGCCTTGGCTTTAAAGATTTACTAGCTTTCAATGAGGCTATGCTAGGAAAGCAAGCTTGGCGTATTGCACATCAACTCAATTCCCTTTTGAGCAGACTAATGAAGGGTTTATATTACCCAAATTGTGAATTCTGAAAAGCTGGAAATGGCTAAAGACCCTCATGGGGATGGCGAAGCATCATAGTGGGAAGGGACTCTATATGTCCAAATGTCATGTGGTCCGTTGGGAATGGTCAGAAAATCTTGGTACGGGAAGATAGATGGCTGAGCAGTGGACCAATTGGAGGCCCGGCTACGAGAGATGAACTCGAGAAAGTGGATGGACTGATGGAGCAGGGGAATGGTGCATGGAATGAAACGATGATTCGAATGCTGTTTGATGAACAAAGGGCGAAGGAAATCCTTGCTATTCCTATTGGATTACCCACAACAGAAGATAAAATTGTATGGATGCAAGATAAAACAGGGTTATACTCAGTAAAGAGCAGTTATTTCACCACAAGGGATTGAGCAGCAAAATCACACCAAAGAACAGCAACTTCCTCCCACCAAACAAAGCCAGATCTATGGAAACACATCTAGCATTCTGGAATTCTACCTAAAGTCAAGCAATTTCTATGGAACGCATGCCAAAACGCACTACCTACAGTGGACAATCTTTACCGAAGAAAAATAGTACCTGATCCACTTTGCCACGTGTGTCATCATGAAGCTGAGACAATAGAACACACCTTGATGTTATGGCCCTGGACAGCTCAAATATGGAAAGACAACTCGCTGCAAACAAAGATAAACAGGATCGGATTAACCAGGTTTGATGAATGGTTGTATACCCGAAAGAAGCCCTCAAAGCGCACCAAAGTTTAACCAAATTGCTACTACCTTGTGGTGCATCCGACAAGATCGAAATCAGTACATCTTCAAGAACAAACCCCTTCATCCGAAACAGACCCTACACAGAGCAGCTGCATCATAAACCACTTTCGAAACCTGGAACAAAAGGGCAAAAAAGGAGAAACAGTGAGAAACTTACACGATTCGATGGCAACCCCCGCCTGTTGGCTCACTCCGAATTAACATTGACGCCTCTTTTACCCGACATGAAGCCGAGACATCGGGTCTGGAAGAAGCGGAAGCGAGTTGGGAAGAGAACAGAGGACAGACAGAAAACAGAGCAGCCATTGCGTGTATTTGCAAAGACTCGCGAGGACACCTAATTGACGGATTCTCGAAGCAGGTGGAGGCCGATTCGGCGGAACAAGCGGAAGCCATCTCTCTGCTGGAAACCCTAGCTTTTCTATCTGAACGCACGAATGAAAGGCTGGAAGTCCACTCAGATTGTCTAACGCTCGTTCTCTTCGAAGAAGTCTTCAGTTGGAAGCTGCTGCCAACCTTGGACCGAATCAAGGAAACATTAAAAGTATTCCAGGGCCTTTCCTTGGCCCATTGCAATAGAGAGGCCAACAAGCCCGCGGACTGGATTGCAAAGGCCCAACGCGAGAATACCCTTCCAAGTAATTGGGTAAAAATTTTGTCTTTCTATCTCCCCATTTTAACCATGTAATTCTAGAGCGCATACCCTAGTACATCTTCTCTTGTCGCCATAGTTTTTCAATTTCCTGAGTTATTCTTTTCGCTGTCTCGCTTTCTTTATCCGTATGAGGATCATTTGTCAACCTTTGTAAATCATTCCTCAACTCATTGATTCTGATTTTTGCATTACAGAGGCTTTTCTTGCTCCAACTTTCTAGTTTTTATGCCACTTTCTGCAGCTTCTCCACCATATTCAAATTTTGGGATTCCAATTCAGCCCATGTATTGTTAACAAGTTGCCCACACTCCTCATTGTCTGACCAGAATGCCTCATATTTGAAAGCCCTCTTTTTCCTCTTCATTCTCCAGTTAAATGAGAGTAGGAGCGGACTATGGTTCGACCCAATGGCTGGTAGTGCTGTACAATCAGCATTAGGATGTGCTATCCTCCATTCTATATCACAAAGCGCTCTATCTAGTTGTTTCTTGACTAATTGCTCCCCGGTTCTATTATTTTTCCAGGTGAAGGCACAGCCCTTGCTCTCCAAGTCCATTAAAGAGCATTGGAGAAGAAAGTCCCTCAATGCAGTAAGCCTATAAGTTTCAGCCTTCTTTTGGCCCACTTTCTCCCGATGGTACAGTATTTCGTTGAAATCCCCCAAGCAAAGCCAAGGTAGATGGTGTCTGATACTAGTTCTGTATAAAGCCTCCCATAACAGCACTCTTTCTTGGAATTCATTAGGTGCATGTACAAAGGTGATATGCATCCGTTGTTGTGTTTCCTTAAGTAAGCACTGGACATTAATATGATTTTTTAACCAAGAGTCTATATGTAACTCTACTTGATCATCCTAGAAAAAGAGCTAAACCCCCTGCACTTCCTTCTGGATCTACCACGAAACTGTTTTGGTATCTCAGCCTTCTCCGTATGCGTTGCACTTTTTGTTCTTGATTTTTAGTCTCCATTAAAAAGATAACACTGGGCCTTTCCTGGGTCACTAGGACCCGCAAAGCTTGAATTGTCAAGGGTGTGCCCAACCCCTAACAATTCCAGCTTAATAGTTTCATGGATAAGTCGGTAGCTTATTAGGACTAGCCACCAAAGCTCATTGATTTGACTCCTCCGCCACATGAATGGGAGTTTCCACCAACTGCGTATTGTCTAAATTCTGAGTTTTTGAAGATTGAACACCATACGGACAAAAATGCTTGCCTTTTTTTACCATTTGTTAACTTGGAGCTTCTGGATTTGGATTTGACCAGCCCCTTTTCCCCTAGTAGTGTCTCTTCCATATCCATTGCCGCCTCCTTAAGTTGTTCCTCATATAAGACCATAGCAGACTCAGCATCAATACAGCTACTTCCTCTCTTCTGTGGTTCTCTTTCCTCCCTGATTAGTAATTCTATATGCTGATGTGGTTGTCTGTTGTCCTGTTCTACAACTTGATCTGAATTCTGATCTTGCTAGTGATGCTCTGATTCAAGAGCTGCATGGATGGGTGTCTCGGGCACATACTCTACTTCATCCGGTATTATCTTTTGTTTGCCATAGAATATCTTCCTATATTGATTGAGTTCGCGAGCTTCCGCTTTTAGCCAATGTCCAAACCTTCCCGGTAAGTTCTCTGCCAGCCTTGATTTCTCATAGGGTATTTCACTGCAAAAGGTGGCATAATGCTCGATTTTTCCACAAGAATAGCAGTAGTGCGAAAGTCGTTCGTATTTAAATTCTATCCACAGTCTCTTTCTCTCCAGATTAAGTAGAACTCCTGTCTTCAAAGGCATTGCCAGGTTCAATGTGACTCTTGCCTTACCGAACTTATAGTTGCTATTGCCTTTTGTTTCTATTTTTACCTCAATCACTTCTCCCAGTTTTACTGCGATATTTCTAATGACATCATAAGTCACTCTTCCATATGGAAGTCCATAGAAATGCACCCAAAAATCACAGCATGTAAAATCATAACATAACTCAAGAGTGTCGGGATCACATTGCTGTAATACTAGTAAATTGCTAAAGAAAGACCATGGCCTCAGATCTAACACTCTTTGTTTCTCAGCTTCGGACTGGAAATTGAAGGAGTAATAGCCTAGTTCGAGTACCGCACATGTAACATCATCGACCCTCCAAACTTTCTTCATTGTATTAAAAAAAGCGGTAAAGTTCACATTCGGTTTACTATAAAATTTCCCAAACAAAGTTTTCTGGCATTCGGATAGTTTTTCTTCAAGGATATCACCTGTAATCTCGACAACATCCTCTTCCGACCACAGATTTCCAAGGCTTTTAAGAAAGCTGCGACCCTCCTCTCTTCTTCATTTTGACTGCCATTTTCTCTCTCCAGATTTGAGGGGCTTCACGCTAGTTGGCTCGACACTTTGGAATCAGCAGGGAGATCGATTGAAGGGAGCTCAGAGTGGAAATACAACAGAGGGGGACTCCGAATGGGGTTTGAGCGACATCTGATGTGTGGGCTACGAACACAAGGGATTTCAGACTAGAGATGAAGGGGTAGGGATTGGGGATAGATGGGTATTAGGGTTTTGATTTTGGGGGATTATTGTTTCGGAACATTTTCGATATTGGGGGGATTGAGTTGGAGAATGGTGGGTGATTATGTATGATGATTCACGGTTTTCATTGTATTTGGATCGAAGGATTACCTGGAATGAAGGTGAAGATGGGAACTACCCATATGGTAGAGGGGTACTTGCCATTTGGGAGCGCGAGAGGGAGAGCCAGTGGAGTGGTTTTTATCGAATCTCCAAATTAAAGAAGTAGAAAGTGGCTCATATTCTTTAAAAAGTTTTCTCTATGCACCGGTACCATGTGATCGTTACTATTTCCACTTGGAGAGCTGCTACTTCAACGGTAACAGTTCTAATTATCACTAGAGGTGTCAAACGGGTGGGTCAGGTCGGGTTTGGGTCGGGTCATTAATGGGTCGACCCAAATTGACCCGTTAACCCATTTAAGCCTAATGTAAATTTTTCGACCCATACCCGACCCGACCCATACTCGACCCATACTCAACCCGACCCATATTAATAAAATATTTTCATATTTAACCAAATTTAGGAAAAATTATTCTTATTTTTTTAAAGATTATATTACTAAAAAACTTCCAAGCTTATTATATATATATATAATTTTTAAAAAATGGTATTGCTAAAATATTTTTATACACACAAATTTAATGGAAATTTTTTATAATTTTTAAAATAATTATCTAAAAATCGAATTTTAATTATTTTTTCTTTTTAAAAATTAAAATTTTAATTCTTTTTATTTTTAAAATATAATTTTTTTTTCCTTTTTCTTTTGGTTCTTCTTCTTCTTTGGCCAGCCACCAGCCACGACGACGGCCGGCGGCGGCCACAGGCGAGCCTCAAGCTCGCAGGCTTGCTTGCCGATCAGTGAGGCTTGAGCCTTGCCCGATGCCGGCGAACTCGAGTCTCGCCAGATTAGCAAGGCTCGAGCCTCACCAAACATCAGTGAGGCCTTCACCTCGCCGGATCCGCGGCTCGAGCTCGCCCTCGCCGGATTTGGCGAGGCCTCCACCTCGCTGGATCTAGTGAGCTTGAGCCGCGCCGAACATCGGCGAGGCCTCCACCCTCGCTAGATCTAGTAAGCTCGAGGCTCGCCGGTGTCGGGCAAGCTCGAGCTCGCACCTCGTCGGATCTATCGAAGCTCAAGCCTCGCCTGACGCCGGCGAGTTTGAGTCTCGCCAGATCGGCGAGGCTTGAGCCTTGCCGGGCGTCGGCGAGGCCTCGCCTCGCTAGATCCGCGGCGAGCTCGAGGCTCGGCCGATCGTCGGCCATCGCCGTGCTGGCGACCAGAGGAAGAAGAAAGAAAAAAATGAATAGGAAAGAAAAGGAAAAAGGAAAAAGGAAAAAGAAAAAAAAAAAAAAAAAAAAGAATAATTATAATTTTGGTTTTTATAAAAAAATTATTTTTGTAAAGTTAAGAAGAGAAGAGAGAGATTGTGAGGTTTTGGGTGAAAATGGGTTCTAAATCCAAACCCATTTAAGACTCATTTAAGACCCACTTAAGACTCACTTAAAACACACCTATCAAAGTAAATCAATTTAACTATTTTTTGTAAAAAACAAGTGACCCATTTTGACACCTCTAATTATCACTAAGCTACCATCCCCACATTGATAGATTTACCATCATATAAAGTCTTGTGTTTAATATAATAAATTTACTGTTGTGTAAAGTCTCGTGTTTATTATTTTACCAATTGTAAAACCTTTGATTTTCGCATTTGATTGTGTAGACTAGTAAAGCCTAGGTGCTGGCGAGCTATATGATCCCATTATAGGGTGTCGGGTTCTTATTAGGATGAATAGAGGTGGCCAAACGAATCGGATTCAATTCGATTTGCATATTCCATAAGAAAAATCTATGCTCCTAGAATTAATTCTCTTCCTTATTTATCTTTTAGGGTACCAACCCATAAAAGGGTGTTGTCAGAGCAGTCGGGGAAGAAAAGGAGGAGATTGCATTTGATATGGTGGCTGCGATAGTTGCTATCTATCCATGGTAGACCGGCGGTATTTGGCTATAACGTAAAAATAATAACTACAACATCGCATAAGATCTGATGGGTATAAGGAGCAGCCTATTTTCTTTGGTAGGGTATTGGCAATTCGCTAAAACTTACATAGAGCAATGCTACCCGTTCTCTCCTTAGCGGAAGGCGAGTCCTTTTCATGCTTTTTTTAGGGTAACAATGATACATATCCATATCCGTCCGTATCTCGTACTGTGTGATTCTTCCGTGCGTAAAATCTCGGAATATGGTAGGGCAAGAAAGGCAATTTTTTCTATAGAAAAAATAAAGAACCGGTGAAATCTAGCATGAAACTCTTTAATCATATTATGAATTGTGGGACCTTATGATCATACTATAACTAGTGTGATCTTACGATTGCGTTTGTACAATAATATAGTTTAGGAGAGAATATAGAGAAAAGGAAAAGAACACAGTGAGGGACTGACTTTATGTATATATTGATAGTATTGTAAATAGAAAAGATAAGTTAGCACTCTTAGCCACCAAAAAAGGCAAAAAACGCTTGAAATTTTATCTGTTGGACAAAAGTTGCAAGATTTTTTTTTAAAGAGTTAATATCCTGACAAATTACAAACAAATACACACGTGATAAATTTATCTCAAATTATTTTTTTTATCACGAAAAAATCAAAATTGATACACTTATGATAAATGGAGGGTGAAAGCCCAAACTTGTACACCCATCTAATTCAGTAATTTAATAATAAATTTAACAGAAATTAATAGAGGTTGAATTTGTCTTGGGATTTTGGTGTACCAGGTTGGAATTTTTTGTAATATTAATTCTTTTTGAAATGGTTCATTATGAATTTTTATTCGAGAGATAAAATATTATCTATTCAAGCAAGTTGATAATGCGGTTAAAGATAACGTTTTGGAGAAGCAAATTATTTTTTTTGTTCCCAGGAATAGATTTGAAATAAAATCAATAAAAAAAAAAGTTACTTCTTGTTTCTCGGAATAATTCCTAAAATTAATTCCTATTTTTTTCTTTTCTCCTCTTTTTATTCTCTTTTCTCTTCTTCTCTTTCCTTTTCTTCTTCTTCCTTCTGGCTGGTTGTTAGCCTCGGCCATGACTGACAACCTCGTTGGAGCGTTGCCAACCCTTGACGACCTCACCAGAGTGTTGCCGACCCCTGGATGCCAAGCCATGGCGAGGCCTACCTCACTATGGTTGGGCAAGGCTTGGTCTCACGAGGCCAAGGCGAGGCCAAGACTTGCCTAGGCCAAGCGAGCCTTCGGCAAGCTCGTCGAACCTCACCCAATCGGTTGATGGCCACCGAGGAAGAAGAAGAGAAAAAGAAAAAAAAAAAATAATAAAATAATAAAAGTATTAAAATATTAAAAAGAAAAAAAATTAAGGATCCTATCAAAAGTATTTTTATCTCGAAAATAGAAATTTTGAATAATTACCAAGTGCGTTATTTTGCTAAAAAAATATTCCTAGAATAGAATCAGAAAAAATTATTTTTGATAAAAAATTATTTCCAGAAATAGAATCGGAACGTGCTATTAATTTTCTTCTTTATTTATCTTTCAGGGTATAGTCTTGAAGCAGAACGGTAGAATCTACTATTGTGCCAACCCATAAAAGCGTGTTGTCAGAGTAATTGGGAGAAGAAAAGGAGGAGATTGCATATGATTTTTGGCTTACTATCTTTCCGTGGTAGACCGGCGGTATTTGGCTATAACGTAAAAATAATAACTCCGACTCGCACAAGACGTGGTGTGTATAACAAACAGCCTATTTTCTTTGACCGGATATTGGCAATTCACTAAAACTTACATAGAGCAATTCTACCGGTTCTCTCCTTAGCAAAAAGCGAGTCCTTTTCATGCTTTTACGAGGGTAACGACAGTACATATCCATATCTATCCAGATCTGGTACTCTGTGATTCTTCCGTGCGTAAAATCTCGGAATATGATAGGGCAAGAAATGCTATTTTTTCTATAGAAAAAATAAAGAACCTATGAAACCTAGCATGACACATAGCTCATCAGTTACCTTATAAAAGCGACTCCATCGTCGCACTCTTTTCAAACAGTTTCTTAGTCCTCTCCACTTCCCAATTTCTCTCCACTTCCCACTCCAAAGCGCAATCTCTGCTGCTGTGCGGATTGAAAAGAACCTAAGAAAGCAAAAAAAAAAAAAAAACATTCAGGAAACATGAGTTTGGACGAAACCCTAGCGGTCACCACCGCCCAAGAAGACGAAGAGTACTTGTTCGCTTTCAAACAAAACATGATCTCGTGCGTTCCCCTGGTCCTGAAGGCCACCATCGAGCTCGGCATCCTCAAGCTCTTGTTTGAGAGCTCTGCTCAGCTCTCGTCCACCCAGATTGCGTCCCGCCTCTCCATCAAGAACCCCGGTGCCGGTGGCACCATCGACCGCATCCTGCGTTTGCTCGCCAGCTTCTCTTTCCTCTCGTGCACCCTCACGCAGGACAAAGCCGGGCGGCCTGAGAGGATGTACGGCCTGGGCCCCTTGAGCAAGTACTACGTGAGTGAGGAAGGGGCTAGCATGGCGCCATGGTTGCGTTTAATCTTTGACGAGGTTTCCTTGAGATCGTGGTACGTAAATAAATGAATTCGGACTGTCACATTCTATGAGACTCACCATGTTTGCCAGTTAAGTTCATGCAATAATATCCCGTTCCCATCTCATGCAAAATTGATTAGCTTGATATTTGAAGTTAAATTTCTGTTGAATATATGAGAATCCCAAAAAAAATTTCGAAGAAGTAATGTGGTGGCTATTAAATGCATCAAGCACATCAACAAGAATCATCTTCATATACATCTCTCTCTCTCTCTATATATATATATATTAATTACCTTAATAGTAACAAGATGCGATCACTTTAAATGAATATTTTGATTGGATGGCTGTCTGTGCATTATTGACAATATTAGAGAGCGAAGATATATATATATATATATATATATATATATATATTTTTTTTATCACAAGGCGGATACGTTGTTAATTGGGGTTTGTACATGAATGCTTGCTCTGTAGGTTTTACTTAAAAGATGCAGTGATTCAGGGAGAAGGCGACCCTTTCAAGCTCGTGAACGACGCGACCCTCTTCGACTACACCGGGACAGACCCGAGGTACAACAACCACTTCAACAATTCCATGAAGTGTATGTCTACCGTTTTCATGGGCAAAATCATGGACACTTACCATGGATTCGAGAATGCCAAAACAGTCGTCGACGTTGGCGGCGGTGTTGGCGAATGCCTTAAGCTTATACTCTCCAAGCACCCCCACCTCCGGGGGATAAACTTCGACCTACCCCATGTTGTCAAAAATGGGCTTTCTTATCCTGGTAATTGATTTTCGAACTAAAATTTCCTACTTCCTCTATAAACAAACAAAGTTCAATGTAAATTATGCTGCATAGATTAATTCTCTCAACGGATTGATCCTTTCTAATTCATTTCAATTCATGTTAAAAACACCTCGTTTGCTCCCTACCTGTTGATTGCCTTCTTCCTATAATTATGTCACCTATATACAGTTGGCCCTTCTAAGGATGTCTTATGAAGCAATGAAGACGAAATGAGACAACCAGTTTTTTTATGGCAGGTTTGGAGCATGTAGGAGGGAGCTTTGTGGATGATCCCATCCCAAAAGGAGACATCCTCTTAGCGAAGGTTAATTTGGATTAATTGTTTGGTACTCAAGCTCCCGGAAATGAAATGAAAAGAAACGTGTAAAATTACGTAGCTTATGATTTATTTGAACAAGATTTCTCTAATTGATTTTAATTGATTTTGCATTAATAAGACAGTTCCAATGTACGAGCATTTTGTTTAGGACAGATTGGCGATCGGGAGTCTTAATTGATTTTGATTGTTTGCTGTTTGTTGCAGTGGCAATTCCATAGTTTCACAGACGAGTTCGTCATACAGCTCCTGAAGAAATGTTGGAACGCGTTGCCGGCATCGGGCAAGGTGGTGATCATAGACCCAGTCAGCCCGGAATACCCAGGGACGGACCTAGTGACCCGGGCCACCTTCACTTCCGACATGGTCATGCTGGCCTTGCCTCCTGGAGGGAAAGATCGGACGCTGAGGGAAGTCGAGGTCGTGGCCCGCGCGGCCGGGTTCAGCTCTCCGAAAGTGGGCTGCCAGGTCCTCAACATGTGGGCGCTCGAGCTATATAAAACCGCCTAATTCGCTTGCCTTGCGCTATGTCGTATTGTGTCCATCTTTGGATTTCCAATTGAATAAAACTGTTCTTGTTATGCTTTCAACTTTTCTAGAATCGTTTCCTAGTACGCATTGATGCAAATGGTCTTCATTATCCATTTGTTGCTGTTGTAATAAAAATGCAAGAAGGCTTACGCTTACCAATTCTGCAATTGGAAGAGCCGGAAAAACATAAAGGACGACCGTGAGATATTAACAGGGATCGAAATGATCAAATGCCGAAAATTGTTGTATGGTTCCAATGCCGGCAAGACATTATGATTATCATGATTTATGTGTGGTGAAAATAGGCAAAAGAGCGCTTCAAGTGCCATAACTTTGCCAAAGGGACACTTAAGTGCCATAACTTACGAAAGGTACACTTAAGTGCCAAATTCGAAAAAAACGGATCACTTGAGTGCCACTCCGGCCAAAGTCCGGCCAAAACGCCAACGTGGCGTATTTCCGTGAAGCGCGCCCAAAACGACGCCGTTTTGCACGATGACGTGGCCGAAACGGCGTCGTTTTGGGCCGACGTGGCAAAAGAAAATTAAAAAATTAATTAAATTAATTTTAAAATTAAATTTAGTTAAAATATTTAAAATTAATAATTTTAAAATTAAATTTATTTAAAATATTTTTAAAAACTTTAAAAACCTTTAAAAATATTTTAAAAAAATTAAAAAAAAAAAAAAAGGGAATGGGGGAGGCGGCGAGGGATCGGCCCTCGGCCCGCCGCCGAGAAGGGCCGGCTGATCGGGGGGAGGGTCGGCGGGTCGCCGAGCCACGGCCGGGGCCGCGACCTCGGCCGACCGGCGGCGAGGGCTCGCGAGCCCGCCCCAATCTGGGCGAGGGGTCGTAGCCCTCGCCAGGATCCGGCGAGGGTCGGCGGCCCTCGCCGGCCGGGCCAAGGGCCTTCGCCCGCCGGGGTTGCCCCGGGCGGCGGCCTTGGCCCGGCCGGGCGAGGGCCGCCGACCCTCGCCGGATCCGGGCGAGGGCCGCGCGCCCCCAGATCTAGCGGCGAGGGCTCGCGGCCCTCGCCTGCATCCAGCGACGAGGGCTCGCGAGCCCTCGCCGCCCCGGCCGGCCGGCGAGGGCCGCGAGCCCTTACCCAGATCCAGCGGCGAGGGCTTGCGGCCCTCCCAGATCCGCGGAGGGCTTGCGGCCCTCGCCCGATCCAGCGGCGAGGGCTTGCGGCCCTCGCCCGATCCGGCGGCGAGGGCTCGCGAGCCCTCGCCGCCGGTCGGCCGGGTCGCCGGCCCCCGGCCAGGCCCGGCGACCCTAGCCGACCCTCCCCCCCGTCGCCGGCTCTTCCGGCGGCGGCGGCGGCCCGAGGGCGATCCTCGGCCGCCTCCCCTGTTCCTTTTTTAAAAATTTTTAAATTTTTTAAAGTTTTTTAAATTTTTAAATATTATTTTTTAAAATATTTTAACTAAATTTAATTTTAAATTAAATTAAATTATTTATTTATTTATTTTGTTTCACATCAGTCGAAACGACGCCGTTTTGGCCACGTCAACGTGCAAAACGGCGCCGTTTGGCCGCGCCACCGGAAAACGCCACGTTGGCGTTTTGGCCGGATTTTGGCCGGATTGGCACTCAAGTGATCTCTTTTACTTCGATTTTGGCACTTAAGTGTACCTTTCGTAAGTTATAGCACTTAAGTGTCCCTTTGGGCAAAGTTAAGGCACTTGAGGGATCCGCACGTCGGTGAAAATTTACATTCAAGTTTGAAAGATGAAAATAAATAGCCCCCCACGGAATTGACCTAGTGGCAATGCCGTTCTTACGCTTTTAGCTTAGGAGTCAATGGTTGTGAATTCGATTCCTACAGTATGGAACCTGGATTTAAGTGGGGGACCCAAGACGATGAGTTGCTGCGCTAATTTTCTCCATGTAGCTGGCTAATTACGATTGAGCTCTGAGTTGTTATAAAAAAATAAATTAAATTAAATGCACATCATTCAAACCCATGGAAAGATTTTGGTTGCATTCAAATAAGCCCATATTATCGAAAATAAATTGTTTATATTCGCAAATTTTGGAAATTATGATTTCTTAATTATATAACTTATGTCGATTAGTTATATAATTGCCAAGCAACTATAACGGGTGAGGTTGGTAGCGATGAATTGATGGTGGCATGAGGGAAAAGTACCAAAAAGTCCTAAACCTATTGCATTGATACCAATTCAGTCCTAAGCTTTTCAATTTGACCAATTCAGTCTTAAACCATTTAATATTGGAACCAATTCAATCCATCCAGCCAATTTTGGTTGGCCGACGCCGACATGGACGTCGCCCGGTGGCCGAGATGCTTGGACGTGGCAATTTGTAAGATTTTTTTATTATTTTTTCGAACTTTTTATTAATTTTTTCTTTTTTTCTTTTTGCTTTCTTCCTCACGGTGGTCGGTGAGCCTCTAGTGAGGCTTGCTGGCCACTGGGCGAGGGTCGCGAAGCCCTCACTTGCTGCCGGCGAGGGTCGCGGCCCTCGCTCGGCCTCTCCTAGGGCCGCTGGCGAGGCAGCTTCACCCGGATTTGGGCGAGGCTAGCCTTGCCCGTGGCTAGTGAGGCCATGGCGGCCATCGCTAGGGCGGAGGCGAGGTCGCGAAGCCCTTTGTTGTTGGGGTGACGGGCTAGGGTTTTGGAGGCGAAGATTGGGCGGAGGAGCAGCGGCGTGAGGCGCGGATCGGGCCTCGAATTGGGATTTTGTGGAGGTGAGGGCAGCGGTGACGAGATCGAGAAGCTCAGGCGTTGACAGTAGAGGAGGCGCTAGGGACTCAACGGCAAGGCCGGGGCGAGGCTAGCCTCGCCCAGATCTAGGCTAAGCCGCCTTGCCCACGGCCTTGGGCGAGGCCGAGCGAGGGCTTCGCGGCCCTCGCCTCCGCCCCGGCGATGGCCACCATGGTCTCGCCAGCCGCGAGCCTCGCCCGGATCCAAGCGAAGCCACCTCGCCGGTGACCCCGGGAGAGGTCGGGCTGGAGAGGCCGGGCGAGGGTCACAACCCTCGTTGGTGGTAGGCGAGGGCTTTGCGGCCCTCACCCGGTGGCCGACGAGCCTCACCGGAGGCTCGCTGGCCACCGCCGAGAAGAAGATAGAAAATAAAAGGAAAAAGAAAAAAATTAATAAAAATTAATAAAAAATTTGAAAAATAATAAAAAATCATAAAATTTTCCATGTCGGCGTCCGGCCATCGGCCGACACCCACGTCAGCCCGGCCGGCAAAATTGACTGGATGAATTGAATTGATACTAATATTAAAAGGTTTAGAACTGAATTGGTAGTAATATTAAAATGTTTAGAACTGAATTGGTGCAATTGAAAAGTTTAGGACTAAATTGGTACCAATACAATAGGTTTATGACTTTTTTGGTACTTTTCCCGCGGCATGATGCCACCTTTTGCAATTTTTTCTCCCCTCTTTTGCAATTTTTTTAGATTCTTTCTTCTTTTAAACTATGTTTAATCTTAGAATGTCTCTACACAAATGAGAAGATAAGTAACGTGTAATAGTAGAAAGAAAACTAGAAATACTTGGACTAGACAAGTACTAGCAAATGCGAAAAAAGGCTTAATTTCTATAATAAATTAAAAATTCTCTACGTTAAGATTCATTCTAACTACTTGCAAGTTGCTAAGCCACAAATAATACATTTGAAATATTATGAAATAAAAGCCGATGATTGTGAAATATGTTCTCCATCAGGATGTCGAATGAATAATTATCTGGTACTATTCACTTCTTGGCCGTTCTTGTAACCGCTGAGCAGGTGTATTGCACCTCCTTGAGCAATCGAGAAAGAAAGGATTTCTCATAGCAACACTAATTTTTAGTCCCAGGAGTCGAATTAATTATCGAAAGTCAAGTTGTATACATGAGTGCGACACATCCGTTATTCAAAATCACGATCTAACCATTCAATGTAACTTTGAGATGGCCAAAATCCACAGATATGGCAGAATCCTTGTTTGTTATATGGGGATTAAATTGTTTGAGTGTTTTTAAGAAAATCAGTCTAGTCAAAATATTTATATATACACCTCTTTGATTTTCCCCTTTTGCCCTTTAATCTACGTAATCCTACCTTTTGAGCTAGTTTGTTCCCATTTAAAGCAAAAGTACCTTTTCTTTAATTCTCATCAAAGTCGAAACTTTAAAAATATAAAAAGATTATAACCGAACTTATGTCATAAACGTAATAGTCAAAGTGCGTGTACCATGAAATTAGGATTAGTGAAAGAAAAATAAAAATGTAAAAGAAACTTGACTTGTCACATGTAGGAGCGATTTGTCTGGCTGTGAATGATCCTTGTTCAAAATCAACTATGTTTTCCCACTTAATCTAATCTAGTGGGCCCTAGTCTGACACCATAAATGTGAGACTTCATTCGACATATGTGGATATTATTAGGTGAGAAGATTAGGGGCGGCGCCATAGGCTATTCAGGTTGGGGACAAGAAGGTTATCTTGGTTGTTGAATGAAGGCTACAAGGTTCTATAGGCGTGGGCGGTTGTGGAACGAAACATGTGATAATGCCCTTACATAGGTTTATAGGCTATTCAAGGTTCTCCGGTGAATCAAAAAATTATTCAAAAATCATAAACTTATTGTACGGCGATCAATTCAATTTTAAACCTTTCAATTTTACCAATCTAATGCCAAATATGTTGGCAACTCACTAGTTTAGTCCCAAACTTTTCACTTATTTTAATTTAGTTCTAAATGTTTTGATAATTTACCAATATAGTCATGAACATTTTAACAATTTGTCAAATAAGTTCTTCTAGCTAATTTTGGTTGGAAATTGTCGGCTTGATTGTCTAGGCAACATCAGCCATCTTACGTGACAAGGTTAGCACTGGCATGGATAATTATGCATTTTTAAAAAATTTCAATTTTTTTTAATGATTTTTACTTTTTCTTTTATTTCTTTCCTTCTTCCTATAGCCGTGTCACATAGGATGTTGGTTGCACAATAGGTTTCGGATTTTTTAGATAATTTTCCCCATAGTAATTGATCAATTCACCTGCAATGTGCATTGTAAGGGAATGAGATTGTACATACATTACCATCTAGAGATTGAAAATGCTGAAAGTGAAGAATAAAATGCAACCGCCCACAAGGTTGGCCTAGGACGTGTTTGGTAACGTTTCTGTTAAAAATAGTTCCTGGAAACATAAATAGAAAAAATTATTTTTGTTTCGGGGAATAATTTTTTAACAAAAGAACGCGTTTGATAACTGTACAAAATTTATGTTCCTAGAATAGAAAAAGAACAAAAACACATTTGGTAACCGCCATGGTCGACGATCGGCTGGGCGATGTTCAACAAGCTCGCCGGAGGCTGGCCTGGCCTTGACGAGCCTCGCCAGGCCACCGGCAAGGCTCGGCCTTGCTTAGGTGGCGCAAGGTTGTTCTCTCCCTAGCCTGGCGAGGCCTGGCCTTGCGCCTACTAGGGAGGCCGAGCCTTGCCGTGGCCGCGAGAGGCTTGGCCTCACCTGGGTTGGGCAAGGCGAGGCCAAGCCTCACACGACCACGACGAGCCTTGGGCCGACAAGCCTCGCCATGGCTTGACCTCTCTAGGGGCCGGCGATGCTTCGGTGAGGTCGTTGGCCCTCGTCTGGTCGGTCGCCGGCACCGGCCATAGCCAAGGCCAGTGACTGGCAAAAGGAAGAAGAAGAAGAAGAAAAGAAAGAGAAAAAAGAAGAAGAAAAATGAGAAGAAAAAAAAGTGTTTTTTAGAAGTGTTCCTGGGAATAAGAAACAAGTTTTTTTCTATTTCTTGTTTCTGTTCCAAATTTGTTCTTAAGAACAAAAAAATAGAACAAAAGCGTAAACAAACGCGTTTCTATTCTTTTTTTGTTCCTGGGAACAAAAGAACAAAAATTGTGTTCCGGGGAATAGAAACAAAAATTTGCCAAACACCCGCTTAGTATCATTTAAATTGTATCTAGTTTGAAACATGTGCGTGTCTATGTATCTATGGTTTAATAGAAAATCATAAAAATCCAAATGCTATGCTAAGAGAATGTGGAGATATGCTTACCAAACCTTGTTTTAATACAAGTTAGAAAAAAAAAAAACAACTGTTTGTTAAAGATAGTAAACTATATGTAGAACTACTACTTACCAGTTACAGTTCAAACAACTCTCTTGTTCCCTGATATGGATATAGATAGCCTATGACTTGAAAAAGTGAAGCTATCTTATTTGTAACTTTATCCTTATGGTGAATTGGATAGCTATGAAACAGTGTTCATCATTTTTCTAGATATGATCAAATTTGATAGAATGCTTTTAAAAAATTTCAAACTACTACTTACCAGTTATAGTTCAAACAACTCTCTTGTTCCCTTATACATATATAGATAGCCTATGACTTGAAAAAGTGAAGCTATCTTAGTAGTAACTTTAGCCTTCTAGTGAATTGGATAGCCGCGAAACAATGTTCATCATTTTCTAGATATTATCAAATTTGATAGAATGTTTTTAAAAATTATCTTGTGTTTTTCGTTCAAATTCTCAGTAATCAAGTATTCTCTAAAAAAAGTTACCATACCTACCTATTTTAACTTTAGAGTCCATCAATATACATAAATATGTGGACCGCTTCGTTTATTTTTTATGAACTTACTGTGAGTAACGTTGCCTATATAAATTACAAAAATCAATTTGGGACCAAATTAGATTAATAGCTGTCAACGTCACAATCATGTATAAGATTTTTTTATTTTTTGGCAACTAAGCTAAATCTGTTAAATTATATATTTTCGAACTTAGATATATATTTGATTACTTAGGAATTTTGTACCTGAAACTTTTTAATCATATTATGAATTGTGGGACCTTATGATCATACTATAATTGGTGTGATCTTACGATCGCATTTATACAATAATACAATTTAGGAGAGAAAATAGAGCAAAGGAAAAGAACACAGTGAGGGGCTTTTTTTATGTATATATTGATAGTATTGTAAACAGAAAAGATAAGTTAGCACTCTTAGCCACCAAAAAGGGCCAAAAACACTAGAAATTTTATCTATTAGACAAAAGTAGCAAGATTTTTTTATAGTGTTAATATCATGAAAAGTTACAAACTAGTACACTCGTGGTAAATTTATCTCAAATTAATTTTTTATCAAGAAATACACTTATGATAAACAAAGGATGAAAGCCCAAACTTGTACACTCGTCAACTGTCATGTATCATTCAACTCAAGTAATTTGACAATAAATTTGAATAGAAATTAATAGAGGTTAAATTTGTCTTGGGATTTTTGGTGATCAAAATATTTATTTGAGATACTTTTTTTCATAAATATATAAGGTTGGAATTTATCGTAATGTTGACCATTTTTGAAATAACTCATTATGAATTTTTATTTGAACCCACCCTACCGTGGGTGCACCGGCTCGAGTGGACGTTCCGATCCTGCTTGGGGGGGAGGGGGTTTCAATTCTCCATTCACTCAATTTGCGCGACTTAAGTGCGGTGTCGTGGGAGGTGGGTCCTTGCGTTAGCGTCGCCTCGGGTTTACGTCGCCGGTTGTTAACTGTACGACGGTTCCCGGTCATAAAAAAAAATTATTTGAGAGATAAATATTAAATGATCTATTCAAGCGAGTTGATGATGCGGTTAACGATAACGTTTTGGAGAAACAAATTAGTAGAGAAAAGAGATCAATGATCTCTTGAAACGTATGGAAAGTTTACTAGTTCAAATTAAGAGGAATTAGAAACCACGACATCCTAGAGAGGCGATCTCCTGTGGCTTTTGTAAGTCACGTCATATCAGCTTGCATTTGACAAAAAGTTCAACGGTGGATACTTTTGGTCTGCCAAAAGTTGGCGGGTTTTATGGATCATTTGAGAAGTTAAGTTACCTTTGTATCCCGAGTGAAAGAACGCCAATTTTCTTTTGTATTTGAACCACCAAAGAGTGGGGGTTAGGGCCAACAACAACGTTGGAAATTAAGTAGGTTTGGATTTGACATAAACGGGATGTCATAACAACAAAAACAATAAAAATCATGTTCTACACGGATTGACCCAATTAAGCCATTTAGAAATTTATAGGCGCGCTTAAGTTAACTGTTTAGGATATTAATTTTTTTTTCAATGCGACTCAATTAAATACATTTAATATTCGTATTTCAAGATTTTTTTTATAGAGTTTATAAAGAAAACACCCACATCAAAGAGAATAACTAATGATAAAAAATAATTTTCACACGAAAGTCATTAAACATAAATAGTAACTCAATAATACACTTTTGATTAATGTTATGTAAAAATAGTTATATCATCTAAGAACGTGTAAACATAAGCAATTGTGTTGAACGTGTTTTTCATGTTTACATGTACAACATAGATTTTTAGATAGGTTAATGTATTATGTATTATCGCCATTTGATATAGTGATACGTTTGATAAATGTTTAGTCATGTTGTGAAGTGCGTTTTCTTATATTAAGCATGTTGTGTGACACAATAAATTATTATGTTCGAGTTGGTAATATTCATGTTATACTCTTATTTCAGCACAACAAGATAAATATGACATGACAAGAATTATTGGTCCAAAATTGCATCAAAAAGTTAACAGGTTTATCTTTTTCTATACGTCTAGGGCGGCCGCTTCACGCCTCCAAAGTAACTCTGGCCTTGCATTGCTTACATTAACAAGTGCATTTGGCCTATATGTCTAGGGTAAACGCTTCAGGAAAAAAAGGACCAACTTCAACCGAATTTACAGAAAAACAAAAAAAGTGTGATAATAAAGCCCTCCAAGTTCTCCATGCGTGCTCTATAAATGAAAAGGCGAAATCGCACTACCACATCGTACGCAGCATCTTCGATTGGCATAAAGCCAAAAGAAAAGACAGTCAAAAGAAAAAAAGAAAAAAACATGAGTTCGGAAGAAGCCCCAGCCATTACAATTTCCCATGAAGATGAAGACATTTTGAAAGCCTTTGAGATCCCTCAATGGTTTTTGTTCCCATGGTCTTGAAAGGAGCCCTTGAGCTGGGGATTCTTGAATTGCTGGCCAAGTGTGGCCAGCTCTCTCCATTGGACATTGCGGCCCGGCTCTCCATCGACAACCCGGCCACGCCGGACATTATCAACCGGCTGCTGCGGCTCCTCGCGAGTTACTCCATCTTATCGTGCACTCTCGTGGAGGATAAAGGCGGCCCCCACAGGCTCTACGGCCTCGGGCCTCGGAGCAAGTTCTTTTGGACAACAATGGAGCTTCTAATGCACCAACTCATATGCTACTCCAAGAAAAGACTGTCCTGGAAAGCTGGTTCGTGCCTATATAACCCGCGAATTTTTACCCACCCGTTAGTTGCTCTCTTGGTCGTAAAATAGAATTGGAAAACCCAATTTCAATAGATCAACCGTAAAAGGGAAGGGATACAAGTAAAATTTTCTGGATACTCGAGGAGCAATTACGATGTTATTCTATGCACGTGATTGCTCCAGAGAGCACACTGTTACTAAATTTGTGTTGCGTGCTCTGTAGGCACTGCCTTAAAGATGCAGTTAAGGAAGGAGGGGCAGATCCTTTCACCCGCACGCACGGCATGAACCTGTTCGATTACATGGGCCAAGACCCGAGATTCAACGACCTGTTCAACAAGGCGATGATGAGCTCATCCGCGATTTACATGGCCAAGATCGCTCAGCATTATAGCGGGTTTTCAAAGGCGAAGACGGTCGTCGATCTGGGTGGTGGCGTCGGCGAGACCCTGAAAATCATCCTCTCCAAGAACCCCCACATCCGCGCCATCAACTACGACTTGCCTCATGTGATCGCAGCTGCTCCTCCCGTTCCTGGTAAAATCGATCCCAATGATATCGAAGGTTTTGTGTGCATACGGACCGTAACGAGAGCTCGCTCAACTTCATGTTTCACACAAGCTTAATTTTTTCTTTTCTGGGTTAACGGTCTTTGCCTTAGTACGATTACACAATTATATATTCGTTTGCAGGTATTACGCATGTTGGAGGAGACATTGTAAAGGCCGTCCCTAAAGCAGACGTCCATTTCCTGAAGGTCAATTAATTATTATTATTTTTCGTACCATCGAATCTTCTAATTATTCAAAATCAGCTTGACGGCTAATTGATTCGTTTAATGAAAATTATAAGAGAGATATGAGAGGTTCTAGTATCGTGAAAACCAAGTAAGTACGATGTTTTGAGTGGTCTACTTATTTATTCAACAGTCGGTTCTCCATTGCGGGGACGATGAGTTCTGTGTGAAGGTGCTCAAGAATTGCTGGGAGGCATTGCCGCCGACGGGGAAAGTGGTGATTGTGGACGAGGTGATCCCGGACTATCCTGGGACCGACGATGTCTCACAGACCAATTTCTTGATGGACTTGAACGCTCTGAGGTTCGCCCCTGGCGCGAAGGCCCGGACGCAAAGGGAATTCGCAGAACTTGCCCGCGCCTCTGGGTTCCATGCCCCGAAATACGTTCTGCGCGTGTACAACCTGTGGTTGATTGAGCTTCACAAGAAGATGTGACGATCGCAATGGTCGATGGTTTTTTCTCAGTTTGATGATGGCTTTACTACGTTAACAGATGATATACCCATGGTCGGAGTGTTTTGGGTAATTTGATGGAGAGACACCATTGTCTTATGTTGTCGACAAGCAGTGGTTTGGTCCTTCCAAATAAAATAAGAAATTCCCCTTTCTTTTTTCGATTTAGGATATGTGTCTTAGCGACAATTCCATTCTCACCAAGTAAATCTAATAACTACGGTTGTGGGTGTCGGGTCATTTTTTCTTGGCAGACCGGTTATTTTGCATTAAATATATCGAAGAAAAAGCAATAAAGTTTTGATATGAATAATTAGACTATTCTCAAAATGATTATCCCGGGTCAACGGTTTTGAAAATGGCGAGTTTAAAAAAAAGGTGTAACATAGCTTACGTAGCTACCAAATTCAGGAGAAAATGATCAAACTCTCCACCCTTACATGCTAACAAATTAAACTTTGCCATCCCTTCTTAAAAGCTAGTACAATTGATGATTTACAACTAGTTACTGGATTCACATTGTTGAAAATGCCTTCATCGCTTGACAACTGGGTATCCATGCTCTTTATATGCATGTGATCTCACTCCATTTGATTTTAGTGTTTGAGTTGAACTTTTTAATATATACATATAAATGGCATTGTTTGGATTACTATTAGATCCATCGTCATAGTCATCAAACATAGATTCTTAAAAGCATCTCAAGCATCTCAAAATATAAGGTACCTTAAAAAAAAGAAAATCCAAAGACAAAAATAGCATGGATGGCACCATTTACTTAAAAGTATTTTTTTATATGAATTCTCTTGTACAAATGAAAGACAATCTCATAAATCAAATAATTTGGTTTTCTTGATATAGTACCTGAATCTTTATTAAAAGTAAGATTTTAACCTTAATCTTAATTAGGGGTGTGTTGTAAATCATGGATGATGGTTAAGGTTGTACCTCACCATAATATAAGAGCCTGAGAGCTCTACTGAGTGCTACCCTGCCTACCAGGTAATCCTAGCAAGCTAATAGGACTGCATTCAGAATTTTAGGGATAATTAAGGAATTTCATCGAGTGCACTTTCGGTGGAAAGTGGATGGTTAACTTATTGCTTTTACCATTTTATCCTTTCCTCTGTTCAATTTTATGTTTTTTCTCTTTAAAACCTGATTGCATTACTATATCAGAGTAACAAGTGAATGATGGCAAAATGAAACATGTGAGAGTGACAAAAGGGTGGGTTTCGATATCCTGCGACAGACATCGTTTCCAGGAGCATATTCGTCTCCGATGTTGTGATGTTGAACTATGTCCCAGGAGGAAAGAAAAGAAAGACGAAAGAATTCGAGATCTTGGCAAGTCCAGCAGGTTTTCGAGGTCTGAATTCATTTGTCACGTCCACAAACAATGGGTGTTAGAGCTTCACAAAAAGATCTGATGGAGGGCTCGCTCGCTGGCTCGTCCCTAAACGAACATCTGAAAAATTTACACGTCCACAAACAATGGGTGTTAGAACTTCCCAACAACTGAAAAATGAATGCTACGGCGACTATTCACATCATCAAATTTACAAATTAGGGATTAAATTGATATCTCACTCCGCCACAATCCTCTTTGTTTGTTTTTTTTTTTTTTTTTTTTCGAATTCTTCTCCTTCGTGAGGGAGAGAGAGCCTCAAGCCAGCTGCGCCGATGCGGGCAGTGGTTGCCACAATCCCTCTCTTTCTTATTCTATCCCTGACCAATTTCTCTTTCCTTAAGTGCACAGATCCATCTATGGAAAGTTTTTGACCAAAAAAAAAAAAAAAAAAATCTAAGGCGGGTCACACGCCATTTCGTCTAAAACAAGGGAGACAGGCCGAGATTTTAGTAGGCCCAATTTTAAAGGTTGAGACAAGTTCAAAGCCATTTTCTGAATTTGGGATCGGATGGTGTGCCGGGCCGATATAAAAAGTCATAACCTTACCTACATTTATATTCGATGCTAATACGCTACTCTTAAATGGTAAGTTGATAGGTGTAAAAAGACATGCAAAATAAACCAGAATAAAACCCAACTCTACTATCATATTAAAAAGTCTACCAAAAATTTAAGCTGATAGGTGAATTGAGATCACATGTATATTAATTACACTTTAATTCAAGAGTCGAGCAACTTGGGATATTTCCACAAGACCATGCAATGTTGATATTTTTGTTCATGGGTCAGACTTCGTAATTGACGATACATTCAATCCACGATCTTTATAAAATGTGAGAGAGACTTTTGGATGACATATTTAGGTGTCGATACTCCCAAGTTCCATTCTTTTCTTTGAAAAAGAAGAAGAGATTTAGCTATTTCTACATGGCATGTACCTAGCACCTCATAACCCTTTGCGTCCTTAAAACACATTAAAAGTGACATGTCAATTTTTTATATAACTCAAATTGAAAAGAGTTAACCACTGGGGGTTCGCCCCAGTGGCCACTCTTCCATCATGGAAGGGGGAGGTGAGGGGTTCAAATCCCCACCTTCTCAAGGGGGGATAGGGAGTAGGGACGCGTAAGTTTGAGAGTGGATTGTGACTCTCACGCCCTGCAAGAGGCAGGGCATAAGTCTGCCAATGAGTGTAGAGTAGGAATAGAGTAGGACTGACCAAAAAACACCAAGTGGCCAAAAAAAAAAAATTGAAAAGAGTTAATGGAAGTCTTTAATGACACTAATTAAGAGAGTGTTAAGGCTTATTTTTTTACAATAAATTTTGTAACTTCCGCTGCGCTTTCTTTCTTTTGACTTCTTCTTACGGTATAGTTGACCTCAAGTCACCCTCAACCAACGTCATGTCCACCAACTGGTATCAGACCTCCAAAATATTAATTTTTGGACGATAATCGAATCTCCAAATTAAAGAACTAGAAAGTGGCTCGTATTCTTTAAAAAGTTTTCTCCATGCACCGGTACCATGTGATCGTTACTGTTTCCACTTGGAGAGCTGCTGCTTCGATGGTAACAGTTCTAATTATCACTAATCTACCATCCCCACATTGATAGATTTACCATCATAAAAAGTCTTGTGTTTACTATAATAAATTTACTGTCATGTAAAGTCTCGTGTTCATTCTTTTACCAATTGTAAAACCTTTGATTTTCGCGTTTGATTGTGTAGACTAGTAAAGCCTAGGTGCTGGCGAGCTCTATGATCCCATTATAGGGTGCCGGGTTCTTATTAGGATGAATAGAGGTGGCCTAGAAAATCTATGCTCCTAGAACTTGGGCACTTAATTCTCTTCCTTATTTATCTTTTAGGGTACCAACCCATAAAAGTGTGTTGTCAGAGCAGTCGGGGGGAAGAAAAGGAGGAGATTGCATTTGATATGGTGGCTGCGATAGTTGCTATCTATCCATGGTAGACCGGCGGTATTTGGCTATAACGTAAAAATAATAACTACAACATCGCATAAGATCTAATGGGTATAACAAGCAGCCTATTTTCTTTGGTAGGGTATTGGCAATTCGCTAAAACTTACATAGAGCAATGCTACCCGTTCTCTCCTTAGCGGAAGGCGAGTCCTTTTCATGCTTTTTTGAGGGTAACAATAGTACATATCCATATCCATCCGTATCTCGTACTGTATGATTCTTCCGTGCTTAAAATCTCGGAATATGGTAGGGCAAGAAAGGCAATTTTTTCTATAGAAAAATAAAGAACCGGTGAAATCTAGCATGAAACTCTTTAATCATATTATGAATTGTGGGACCTTATGATCATACTATAACTAGTGTGATCTCACGATTGCGTTTGTACAATAATATAGTTTAGGAGAGAATATAGAGAAAAGGAAAAGAACACAGTGAGGGTCTTTCTTTATGTATATATTGATAGTATTGTAAATAGAAAAGATAAGTTAGCACTCTTAGGTGCGCATGGATTTGTTTCCGTTCTTTTTTTGTTCCCGGGAACAGAAACAAAAAAGTGTTTCTGTTCCTGGGAACAGTTTTTGAACAAAAAAACGTTTGGTAACGTTTGGTTGGGAATAAAAAATGAACAGAAACACGTTTGGTAAATTTTATTAATTTTTTGTTTCTTTTAATTTTTTAAACATTTTTTTTCCTTTCTTTTTATTTTTTCCTTTCTTCGGCCGGTCACTGGCCTCCGGCGACCGGCCGACGGGGCCGGCAGCCTCGCCCAGCCACGGCGAGGCTCGCCGGCCCACGGCGAGGCCGAGCCTGCCGTGGTTGGGCGAGGCTCGGCCTCGCTGCGCCGGCGACGCCGAGCCTCGACGGCCGGTCGCCGGCCATGGCCGAGGCCGGGCGACCGGCCAAAATGAAAAAGAAGAAAAAAAAGAAGAAAAGAAGAAGAGAAGAAGAAGAGAGAGAAGAGTGATTTTTGTTCTTTTGTTCCTTCCGAGAAGTGTTTCTTTCAGGAGAAACAACTTTTTTTTGTTTCTTTTTTCTGTTTCTATTTCGTTCCAGAAACAAAAAAACAAAAAAAGAACAGAAACGCAACCAAACGCGTTTCTGTTCCTTTTTTGTTCCCGGGAACACTTTCCGTACGTAAGTGTGCTGGAAACACTTTTTGGAGTGTTTCCATGCACGCCCTTAGCCACCAAAAAAGGCAAAATACGCTTGAAATTTTATCTGTTGGACAAAAGTAGCAAGATGTTTTGAAAGAGTTAATATCCTGATAAATTACAAGCAAATACACACGTGACAAATTTATCTCAAATTAATTTTTTTATCACGAAAAAATCAAAATTGATACACTTATGATAAATGGAGGGTGAAAGCCCAGACTTGTACACCCGTCTAATTCAGTAATTTAATAATAAATTTAATAGAAATTAATAGAGGTCGAATTTGTCTTGGGATTTTTGGTGTACCAGGTTGGTATTTTTCGTAATATTAACCCTTTTTTGAAATGATTCATTATGAATTTTTATTCGAGAGATAACTATTATCTATTCAAGCAAGTTGATGATGCGGTTAAAGATAATGTTTTGGAGAAGCAAATTAGTTTTTTTGGTCCCGGGAATAGATTTGAAATAGAATCAATAAAAAAAAAGTTACTTCTTGTTTCCCGGAACAATTCCTAAAATTAATTCCTATTTTTTTTTTCTTTTCTCCTCTTTTCTTCTCTTTTCTCTTCTTCTATTTCCTTTTCTTCTTCTTCCTTTTGGCTAGTTGCTAGCCTCGGCCATGGCAAACAACCTCGCTAGAGCGTTGCCAACCCCTGACGACTTCGCCGGAGTGTTGTTGGCCCCCGGCAATGCCAAGCCATGGCGAGGCCTACCTCACCATGGTTGGGCAAGGCTCAGTCTCACCAGGCCAAGGTGAGGCCAAGACTTGCCTGGGCCAAGCGAGCCTTCGGCAAGCTCGTCGAACCTCACCTAGCCGATCGCTGGCCACTGAGGAAGAAGAAGAGAAAAAAGAAAAGAAAAAGAAAAAGAAAAAAAGAAAAGTATTAAAAGTATTAAAAATTAAAAAGAGAGAAAAAAATTAAGAATTCTATCAAAAGCATTTTTATCTCGAGAATATAAATTTTGGGTAATTAACAAGCGTGTTCTTTTGCTAAAAAATTATTCCTAGAATAGAATCGGAAAAAATTATTTCTGAAGATAGAATCGTTATTAAACATGCTATTAATTTTCTTCTTTATTTATCTTTTAGGGTATAGGGTTCTTTTGGGGTATAGTCTTGAAGCGGTAGAATCTACTACTGTACCAATCCATAAAAGCGTGTTGTCAGAGTAATTGGGGGAAGAAAAGGAGGAGATTGCATATGATTTGGTGGCTTAGGGTGCGTTTTGGTAATATTTCTATTTAAAAATTGTTTTTGGGAACAAAAATAGAAAAAAATATTTCTGCTTCAGAAACAATTTTTGAACAAAAACGCGTTTGGTAAATCTGTTTCTAAATATAGAAAGAATAGAAACACATTTGGTAAATTTATATAATTTTTTTATTTCTTTTAAATTTTTAATATTTTTATTTAATTTTTTTCTATTTTCTTTCTTATTTTTCTTATTTATTTCTCCTTATTTTCTTTTTTTTTTTCTTTTTTTCTTCTTTGGCCGGTCGCCGGCCTCGCCATGGCCGGTGACCAGCCAACGAGGGCTAGCGGCCTCGCCCGGCCACGGTGAGGGTCGGCCCCGGTGAGGGTAACGACAAGTACATATCCATGTCTATCCAGATCCGGTACTCAGCTGTGATTCTTCCGTGCGTAAAATCTCAGAATATCATAGGGCAAGAAAGGCTATTTTTTCTATAGAAAAAATAAAGAATTTGTGAAACCTAACATCGCACGCAGCTCATCAGTTACCTTATAAAAAGCGACTCCATCGTCGCACTCTTTCAAACAGTTTCTTAGTCCTCTCCACTTCCCAATTTCTCTCCACTTCCCACTCCAAAGCGCAATCTCTGCTGCTGTGCGGATTGAAAAGAACCTAAGAAAGAAAAAAACATTCAGGAAACATGAGTTTGGACGAAACCCTAGCGGTCACCACCGCCCAAGAAGACGAAGAGTACTTGTTCGCTTTCAAACAAAACATGATCTCGTGCTTTCCCCTGGTCCTGAAGGCCACCATCGAGCTCGGCATCCTCAAGCTCTTGTTTGAGAGCTCTGCTCAGCTCTCGCCCACCCAGATTGCGTCCCGCCTCTCCATCAAGAACCCCGATGCCGGTGGCACCATCGACCGCATCCTGCGTTTGCTCGCCAGCTTCTCTTTCCTCTCGTGCACCCTCACGCAGGACAAAGCCGGGCGGCCTGAGAGGATGTACGGCCTGGGCCCTTGAGCAAGTACTACGTGAGTGAGGAAGGGGCTAGCATGGCGCCATGGTTGCTTTTAATCTTTGACAAGGTTTCCTTGAGATCGTGGTACGTAAATAAATGAATTCGGACTGTCACATTCTATGAGACTCACCATGTTTGCTAGTTAAGTTCATGCAATAATATCCCATTCCCATCTCATGCAAAATTGATTAGCTTGATATTTGAAGTTAAATTTCTGTTGAATATATGAGAATCCCAAAAAAATTTCAAGAAGTAATGTGGTGGCTATTAAATGCATCAAGCACATCAACAAGAATCATCTTCATATACATCTCTCTCTCTCTCTATATATATATATAATTACCTTAATAGTAACAAGATGCGATCACTTTAAATGAATATTTTGATTGGATGGCTGTCTGTGCATTATTGACAATATTAGAGAGAGAAGATATATAAATATATATATATATATATATATTTTTTTTTTTTTTTATCACAAGGCGGATACGTTGTTAATTGGGGTTTGTACATGAATGCTTGCTCTGTAGGTTTTACTTAAAAGATGCAGTGATTCAGGGAGAAGGCGACCCTTTCAAGCTCGTGAACGACGCGACCCTCTTCGACTACACCGGGACAGACCCGAGGTACAACAACCACTTCAACAATTCCATGAAGTGTATGTCTACCGTTTTCATGGGCAAAATCATGGACACTTACCATGGATTCGAGAATGCCAAAACAGTCGCCGACGTTGGCGGCGGTGTTGGCGAATGCCTTAAGCTTATACTCTCCAAGCACCCCCACCTCCGGGGATAAACTTCGACCTACCCCATGTTGTCAAAAATGGGCTTTCTTATCCTGGTAATTGATTTTCGAACTAAAATTTCCTACTTCCTCTATAAACAAACAAAGTTCAATGTAAATTATGCTGCATAGATTAATTCTCTCAACGGATTGATCCTTTCTAATTCATTTCAATTCATGTTAAAAACACCTCGTTTGCTCCCTACCTGTTGATTGCCTTCTTCCTATAATTATGTCACCTATATACAGTTGGCCCTTCTAAGGATGTCTTATGAAGCAATGAAGACGAAATGAGACAACCAGTTTTTTTATGGCAGGTTTGGAGCATGTAGGAGGGAGCTTTGTGGATGATCCCATCCCAAAAGGAGACATCCTCTTGGCGAAGGTTAATTTGGATTAATTGTTTGGTACTCAAGCTCCCGGAAATGAAATGAAAAGAAACGTGTAAAATTACGTAGCTTATGATTTATTTGAACAAGATTTCTCTAATTGATTTTAATTGATTTTGCATTAATAAGACAGTTCCAATGTACGAGCATTTTGTTTAGGACAGATTGGCGATCGGGAGTCTTAATTGATTTTGATTGTTTGCTGTTTGTTGCAGTGGCAATTCCATAGTTTCACAGACGAGTTCGTCATACAGCTCCTGAAGAAATGTTGGAACGCGTTGCCGGCATCGGGCAAGGTGGTGATCATAGACCCAGTCAGCCCGGAATACCCAGGGACGGACCTAGTGACCCGGGCCACCTTCACTTCCGACATGGTCATGCTGGCCTTGCCTCCTGGAGGGAAAGATCGGACGCTGAGGGAAGTCGAGGTCGTGGCCCGCGCGGCCGGGTTCAGCTCTCCGAAAGTGGGCTGCCAGGTCCTCAACATGTGGGCGCTCGAGCTATATAAAACCGCCTAATTCGCTTGCCTTGCGCTATGTCGTATTGTGTCCATCTTTGGATTTCCAATTGAATAAAACTGTTCTTGTTATGCTTTCAACTTTTCTAGAATCGTTTCCTAGTACGCATTGATGCAAATGGTCTTCATTATCCATTTGTTTCTGTTGTAATAAAAATGCAAGAAGGCTTACGCTTACCAATTCTGCAATTGGAAGAGCCGGAAAAACATAAAGGACGACCGTGAGATATTAACAGGGATCGAAATGATCAAATGCCGAAAATTGTTGTATGGTTCCAATGCCAGCAAGACATTATGATTATCATGATTTATGTGTGGTGAAAATTTACATTCAAGTTTGAAAGATGAAAATAAATAGCCCCCACGGAATTGACCTAGTGGCAATGCCGTTCTTACGCTTTTAGCTTAGGAGTCAATGGTTGTGAATTCGATTCCTACAGTATGGAACCTGGATTTAAGTGGGGGACCCAAGACGATGAGTTGCTGCGCTAATTTTCTCCATGTAGCTGGCTAATTACGATTGAGCTCTGAGTTATAAAAAAAATTAAATTAATGCACATGATTCAAACCCATGGAAAGATTTTGGTTGCATTCAAATAAGACCATATTATCGAAAATAAATTGTTTATATTCGCAAATTTTGGAAATTATGATTTCTTAATTATATAACTTATGTCGATTAGTTATATAATTGCCAAGCAGCTATAACGGGTGAGGTTGGCAGCGATGAATTGATGGCGGCATGATGCCACCCTTCTCACTTTTTCTCCCCTCTTTTTGCAAATTTTTAGATTCTTTCTTCTTTTAAACTATGTTTAATCTTAGAATGTCTTTACACAAATGAGAAGATAAGTAACGTGTAATAGTAGAAAGAAAACTAGAAATACTTGGAATAGACAAGTACTAGCAAATGTGAAAAAAGGCTTAATTTCTATAATAAATTAAAAATTCTTAACGTTAAGATTCATTCTAACTACTTGCAAGTTGCTAAGCCACAAATAATACATTTGAAATATTATGAAATAAAAGCCGATGATTGTGAAATATGTTCTCCATCAGGATGTCGAATGAACAATTATCTGGTACTATTCACTTCCCGGCCGTTCTTGTAACCGCTGAGCAAGTGTATTGCGCCTTCTTGAGCAATCGAGAAAGAAAAAATATCTCATAGCAACACTAATTTTTAGTCCCAGGAGTCGAATTAATTATCGAAAGTCAAGTTGTATACATGAGTGCGACACATCCGTTATTCAAAATCACGATCTAACCATTCAATGTAACTTTGAGATGGCCAAAACCCACATGATATGGCAGAATCCTTGTTTGTTATATGGGGATTAAATTGTTTTGAGTGTTTTTAAGAAAATCAGTCTAGTCAAAATATTTATATATACACCTCTTTGATTTTCCCTTTTTGGCCTCTAATCTAATTTCAGATTGAACCTACTACATAATCCTACCTTTTGAGCTAGTTTGTTTCCATTTAAAGCAAAAGTACCTTTTCTTTAATTCTCATCAAAGTCGAAGCTTTAAATATATAAAAATATTATAACCGAACTTATGTCATAAACGTAATAGTCAAAGTGCGTGTACCATGAAATTAGGATTAGTGAAAGAAAAATAAAAATGTAAAAGAGAGTTGACTTGTCACATGTAGGAGCGATTTCTCTGGTCGTGAATGATGCTTGTTCAAAACCAACTATGTTTTCCCACTTAATCTAATCTAGGGGGCCCTTTTTGGTGGCTAGAGTGCTACTTTTGTAAACATAAAAGATAAGTTAGCACTCTTAGCCACCAAAAAGGGCCAAAAAACACTAGAAATTTTATCTATTAGACAAAAGTAGCAAGATTTTTTTTTATAGTGTTAATATCATGAAAAATTACAAACTAGTACACTTGTGGCAAATTTATCTCAAATTAATTTTTTATCAAGAAAAATCATAAATTGGTACACCTATGATAAACAAAGGGTGAAAGCCCAAACTCATACACCGTCAACCGTTATGTATCATTCAACTTGGTAATTTGACAATAAATTTGAATAGAAATTAACAAAGGTCAAATTTGTCTTGGGATTTTTTGTGATCAAAATATTTATTTGAGATAAATTTTTCACAAATGTACCAGGTTGGAATTTTTCGTAATATTGACCTTTTTTGAAATAACTTATTATGAATTTTTATTTGAACCCACCCTGCTGTGGGTGCGCTGGCTCGAGCGAACGTTCCCATCTTGCTAAGGGGTACCGGGGGGGTTCGATTCTCCATGTGCTCAATTTGTGTGACTTAAGTGCGGCGTCGTGGGAGGTGGGTCCCTAATCTAGCGTCACCCCGGGTTTACGTCGCCAGTTACTGGCTGTACGGTGGTTCCTGGGTCATAAAAAAAATTATTTGAGAGATAAATATTAAATGATCTATTCAAGCAAGTTGATGATGTAGTTAACGATAACGTTTTGGAGAAACAAATTAGTAGAGAAAAGAGATCAATGATGTCTTGAAATGTATGGAAAGTTTGCTAGTTCAAATTAAGAGCTACTCAGCATTTTTTTGATACAACATGTATAGAGGTTCGAGCAGGGACTTCTATACGTCTAACTTGTGTTCATGCTCCAGCGACCTATCAACTACGCCAACAACTCTGGACAGATCTTCAACTAATAGCTTCCTCAAATGTTATACCCTGGGTATGTGCGGGTGACTTTAATGAAGTTTTGTTTCCATGGGAAAAAGTGGGTGGTCGAATGGCTGAACCACATCGGATGTATTCCTTCCGAGAAGTTTTATAGGATTGTTGCTTAATGGATATGGGTAGTAAGGGATGCGCCTACACATGGATGAACGACCGTCTTGGTGATGACCTAGTTAAAGAAAGGTTGGATCGAGTATTGTGTACTATGGAATGGCGTCTTACTTACCCTGAGGCTGAGGTGTATGCACTTCCACCAGTGGGCTCTGATCATAGCCCTCTTTTATTAAATACTAAGGCCAGACCAAGGAGACAGCACAAACGATTTATTGTTGAGGCCTATTGGTTGCAGGAAAAGGATTGTGGTGAAGTGATTGAAAGATCATGGAATTCCCCATGTGCTATAACTTTTAATCTATCACGAAGACTACAGCAGGTCGCTCAAGCACTAACAAAATGGAGTCGATCTAAATTCTCAAAGGCAACTAATCAAATATTACATATACATCAACAACTTCAAACACATATCAATTCCTCCAACAACTATGGCGATGAGCAGCAGATTATCAATTTGAAGATGGACATTAAAAAATTATGGCAACAGGAAGAACATCATTGGGCTATGAGATCCAGGCTTAACTGGCTTACTTGGGGGGATAAGAATACTAACTTCTTCCATGTGACAACATTACAAAGGCGAATTCAAAATCGGATAAGAATGTTGAAAGATGCCGATCTCACATGGATTAGGGAAGATGATCGTTTGAAAGACATGACAAGGAATTTCTTTTAAGTACTATACACATCAGAGGGCAATCGGAATTGTGGTCCTATTCTGGCAAAATGCCCACCTACTGTTACTTTGGAAATGAACAATATATTAACGGCCCAGCTTACTCGAGATGAGGTACGGCAGGCCACTTTCCAAATGGGTGCCACCAAAGCACCAGGACGTGACGGAATGAATGGTCTATTTTATCAGAAGCATTGGACTCTTTTACAAGAGGATATTTTATGGTTGTTCAAGAATTTTTTACAACAGGTAATCTATCCGCTTCTTCTGAACAAAACTAGCATTACCTTGATTCCAAAAGTTGCTCAGCCGGAGAGTCTCGACCAATACCGACCAATTAGCCTTTGTAACTACATCTATAAAATCATCTCCAAAGTCTTAGCTAATCGTCTTAAGCCCTTTTTACCTGATTTAATATCTGCTGAACAATCTGCTTTCGTAAGTGGCCGGCAAATCCAGGATAATATTATTGTTGTCCAAAAAGTACTTTATCAGTTGCGGGTTTGGAAACGCAAACGAAATTTTCAAGCAGTCTTAAAAGTGGATATGCAAAAGGCCTATGACATGGTGGAATGAGACTTTCTTAAAGACTATCTGATTAAATTGGGTTTCCATGCCACCTGGGTTCAATGGATAATGTAGTGTGTTACAACAGTGTCTTTTAGTATCACTTTTAATGGTGAACAACTAGAGTATTTCCATCCATTTCGGGGACTAAGACAGGGAGAACCACTATCACCTTACTTGTTCATCTTGGTAGCAAATGTCTTATTTGTGCTTATCCATGACGCACTCCACATAGGACACCTACAAGGCCTACAGCTCAACAGGAGGTGCCCAACTCTTTCTCACTTATTTTTTGCTGATGGTGCCATATTTTTCATCAATGCTACAATCCAGGGATGTCAAAACCTAGCCAATATTCTAAATCAGTACTATTTGGCTACCGAGCAGAAGATAAATGGAAACAAGTCGGGTATTTTCTTTGGCCAGGATTGTCCTTATAGTTTAAAGGCTAACTTAGCTGTTGAATTTAGGGTCCCAGTGCTACAAAAAAAAAAGGTAAATACCTAGGGATCCCTTCCGACTGGGGACGATCTAGACGAGACATGTTCACCTGGATTATGGCAAGAGTGAACACTAAACTAGAAGGATGGAAAGCGAAATTTCTCTTGAAGGGTAGAAAAGAGGTTCTTATTAAAGCTGTTGTACAGGCCATTCCACAATTTGTCATGCCCATTTTTAAACTTCCACTATCGATTTGCAAAGCCATAGAAAAGAAGGTTGCTCGCTTTTGGTGACCAAATGATAGCAGTAGATTTGGTATTCATTGGACACAATGGGATGTTCTAAAGAGATGTAAGAACGAAGGCGGTTTGGGTTTTCGAGATGTTCTAGCTTTCAATAAGGCAATGCTCGGTAAGCAGGCCTGGCATTTAATATAGAATCCATCATGACTATGTAGCACATTACTAAAAGGACTTTGTTTTCATCAACGAGAATTCGAATATGCAGAGAAAGGAGCACGTCCTTCTTGGGGCTGGTAGAGTATATTATTAGGAAGAGACTCGATTTTACCTAAACTCCAATGGTCTATCGGAAATGGGAAAAACATCAGAATATGTGAAGATAGATGGCTTCCTAAAGGAATCCTAGGTGGTCCTGCCCATCTGACGGAACCTTATCTAGTCGCCGACTTACTAGAGCCGCAACAACGCACTGGAATGCTAGTCTCTTACATCAACACTATGATGCTCAAACCATTAAAGAAACCATATAGAGGATAGGCAAATATGGACAGACACTATCCATGGCCAATATACAGTGCAGAGCGACTATCAAGCAATAAAGAAAGCAGACTCAAAGATTTATACAGACACGCCTTCTACATCATATCAAGCACCTGTGAAACTATGGAAAAGCATTTGGCAACTACATCTATCGCCTAAAATCCAGACCTTTATTTGGTCCCTTTGCCATAATGCTTTGGCGACAAAGGAAAATCTCTTTTGCCGTCATATCAGCACATATATAGTCTGCAATCTATGCAATAACAATAGCTCGGAAACCCTTGAACACCTCTTCCTATTTTGCCCGTGGACAACAAAGATCTGGTCTCATCCCATAGTTGGTATTTCTTTAACCCCTCAAGACATCCCTCGCTTAGATCAATGGCTAGCAGATAGAGCTACTCAGAAATAGAGCTTACTTGATTTCGACATAGTAGCTACGCTCCTATGGCAGATCTGGAAGGCAAGGAACAACTTTTTTTTTCCGCAGCCATCGTCCTGATCCACTACATCTACTGTCGTCTCCGCACAGGTTCACACAACTCAGAATTTACAACTTCGTTCTGCTGCAGATGGACGGCCATCAACCCTATCTTCCCAAGTCCAGCGACCTCCCGATCCCGGTGTCCTGAAATGCAACATTGATGGGGCTTTCAAGCTTGAAAGCAACCTAGGCTTAATGGCATGTCTATGCCAAGATCACATCGGAAAGTTGATAGAAGGATTTACCCGGATTTTGCTATCTCCTCGCCTCTGCAGGCTGAAACCTTTGCCTTTTTGTTCACTTTACAGTACTTGATCCAACGCGAACGAACGGAGGATCCGATTGTGGTTGAATCTGACTGCTTGTTGCTGGTTAATGCTGTGATCGACAATCGCACGACGCCATGGGAGGTGCGATCCCTACTTGCTGAAGCTGCCATTCTCTCGCACAGGTTCTCCAGCCTTTGCGTGCGGCATTGCAAACGCGAAGCAAATTTTGCAGCCGATTGGGCCGCAAAGGCCCACCAGAATAGAACCCTAGTTACTAACTGGGCCGAAGAGCCACCTTCCTGTTTGTTAGATCTTCTAGTTTCGGACACTAAAGCTACTGGTTGTAATGGTTACATTACTTGAATGAAAGCTTTTCTTCTTCGACCAAAAAAAAAAAAAAAAAAATTTAAGAGGAATTAGAAGCCACATCCTAGAGAGGCGATCTCCTGTGGCTTTCGTAAGTCGCGTCATATCAGCTTGCATTTGAAAAAAAGTTCAAACGGTGGATACTTTTGGTCTTCCAGAAGTTTGCGGGTTTTATGAATCATTTGAGAAGTCAAGTTACCTTTGTATCCCGAGTGAAAGAACGCCGATTTTCTTTTGTATTTGAACCACCAAAGAGTGGGGTTAGGGCCAACAACACCGTTGGAAATTAAGTAGGTTTGGATTTGACATAAACGGGATGTCATAACAACAAAAACAATAAAAATCATGTTTTACACGGATTGACCCAATTAAGCCATTTAGAAATGTATAGGCGCTTTTTAAGTTAACTGTTTAGGATATTAATTTTTTTCAATGTGACTCAATTAAATACATTTAATATTCGTATTCAAGATTTTTTTTTTTTTATAGAGTTTATAAAGAAAACACCCGAAACACCCACATCAAAGAGAATAACTAATGATAAAAAAATAATTTCACACGGAAGTCGTTAAACATAAATAGTAACCCAATAATACACTTTTGATTAATGTTACATAAAAATAGTTATATCATCTAAGAACGTGTAAACATAAGCTATTGTGTTGAACGTGTTTTTCATGTTTACATGTACAACATAGATTTTTAGATAGGTTAATGTATTATGTATTATCACCATTTGATATAGTGATACGTTTGATAAATGTTTAGTCATGTTGTGAAGTGTGATTTCTTATATTAAGCATGTCGTGTGACACAATAAATTATGTTTGCTCGTCATTTCTCCTTCTCGGATCTGGCCCCTCTTCACAGATTTGGAACTCCCTCGGACCCAGACCCCTCCCTCTAGCCAGATCTGAGATCTCCGACAGCTTGCTTGCGGGCCTTCCTTGAAGTCTCTCAGGGAAGGTCTTCGAAGCTTGCTATCGGTGATCCCTCACTTCGCCCTGGTTTATATACCCAAATTTTGAAAATCATGATTTCTTAATGATATAACTTACGTCGATTAGTTATATAACTGCCAAGCAGCTATAACAGGCGAGGTTGGCCATGATGAATTGACGGTGGCATGATGCCACCTTTCTCATTTTTTTTTCTCCCCTCTTTTGTAAATTTTTTAGATCCATTTTATCTGTTGCAGGATTACTTGACTGTAAAAAAATGCGAATAACAAATCAAGAAAAGACATGTCAAACTCTGATAAGCTCTCCTAAATGAAATGGCGTCCTGAGTAATCGCTAAAGTAAATGACAGAAACCTTTCAGGCCTCAAATCACGTGCGATCTTGGCCCTACTGATTGATCTATTTCCACATCTTCTCTTCTGCAGGGGCAAAAGAAGAGATGCCCAATTAGATTCACAATCCTTGGCCGATCATTCATGTGTCATATCCTTAATCAATAGGGACAACCATTGACACCCATTTGTGAATAACCCTTTTGATGTTCAAAATTTAACATATTTGGAAACACCATTATGTTAACTCCTAAGGTTGTTGATAGTCTTTTTTGAGCCAAAACCATTCACTTGTTTTGAAGAGTTCAAACTCCATCATATTTAAAATGTTGCATGCCGTTTCCAAATGAATTCTACATGATGATTTTGTCTGTCTAAGTCACTGATTCTACTGAGGATTATTATAATCGACAGCTAAGTGAAGAATATAAGATTAATTGAGCATGCTGGATGAGGTACGTCAGAATGATGAAAGGCGAGCCATATCCTACACACAGTCCCCCATCTATACACTTGTGAGAATAGTACAGAAAATTCCATGACTGTAGGGTAAAGAGTTCTCTTGCGAATGGTACGATAACCAAGACAATGAGAGGCATTTCATTGCTCACCCCCTTCTTGAGCCCCATACACTAGTGAAGCTTCTCTCATATCCCTATCAAGAACCACCCGACACTAGGGCAGATTGGAGGCGAAGTAGCATCACAAGGTGAGAAGAAAGATAGAAATTTTCTTGTTCGCACTTGCATCAATCTTCGGGTGTCTTTATTGCATATGAACACTCACGTTAATTTGAGTGCCATAAAATGACGAAGAGCAATTCTTTCTCTACATAGTTGTATTCATTGTACAACCCAATTGAGTTTGTAATTTCACCATCACATGGAAGCAAAACATAAGTTACTGCCATTTAAGCAGAATAGCCCAGAGTGCTGGCTGAAGATGAAGACTCAAGAGTCTAATAATGGTGCTTCGATTGAACTTGCCTAGGCTAGTTCCTCCGACGACAAGAAAAAGCAGGGTATAAAAAAGTAGTGTACCTGGTAAAAGTAAGGTCAATGCCCATGAATAAAGAACTGGAATAAAAATAGGGGCATGAAAAAAGCAGTGTGCCTGGTAAAAGTAAGGCCAATGCCCCCAGTCAAAAATATAGTCAAGAAAAAGTTGTTGTTGTGGTTCATAGAACCTCCATCTGACAGTGAGAAGAAAGACCAGTAACAAATGCCGAGACAGTCACCAACTCTCACCCTCTTACATGTGAGCCAAGTCTACGTTACATTCCCATTGTAGAAGTCTCTTCAGACTAAGGCACTTCAATTTACGTAGGATTCCATATGTCTATAAATATCGCTCGAAAATGTACGAGCAAGATTACTCTATCTCTTTTCGCAGGGTTCTTGACTTGTAAACCCGGAGATGATCATGCAACATTTTCGTCCATTGGCTTCGATCTTGATGGTCCCCTTTGATGAGCCGCTGACCAAGTCTTCATCACAATTTCAACAAATACCTCTCACATTGGTAAAGTTATACCACTTGCGAGAATACTCGGAACCTTATTGACATGATGACAGTGAGATAGTGTGGTCCTTATAAATCCTACATCAATGGTCAGGATGGCATTTTCCATGAGAGTGAGCGGAAAGTCCTTTCAGATTGAAAGTCCCTCGTCTGGCATGCTCAAGACATCTATATTCTAAATGAAGGATGTCTTTCAAAATCTTCCCCAGTGGAATTCAAATGATGCAAAACTGACAAAATTGTCATGCATGAATCACATTTAAATTCATGAATTTACAGCATATACAATCATGTGTGCATATTGTGCAAATAGCAGACATACTCTCAAAAATCCAAGATATTGCCAAGTAAGCATATCCCTATCCCCATTTGTCTTAAAGTACCTACCACTGTCCAGGTACTCTCTTCTTGACACTCGACCTATTCGAGTTGTCCCTTGAGTTTGGGTGCTTGCAACCGTCTAAGTATCCATTTGTCTTTGAGTACCCACCATTTGCCGGGTACTCCCTCTTATTGACACTCGACCTGTTCGAGTTGTCCCCAGAGTATTGATATTTGTGACTATCCATTTATCCTCTTATCTTTGAGGACCGTCCACCGTTCGGATATTTCCTTTCCGTGACACTCGACCTATTCGAGTTGTCCTCAAAATTATATCATTATATACTAGTAGCCATTCAAGTATTCCATCGCATTGTGCACCTATGGTTACCCAAGTATGCTCTCTTATCATCATGACACTTAGACTTGCCTGAGTGGTCCCAGATTATATCATTAAATACTTGTGTTCATCCAAGTATTCCAGTACTTTGTACACTTGTGGCTACCCAGGTGTTCCAGCCCTTTTGAGTGCCTATGGCCATCCAAGTAAGCCTTGTGCTACATTCAAATTCCCAATTACCAGGAGATGGGAGACCTTCATGAATATCCAAGGTACGTTCTCGATATTCCCAATTACTAGAAGGTGAGAGACCTTCACGAATATGCGGGACACGTCCTCGATATTCTCATTACCAGGAGGTAAGAGACCTTCACGAATATCCCAGGTACGTCCTCGATATTCCCATTACCATGATGTGAGAGACCTTCACAAATATCTCAGGTACACCCTCGATATTCCCTATTACCAGGAGATGAGAGACCTTCATGAATATCCAAGGTACATCCTTGATATTCCCCAACTGCCAGGAGGTAGGAGACCTCCATGAATATCCCAAGTACGTCCTCGATATTCCCATTGCCAGAAGGTGAGAAACCTTTACGAATATCCTAGGTACGTTCTCGATATTCCATCTACCATGAGACTTTAAAAAATGACCAAGTATTCTCTAAAGTTTGGTACTTATGATTATCTAGGTACCCCTTGATACCTGCGAACGTCTAGGTATCCTCCAAAAATTTATACTTGTAATCATACAGGTATCCCTTCGATACCCGCGAACGTCTAGGTATCCTCCAAGAGTTTGTACTTATGATCATCCAAGTACTCTTTCGACACTTGCAAGTAATCAGGCACTCCTTCAACGCCTGCGAACATCCAAGCACCCTCCAAGAGTTTGTATTTGTGACAATCCAAGTATTCTTTCGATACCTGCAGGTAATTAGGTATTTTCCAGCATCTAGTACTTGTGATCATACAGGTACCGCTTTAATACCTGTAAACGTCCAGGTATCCTCCAAGAGTTTGTAATTGTGATTATCTAAGTACCCTTTTGATGTCTGCAAAGGCCCAAATATCCTCCAGGTTGGTACTTGTGAATATCCAGATACTCTTTCAAAATGCATGTAAATGTTCAGGCACCCAACAAACAAATGCCTTGAGAAAGGTCGGTGCATCCCTTGAGAAAGGTTAGGAGCCATCCGGTGTCCTTGACGAAGATCAGACACCAAAAAACAAGATGCCCTGAGAAAGGTCGACGCATCTCTTGAGAAAGGTCGGGTATCAACCGGTGTCCTCGACAGAGATCAGGCACCCAACAAATCGATGCTCTAAGAAAGGTCAGCGCATCCCCTGAGAAAGGTCAGGTAAACAACTTATTGCTCTAACAAACGACCGAAGATTGGTTCGAGTCCTGCAAAAGCAATTTCCTATCAAGGCAACCGAAGAAAGGTTCGGGTCTTGGAGGAGCAACCTCCTCACGTTACCAGGTAAGAGCATGCCTTGATACTTGCCAAGCTCAAGATTCGCACCCTTATCTCACTTGTGCCTAGTAAGTAATTACATGTATCTTCTTATCTGTCTTACTACATATAATATTATATTTCTCTTTTCTGCATAGGACAATAGGTCCCAAATAAGATATAATCTATTACATATGTATAGACAAAATTTAGGTATCGTTTATCTTTGAATACAACCTCTGCGAACTCACTTTCAAAGAGGGGCATTGACACCCTAAATTTTGATTAGGTTATTAATTAGGCCTTAATTTCTTTTATTTTCCTTTTTCAGATAATAAATAATAAATAACAAAAACAACAAAAATTCAATAAAAACAAAAAATAAAACAAGAAAAAAACAAATAAAAACAAGAAAAACAAAAAAAAGCAAAAAATTTCTTCTTCTTTCCCACGCAGGCCCAGGGCCCAACCCTTTTTTCCCTAGATCTGGCCCGCCTCCTTCTTCCTTCTTCTTCCTTCTTCTTCTTCCTTGCTCCTTCCTTCTCCGCATTTATAGTTCATGCGCAGCAACGACGACTCGCTCGAAGACAACCTACGATCGAGGAGGGTAGGTCGACGTCAGGCAGAAGAGACAGATCTTAGGCGCCATTATTGGCTGCCTTCAATGCCGAGCATGCCTTGTTGGAGGAGCTCGGATGGGACGCTGATTCAGCCACGGGGGTCTGGTCGGCAAGCCAAAGACGGCGGCCAAGCCCCTCCATCAACCGGACCTCCTTGCCTATAAATAGCAGAGTACCCTCGTTGTCGAAGGGAAGAAGCCAGCAAGCTCAGAGGGGTTTCCGAGAGACTTCGGGGAGCTCAAAGAGCGAGCAAGGTGGAAATTGGGTCGCGAGCTCAAACCGACCTCCCTTTGAGAGACTTTGGGGGAGGCCGACGGCGAACGAACCCAAGAAGGAGAGCACGGCGAAGTGAGGGACCACCGATCGCAAGCTTGGAAACCTTCTCCTGAGAGACTTTAGGGGGAGATCGAAGAGCAAGCGAGAGAGGAAGCGGGTCGTGAGCTTAAACGACCTCCCACCGAGAGACATCGAGGGAGGCCGCCGGCAAGCAAACTGCGAGAGAGGAGGGAGATCGGAGGCGGAAGGAGCTGAGTGAGTGGGAGCAGGGGTCGGTCATGGCCTAGATCTAGGGTCGATTCAGCTCTATCACAAACCCTGACACCACCCCGAGCTTTGCCTTGACGCCGTCCAGATCTGAGTGAGTAGGCCGGAGAGAAGAGGAGATCGGAGGAGGTCTTATGCCCTGACACTGCTGTCGCCCCAGATCTTGCCGTGCTGCCGTCCTCACACCTCGCAGCCGTCGCTTTCCCCGACGTCATCTAGATCTGAGTGGACTTCGGGAGCGGGGTTCCGTCGCCATCGTTGAGCCGTGCCGTCCCCTGTCACACCCCCACACTTGCTGCTCACATCGCTGCCGTGCTGTGCAGACTGGAGCCATGAAGTCGACTCGCGCATCTCGTCGCGGATAGGTAACGACACTCGTCTCCGCCAAAATCATTCGTCGCATCGCCACTGCCATCGCCCCCTCTGCGAAAGCTTAGCCCTGGTCCTAACTGGACGAGGAGACCTGCCTTGTTGCTATCATCGTAAAAACACCGCACCACCGTTACGTCGCTGTCATGTCACTTGGAGGACCGCTGCAGCCAAGTCTTGAGCCAATCGCCGCCGCTCGTCGCTGCTATTATCCCATCAAACGTGGAGGCCGTGAGCTCAGTCGCCCTGTGAGCCGGTCGATGAAACCTTTCAATCGGGTAGGGTTTGGCCAGATTGGATCATTAGGTTAGGTAGGGTTTCGCTAGGATCGGTCGTTGGGTCGGGCCGGGTCATTTTTCAAACGACGGTGTTGGGCCGCGATTTAAAATTTAAAAAAAAAAAAATTAAGTCGGGCCTGCGTTGCAGGCCCGTTCGGCTCTTGGGTGGGTGACGCGGGTCGGACCCAACCCGAGGATCCGACCCGAGTCGTATTTTAATAATATAATATTATATTATATTTTTAAAATAAAAAAAATTAAAAATTAAAAAATTAAAAATTAAAAAATATCTCATGTTTTCCCAAAAAGCCAAAAAAGTAGGAAAAATTTAAAAAAAACTTATAATTTCCAAAAAATAACAAAAAAATCCAAAAAATCCTTTTATTTTCCCAAAAAAAAAAAGAAAAAGGTAAAAAAAATTGTTTTTCTCCACAAAAGCATGGAAAATCCCTCAAATATCCAAAAGTCTCATGGTTTAAACAAGATTAGGTACTGAAAGGGCATTAGTGATTAACTAGTGTAATCAAGTCCCCGATTCTAATTTCTTTGGTTGCGTAGGAGCGAGTATTTCTCCCGATATTTTCTAATCGACCCACCACAAATTGATTAGTGGCGACTCCATTTTTAAATTAACTTACAGGTTAAAAACTTGGACCATTAAGTCGTGAATTTGTGGACTTGGGATAGTCCGGGCTAAAATAAACATAGCCGAACCATTAGTTTCCACAAGGCGCCCGCCCGATCGGGCGCAAAAAAAAAAAAAAAGGTCGCGACAACTTGGAAACTCCATTGGGGAAAAGATATTGATCCAGCTTGAGAAGGAGTTGGGTAGGAGCGAGGTGGAGTGCACAAAGCTCCTAGGGACGGCTCAATTTCAACCGTATGCCTATACCTATTACATCCTATCTTTGGTTTCCTGTAAATAAAAAATAGAAGACATCATTTCCAAAATTATATTCAAAGAATAAAACTTACCTTCTTTGAAGTGGGATGCTCTCTTCTATTTGCCCCATTGCCTTATTGGAAGGGTGTCTTTGAATTTGGCGAGTTCATAGATGCGCCAGCTTCAAATGCCCCTTATCACACTAAGTCAAGGGGGATGGGGATGATATTCTGAGACATGAAGTGAGTGAGTTGGAAAGACAAACATGATTTAATCATCTCGTTTTGGCGAAAGCTTTTGAAACATTTTTTTTTTTTTTTGTTTTCAAAAGTATATATCTTTGGGGGAAAGAAAGCATGAGGAAGCCCAGCTCTCAGTATTCTCCTTGAATGGTATTTTATTTTCATGGTTGGATAGCATCATCGGGCTGATTTGGAATACAGCCTCATGCTCTCAAAACAAAATATTAGAACTGTACATTAGATTACTGGAATGGAAAATGCAATAGTAGCACATTAGACATGATAAAAAACATGAAATTATAAAAATAAGCAAAACCCATGAAAACTCCTATGAGAAAGGAGCACTTTGATAGTGTTTGTTTTGAAATCAAGCGCTTGAGAGTTCCTCACCTCTAGTAGACTCGAAGTATTCGCATGAGATGACCACTTCATTAAAGCTACAGAAGTGCAAACCATGTAACCAACAATGATGCTTGCGAGGTAAAGCTCCTATGAACAGCTTCATTATTTCTTCCCCAGCGAAGTCGCCAAGCTGTTGCGACCTCTTTTTTTTCGGCGCCCGATTAGAGGCGAGTGCCTTGCGGAGGCTAATGGTTCGGCTAGGTCTATTTTAGCTTGGACTCTCCCAAGTCCACCAATTCACGACTTAATAGTTCAATTTTTTAACATGTAAGTCAATCTTAAAATGGAGTCGCCACTAATTGATTTGGGGTGGGTCAATTAGAAACCCAAGCGAAGTATCGGGAGAAATACTTGCTCCTGCGCAACTAGAGAAATTAGGATCGAGGACTTGATTACACTAGTTAATCACTAATGCCCTTTTAGTACATAATCTTATTTAAACCTTAAGACTTTTTGGATTTTTGAGGGATTTTCCATGTATTTGTGGAGAAAAACATTTTTGGGTTTTTTTTCTCATTTTTTTACATAGAAAGCATTTTTTGGATTTTTGATCTTTTTTGAAAATATAAATCATTTCTGGCTTTTTTCTGAATTTTTTGGCTTTTTTCTAAGTTTTTTGGCTTTTTTGGGAAAATATGATTTTTTTGTTTTTTTGGTAAATAAATTATTTTTTGATTTTTTTAATTTTAGAAATATTATATTATATTATATTATTAAAATGTGACTCGGGTTGGATCCCTAAGTTGGGTCCGACTTGGTCGTCGACACGAGATCCATTGCGGGCCCGACTCGGATTTTTTGATTGTTTTTTTCCTTTTTTAGAAAACAAGCTTAGCCCAAAAATAGGCCCACTTCTCGAGGCCCATGTGAATTTAGTCCATGCATGACCCGGCTCGACTCGAAGGAAACCCTACCCGAGTCGACTCGACTTCCTCTTCGTAAAATCGACTCTTGGAACCCTAGCATCGACTATCCGCAGCGCCAAGGGAGAGTGAAGATAAGCATCGACATTATCGGGCGGTGACTCGACGGCGGCGACGCGGCGGACGACGGCTAGGGTTTCGGTGAAGACAACAGCGGCTCTTGGATTCTCAAGAAGCGGTGACAACGACGGGTGGCTCACTTGGGTTCTCGGGGAAGGCGGAGCGACGGTGGCGATGTGGGCTAGCACGGCCGTTGCCTGTTCACAACGAGGGCACGGCACGATGGCTGCGGTGGTGATGAGGCGAGCAGCAGCGACGATGGCCCCTCAACTCTCAGATCTGGCATGGCCTTGGCGTCGGGCATAGCTCGTGGCGGCTCTCTCTGGTTTCTCTTCTCTCTAGCAGCCCTCTCACACTTAGATCTGACCTTCTTCGCTTCTCAGCTCGACCCTCTCCTCCGGATCTGACCTTTCTCCTCCGTCTTCTCCTCAGATCTCGGCCTGCTTGTCCTCGGCCCCCATTCTGAAGTCTCTTAGTGGAAGGTTTCAAAGATCTGCAGCCCTCGATCCTTCGCCGCTTCTGTCTGTCAGTCTCCACCCGCTCGGATCTCTCCCCTTTGGGCTCGCGTGTCGCCGGCCTCCCCCAAAGTCTCTCAGAGGGAGGTTGTTCGAGCTTCGAGACCCGATCTCTCACGTGCTTTCTCTTTGATTCTCCCCTGAAGTCTCTCAAAGGAAGATCTCCGAGTTCGCCATGCTTGTCATCATCGAGAGAGGCCTATTTATAGGCGAGGGGGCGGCTGGTTGACGGAGCTTCAACCGACGGTCTTCGCACGCCGAACGGCCTCCGCCAGCCGAACCGGCGTCCTATCCACCGAGGTGGCTCTAGCTAGGCCGCCTTGCATTGAAGACGCGTCCACTCCCTCGTATGCTGTCATCTCCCTCTCCATTCCGGTGTCGCGCGCGTCCTCATCTCCAGCGCATGCTGCTTATCCGGTTGGGGAAGAAGACAGATGAGGAAGAAGACAAGGGACGAGAAAAGGGTGGGCTGAGTTGCGTGGGCTAGGTCGGTGGGGGCTCGCACAAGAGAAAATAAAGGAAGGGGCTGGGCTTGTTGACCCACCTAGAAGGCTTCTTCTATTTTTTTTTTTCTTTTTGTTTTGTTGTTTTTATTTATTTTTTTGTTGTTTTTGTTATTTATTATTTATTATCTAAAAAAGGAAAAAAAAGATTAAAAGAGACTAAGGCCTAATTTTTTTTTTTTTTTTTAAAAAACTAATCAAAATTTAGGCGTCAACAAGCGTGCTTCCGTAGCCCGATGTCCTTTTTAATAGATCCGGCGTGCTTCCGTAGCCTAGAGTTCTTGACCTAGCATGCTTTTGTAGCCCAATGTTCATTTTCATTGACCCAGCGTGCTTTCGTAGTCCGACAGCCCTTTTAATAGACCCGGCGTGCTTTCGTAGCCCAGAGTTCTTGACCTGGCGTGCTTTTATAGCCCAGAGTCCCTCTTTATTGATTCAGCGTGCTTTCGTAACCTGGTGTCCATTTATATCGACCTAGCGTGCTTTTGTAGCCCAGAGTCCCAAAATTTTGACATCTCAATCTGGATTTGGATGTCTTAATTTTTTTTGTTGAACATTTCACTTTGGATGTGAATGTTCTTCAATCTTCCTCGTTATACCTTAGTCTAGATCTAGGTTTTTCGAGTTTCAAAAATCTTGACATCTCAGTTTGGACTTGGATGTCTTGATTATTTTCGTTGAACATTTCACTTTAGATGTGAATGTTCTTCAATCTTCCTCGTTATACCTTAATCTGGATCTAGGTATTTCGAGCTTAAAAAATCATGACATCTCAGTCTAGGCCCGGATATCTTGATTATTTTTATTTAAACATTTCATTATGGATGTGAATGTTTGTCAATCTTTCTCGTTATACCTTAATATGGATCTAGGAATTCCGGGTTCAAAAATTTTGACATCTTAATCTAGATTTGAATGTCTTTTATTTTCATCTAAACATTTCACTTTGGATATGAATGTTTTTTCGACCTTCCTTGTTATACCTTAGTTTGGATTTAGGTATTTCAAGCTTCAAATATCTTAACATCTCAGTCTGGACCCGGATGTCTTGGTTCTTTTCGTTGAACATTTCACTTTGAATGTAAATGTTTTTTCGAGCTTTCTCGTTATACCTTAGTCTAGATCTAAGTATTTCGAGTTTTTAAAAAAATCTTGACATCTCAGTCTAGATCTGGATGTCTTAATTATTTTCGTTGAATAGTTCACTTTGAATGTGAATATTCTTCTCAATCTCAATGTCTCAATCTATTACCTGTTACACTCTTCAAGGAACTTGAGTGAGAGTTAGGTACGTTTGGAGTAAATGTGATGAGAGTTAGGTACTTGTGGAATAAATGTGAATTTCTCATGTACCTCAAGATACTCTTTTGAACCGATTGGTAAGTGACTGTAGGTACGTCCTTTCCTTTCGCATCATACATTTGCATTAGCATTTCCATGCATCATTAAATTGTATTTTAAAATGGAATTCATTTTCCAAAAAAAAAAATCATTTAATGCATGTGTGTGATCAAAATTTAGGTCTCAATTTGTCTTTGAAGGCAACCTCTACGAGCTCACCTTCAAAGAGGAAAGAACTGTTGACACCTAAATTTTGGTGACCCGTTTGGTCATTTATCACATTAAAAAATTAGCGGTTAATTTTATCTCTAAAAAAATATTAATTACATATCATATAAATTTAGGTGCATTTATTTTTAATTTGCATTTTTTGCATTTATTTATTGGACCGGTGGAGGATGAATTCAAATTAGTGGTTTTGAGCTTTAATTTGGCGAGGCCGGACTAAGTTCACGAAGCAAGCGAATTGGCCTAAGCCATTTTTTTACGAAAATTATTTCGTAAAAAATAAGGATTTGAAATCTTTTCGGGATAGGATGGAATTTTTTGGATAAGGAAGATGTGACAAAAAATATTATTTTCGGAAAATTAAATATTGCATTTGGAAAAAATCTTTGTGGATATGGATTTTGAAAACTTAAAATCTTAAATCGTGGCCTATAAAAAAAAAAAAAACGAATAGGGTTCTGTGGGGCTTTTCTTGGTCGAAAAAACAGAAAGAACAGAAAAGTCGAAAAAGTGAAAAAAGAGAGGAAAGGAAGGAGGGACGTGCGGTAGGATGGGGAAAAATCAAAACAGTAGGGTGACGTGAGAGAGAGACAGGAGGAGAGAAAAAAAATTAAAAAGAAGTGTTCTTCTTCTCCGGTGGCTTGCTGCCTTCTGCCCACGCTCCATCTCCTGCCTGCTGGACGTCGCCATTGTGCCTCGCCGCGCCACCCAGATCCGCCGCGCCTCCGCGGTCACTCGAGCCGGATCTGCACCCCTGCCCGATCCACAGGAGCTTGTGCTGCTGATCGCAACCTCGTCCGCCGTTGCCGCGCATCCGAGCCCCTGCTCGGCGTCTTCGAGCGTCGCTGCTCAGCCGCACCGGAACACCGATCTGCTCGCGACGACGCTATCGCCCCTGCTCTGTGCGCGATCTGCCTGCAACCCGCGTCGGTCCGAGATCTGCCGTCCTGCCCTGCTGCGTCTCCTCCGCGAGCAACCTGCGACCTGCCTCTGCCGTGACCCAGCCGCGCCTCCACGAGTACCTGAGCGCCTGCCGATCTGTCTCTGCAGCGTCTCCACAAGCCACCACCGCGCGCCTCTAGCCCCCTGACGCCGCAGCAGTCGCGAGTTTCCCCTGCTGCGCTTCCACCCTCCGATCGGTCGCACCAGCCTCGCCTGAAGTCCACCTGAGCCGGATCTGCAGCTTTCCGCCTGCGACGCCCACATCCGGAGTCCTCTGCCCGCAACGCCCTGTGCTGGAGTCCAAACGTCGACAGCTCCGACCGCGACACCCCTGTTCCGTCGGTTGTCCCTTGCGCCGAACCTCCGCTCGTCGCCGCTGTTGCCACCGTCGCCGCCCACCTGCCCTCGCCGGAGCTCCGACGCCGGTCACCCTCCACCCGGCGCCTCCTACCCCGTTGCTACCTTTCCCAAGCCCCCCTTTAGGTAGTTTAGTTTTTTTTTTTTTTCATTTTTTATTTTATTTTATAGCATTTTTAAGTTTAGTTATTTAGATTGTAATATTAGATGTCAATATTGATTTCATAAATCTTGTAAGCATTAACTGTTGAGGTTCTGTCCAAAATTATGGTAATTATTAATTTGATTTGTATGACATCGAATCATTTTTTAATTATATTAATTTGTGGGTATTTTGATAGTATTTTAATTGTTAAATCATTATAATTATTAATTTGATCCGTAAGACTTCGGATAAGATTTTAATTATTTTGAACTTTGTCGTGAAAGATTTTAATTATTTTGAACTTTTGTCGTGATGTTTAAGGTTAAAAGTAATTGTTAATTTAACCGTGAAACAACATATTATTTTCTTGATTATTTTAATCCTTTATTTGGTGGATATCTTGATTAGTTTAGATGTAATTTCATAATTTCTTATCTTGGAAAAAAACACTAAAAAAAACATAAAAAGCAAAAAAAATCAAAAAATCAAATCTTGCATCGGAGTGTGTTAGTTTAGTAAATTAGTAGAGCATTTTTAGGATTGCACTTTTAGATAATTTTTGAAATAGATTAGGATTGGATTTAATTTTTGTAGATAGGCTTAGATAATCTTTGCACATTTAAATAATCTCATTTTTATTAAAAAAAAGTATTTTTCAAAGATAAGATAGGGTTAAAGTCAAATTAACCCTAAAAATAAATTAGAAAATTATTCATTTTAGATAATTTAATAAGGGTTTTTGTTAATTTCGAATTTCAATAAAAATACAAAAATATTATGTGCATGTCAATTAGTTTGCATATTAGGTTCATTTAATTAAAAATAGTTCGTTAGTAAATTAGGTCATATAGTTTAAATGCATGATTTATGATAAAATTCTAGTTAAAAGAAAAACCCAAAAAAATTGTTTGCTTTGTGTGTTTATTTCTTTTTATGCAATTTGTTTAATTCATTGAGTGTTTAATAATGATTGAACACCCATGTATTCACCATATTGCATGATAGTAATTTATGTTAAAATAAATCCAAGTTGTCTACAAAAACATTTTCAAAATTAAAAAGAAATGATACCGAAAAGACATTAGAGAAATCTAGTATAACCAAGTCCCTATACCCTTAGTCTCTAGTAAAATAATTCTCTTATTATTTTATTTAGATGTTTAATCGACCTACCATAAACCGATTAGTGGCGACTCCTAGATAATAATAATTTGCATATTAAATATTTGAATCTGAAGTCGTGAATTGATATGAGATTGGGAGAGCCCGAGCTAAGTTTAAAGACTTAGTAGTCCATTAGCATAAACTTAGGTGATGCACCCGAATTTTAAGTTGCGACAAAATTTAAGTTAACGATTTAAATTTTCAATGGGGGATGTAATCATGATTTGTTTCGGCACATCTTTAAAGAGGGCCTTTCCTAGTTTGATAGCTGTCGCGACCAATATTTTCAGGGTGTGAACCACCTAGAGTTTGGCTAATGGATTGTTAAGCCTAGACTTAACGCGGGCTCTCCCAAGCCCATACCAATTCGCGATTTAGATTCAAGTTCTTAACATGCAATTGATTTTCAATTAAGAGTCGCCACTAATCTATTTTTGGTGGGTCGATTAGAAACCCAAGTAAAGTAATGGGAGATTTACTTTACTCCTACGAACCAAAGATTTATGAGTTTGGGGACTTGGTTACGCTAGATTTTTCTAACGCCCTTTCGGTACCTTATCTTTTATTTTGAAAAAATTGTTTGGCAAGCAATTTGAATTAATTTTAATTCCTTAACATGTGAAGTGACCATGCAGGTGCGCAAACCATCAATTTAACACTCAAGAAAGCAATAAATAAATTGCAGAACTTACCTTATAGCAACGAAAGTATCTGCAATGTTAAATTAAAATCTATATCAACAACCCTAGATATGGTTTCTAATTAACACGGATTTTTTTTTTTTTGTTTTCAATTATTTAATGAGAATCATGCAATGCATGCTACTAATCTACCATAAAATGATATGACATGGCACTATAGCTTAAACTATATGAATGAATAAGATAATTTTTTTGTTTTTTCTTAATGAACATGCAATAATTAAATATGCAATCTAAATAAACCAAAATGACCTAATCTAAATGACGGATGATTTCTAATTAAGACGTGCATTTCGTGAACCTAATTCTATATGACGTGCACATGATTTTCTTAATAAGCATGCAATCTATCCTAATATGCAATGACGTGCAAATAATGCTCTAATTCTAATTTTTTTTTTCCTTTTATAAAATTTGAAATTAAAATTGCTACATAATAAACATGCAACTTAATTTAAAAAAAAAAAAAAAACAACTAACATCCTAAATGAATGCCTTTTTTGATTTCATTTCTTTTTCAAAGTTCGAAATAATAAACCTCCAATTCTAAATATGCAAGATAACCCTAAAATGGGAAATATTCTAAAACGAACCTAATCTAACTTAGATTTTTTTTTTTTTTTCCTTTTTACAAAAATAAAATTGATTCAACCAACACGACGACAAATTAATATCCACAAATTGGCGAGCCATATCTCGTGCATGAGATCGGGTTGGCCAATTTTATATGAATTGAATCTCGAGCGGGAGATCGGATATCGGATTGGCATTTTTCAGTGATTGCGAGTCGAATTTCGGGTGCGAAAATCGGACTGACAATCACAAATTTCACAGAGCTATTTCATGTCGAAATCTCAATCACACATTGATGATTATTTCAAATAAATAAACAAGATGAATAATAAATAAATAAGAAATCTACCAAATTAGCCAATGGCGGCTCGTAACGGTGGCTTGGCATGGCTCGAAGACGATGAACACGGCTTCACGACCCACGACCAAGGCTGGCCAGCGGTGTACTAGCGGTCAGGAGACCCGAAGTCTGTTATCTATTTTTCCACTAAAGAATATCTCCACACGTCTAATTTCTTCATGAGCTCCCGGCATAAAATTAATCTTCTTCTTGCATGAAGTGAAATCATAAAACACACAAGTTGTATATACGAGACAAAACTCAACAGAAGACAAATTCACCGCTTGCACTTATTTGAGAAAATATTGGGTGGTTCGGGACCTCCACGTCAGCGTGGTCCCCGGCCACTCACGAGGTGCCATGTGGATGGTGTGGGCCCATTTGGTGTCTTCTGCCCTCTTCCCCTCTCTCTCCTCTTCCTAGCCTGTCAACGCCCTCTCTCCTCTTAGCCTGCACGCTCTCTCTCCTGTCAGAGCATTTAGTGCGGGGAAAAACCTTTCTCTTTCCTTCGTTTGAGAAAGAAAACGGCCGTTCGTTCCTCTCGTTCCTCTGTCCCTCTCTCCATTTGTTTCCTTTCGAAATTTTGAATCTGAACTTTTCTCCCTCTCTCCGCGCTCGTTGCTGCTCCGCCGTGCATCAAGCGGCCGTTCCCCTCCCGTCGCTGACGGGCCGCCCCTACTCCGATGCTCGCTCGCTTCTCTCTTCGGGCTCGTTGCTGCTCCATCGTTCGTTCCGGCGTTCCCAGGATCGCAGATGCAGCACGCGGAGGAGAAGCAGGCCTCTTCGAGCTCCCCTCAACGTCGGCGAGCGTCGCCCGCAGAGCGAGACCCCCACACACGGGAGACTCAGAGGCGAGGTTGCTGGAGAAGTTGGTGTTCCGGAGGATGGCCTCCCCAACCGGCGACGTGGTCGAGGGAGCTGAGAAGGAGGCCACGGTGGAGTAAGTCGAGGGACTTGACGTCGACACGGCGAAGCCTGAGCTCGGGGCTCTTGACGCGGACGGTGAGGGCAAACCCGAGGAAGGCGGCGCGGAGGATGACGATCGGGGCGAGGGCGTAGACGAAGCACTTGCTGCTGCTGCGCCTCTGGTTGTGGCAAGGCGGCGGCTTGGCGAAGTGGGCGAGCTCCACGTCGTCGCTACGGAGGCAGGGTCCGAAGGGCACGATTGGGCTAGTCGGATCTTCTTTAGGCATCACGAAAGTCAGAGTTCAAGTGAATGCGAGAGAGCACGGTACCGAAATCTCTTCGACATGATGGTCGACGCGGTGATCACGGCCATGGCGGTTGCGGGGCATGAGAACATCCCGGTGATTGTGGCCGAGACAGGGTGGCCAAACTCGAGCCCCGATGCAGCAGAGATCGACGCCAACGAGCTCTACTCCGAAATGTACGTGAAGGGCCTGTTGGGACACCTGAGGTCGGGGCAAGGGACGCCATTGAGGAAGGAAGGCGTTGCGGAGGCTTACGTTTACGAGCTGGTCGATGAGGAAGCAAATGAGACGACGAGCAGCCAAGCTCGCGCGAGGAACTGGGGGATCTTGTATGCGAATTTGAGCGAGAAGTATGAGGTCCAGTTCTCTTGTGCCGCCCGCTATTGTGGGTCGTTGGAGGAGCTATTGATTGGGTTCGTGTTGATGCTGCTGATTTTGGTCTGGTTGATATGGTATATACCGAATTCCCCATGGTGATTCCGTTTCGACTGGGGTTTGATTTCGTTCTTGCTCTTTCTCTTCGATGGAGCGTGTCCCTCTCGAAGAAGATGATTTCTTCACGTCTGCGTTCTGGGTTTGAATCTTTGATGGTCTAAAGCACTTGCAGCCGGCTGATTCTGCTGTTTCGTTTTTTCTCTGTTCTTATGATATGATATTGATCTTGATCTTGATGTAGTTCTTTTGTTCTTTTATGGGGGTTCTGGATGTGTTAGAGATGGATTTGAAATCAGTGGTAATCGGATGAGAAGTGGAGTGATCTGGAATCTTGCTCGATCGAGCAAATTCTTTTGTCTTTCTTTTCTTTCGCTAGCGAGCCAGAGGATTTATCTTGTTCTTTTCCCTACTGTTGTTTAGCTCGGAGCAAGAAGTTTATGCAAATTTTAATTGAATGCCATGGCTCTGCCGCTGTTACTGGTTTCCTGAATGCGAAATGGGCGGAGTCAAATCGAATTTTTCGGCAGTACTTGAACTCAAGGTGGGAATTCGGAAGATTTATGCATGCTATCGAGAGTGTGTGGTAAACTGCAATGCCTCGCAAAGCTCGAATCTTTTTAGGTAGAAGAAGAGTTGTATGTGCAGGCAAAGCATATAATAAAAACCGGGCATTGCTTTGTGCTCAGCGTGATAGATCGGCAGCCACAATTTGAATTTGATTGAAGATAACCCAGGCTCGATGCAGCATAATGCGAAAGAGGAGATCGATTAGAGTTTTTGCTAACCACAGGGCAATGATCTGAGAATCTTTGATCTTTCACTTTTCTAAAACAAAACAAAGTCAGAATGGAATTCGGAAAATCATGACAAAGAAGGGAAATTGCTTTTGGTGCGGTTCTCAATCCCGACGATATTCACAACACCTCAGAAGAACAAAAATTCACTTGTCACTTTTAACAGTTTCTTTCCCTCTCTTGCAAAAACACTTTGATGGAGTGACGGGGAATGGTGGTTTTGTAAATTGTCCACTTGCTAGTCAGAATTCGGTTCGTCATCACCCCAAATATCTAACTGGGACACGCGAAAGAAGACATAAGAGAGACAAAATATGCCAAGAAATAATCGGATAAGGCCTCGAGATTTCTTCAAACGATGAAAATTAACTTTCACCAAGTACAGTGAATCAACTTGGGCAAGCATAACCTAGCAAACTATCATTCTAGTTCGCAAAACTAGGATTTTTGTACAACACTGCTATTTCCTACTAAAGTTGCGCATGAAACCCAAAACAAGCCAGCTGATCTTCCTCATTGCACACCCCAACATATTCATACAAGCACACAGACATGCACCCCTATTCACACGCGCAAGAGATTATGAGCTCAGAGAGAGAGGGAGATTACATAATACAATCAATCGCTATTTACATTTGCAAGATTTTAGGAGTTAGTGTGGATGACCAAATCCAGATCCACCGCGGCCTCCTTCTCAGCTCCCTCGATCGCATCGCTGGTTGGGGCCGTCCTCCGGAACACCAAGAGAGCATCTTCTCTGCCGTTGGGCTTCCGCTCGCTTGTGATTCGCTGTCCTCACCGTCTCTATAACACGTTCTGCATCCAGAAATGGCAAGCGGGGACTCCGACGTCACCCGCAGAGCTTGGGACGTGGTTCGCCTTGCGCTGCTGTGGCCGAGGAGAGGCGGGGCGTTCAGGCGGCTCCTCGCGGTCAAGTTCCGTCTCGCCGTGGCTGGATTCGTCAAGAGCATCGGTGGCGGTTGCGGCTACCACAGCTCGATGCCCATCCGTTACAGGGAGCCCGAGCTCTTGTTCGACAAGACCCTGGTCTTCCACGTCAAGATGCATCGACCCGGAGCATCCACGAGGTCCCGCTTCCGCCTCCCTCGCATCCCCTGCATCAGCGACAAGGACGGCGACTGGGAGAGGAAGAGCCCGGTCGCCGTTGAAGACGGAGGAGAATGTAGATGCGGAGGTGGAGGACGAGGCGGATGCGTAAGTGCGGCGGCGTGGTTTGTCGGACGGCGGGCTCCGTCGTTCGCCGGAGGAGCAACGCGACGAAGGGGCAGAACGAAAGAGAAAATATTAGCTGTAGCTCAGATGCAGCGGCAGCCGACGAGGTGGATGGGGAAGCGGGGACGGTGGCGTGATTCGTCGGACGGCAGCTCCGTCGTCCGATCGGAGAAGAAGCGGAGGGCAGAGCAACCGGGCGCGAGTCAAACGAAAATATGGAGAGAGAAAATTTGTAAGAGAGAAGGATTGCTTTTATTTTCTTGGGAGGAGAGAGAGAGAGCGCCGAATTTTTCAAATTTCCCGAGAGGGAAAAGTTTCTGGTGGGCCCAGAATAGCTCGTTGAAAGGTCAGGAGAAGGCTAGTGTAGGCTAGTGAGAGAAAAAAGAAAAAGAAAAATGCAAAAGACAGCAAGCGGGCCACGCTTCCACGTGGCGCAACCTGAGTGGTCCGGGACCACGCTGATGTGGAGGTCCCGGACCACCCAATATTTTCTCCACTTATTTGACCAAATTGTGATCTTTTTCCACCTGCGGCAACTTTATCTCTCTTTTCCGAACACGTGAGACACCACGGTTTTGTTGCTGGACGTAGACAAAGGCACCGGTAAACCTGCAAAAACAGAGAGTAGTAATCTTCGGGGCGTGGCTCAGCAATTCGTGGTGTTGCTGGGATGTTTGGGATCGGCCGGAGATGTTACGGTGGTGTGGCGACTTCTAGCGTCGGGTCACAGCAGTGGTGGTGCTCGGAGACGGCGAGCGGGGGGCACAGCTGCTGCAGGTCACGGGCGGAGCAGAGGCACTGCAAGCGGCGGACGGTGGACGCGAGCGGTGGCTTCTGGCCTCAGGTTGCAGCGGCGACGAGGTGGACGGGGTCGCGAGCATCAGCGGCGGGCGTCAGTGCTGGGTCACGAGATCTGCAGGTTGCAGACGAGGCGGAGGCGCAGGCAGAGGCGCGGGATCTGGAGGTTGTGAGCGGCGCAGGAGCAACGCCGGAAGCGTAGGTCGCAGTAGCAGGGGACGGCTCGTGGAGAAGGCGTAGCAGGACTGAGCGGCTGAGCGGCCCGGGCGTCGCAGAGGGGAGTTCGGAGTGACGGTGGCCGACGGTAGCGACGGCGAGGGAGGCTCGCGGGTGCTGCGAGTCGCGAGCGGCGGCTGCGGCGGTTCGACGAAGGATCGAGTGCTGCGGCGCGGAGGTGATGAGCAGCAGCGTTGGGAGGAAGCTCTGGAGAAGACGTACAGTAGTTATTTTCCTCTTTTTCTCTCTCTCTGTGTCTCCTGCTGTGCTCTGGTGCACTTTTCAGCAGAAGGAGAAATCCCTGCTGACTTTTCCCTTCCCCCAACGACAGAAAAAAAGGAAAAAAACAAGGGAGAGCTTTTTCTTCTTTTGACCTAAACTCGAGAGAAGCCCCCTTTGTACGGCCGTATATTCAACGTATGGCCCCCTTGCTCCCCATCGTACGAGACTCCTTTTATACACCGACAAATTATATCTCCGTGGTATATTTCATTGCCAACTTTGCTCGTGCAAAATACTATTGAATATATCATCCCACCACGCGCAATATTTTTTGTGTTTTTTTTTTCCAATATTTCATTCGAGAATTTCATTTCCATCAAAAATACATCACTCACGGTGTATATTATCTAAATTTATGAAAATCCCAACGGAATATGTGAAAAATTTTGCACTCGCCGTCGGTCCAATAAAATAAACAAAAATGTTCCTAAACTATATGCCATATGATTTTATTTTTTCAGGAATAAAATTAACCTCTAATTTTTAATACAATAAATGTCTAAATGGATCGCCAAAATTTAAGTGTCAATAATAGTGACATGAGTAATTGAAAATTAAAGATTATAAATGTGAGATTGTATTGATCAAGTTGTTTATGTTAATTTTTCCAAAAATATGCTTGATAATGTGAAAAAAAATTAGTTTTTTTTTTTTTTTTTTTTAATTTCTATTTTCGACGAACCTAATTTCAACATTAGTGAACTCTTAAAAAAAATAAAGCAGAAAAACCACGGTGTCTTTGATGTAAATGGTAGTACCCAGTTGAAAAACAAGCAAAACAAAATGAGCAATATTCTTAATTAAGGTAATAAGACTTTATAAAGACGAGAAAAACTATAAATAAATAAATAAAATGATTAAGCGCAACTTGTATTGGGGTAAAAATATTTACATATTAAATGGAACAAATAGAAAAAAAGAAAATCCAATTCATTGGTGTAGAAGGGAATGATGGGTCAAGTACCCATTTTAAAAATAATTACATTTTAAATGGAACAAATAGAAAAAAGGGAGGTGAAAAAAAGAAAAAAAAGAAAGGAAAATCCATAAACCCGACCCCACCCGATCCATTTACACCCCTACCTATAATGCTCTCTCCATCTATGTGATACCTCTCCCTTCCTTTGAAAACTTTTCGGGCAAGAGAGAGAACCAAAAAACCCCTTGCGTCTCCCCTCCCTCCCGCAAAACCCAGCCCCGCTTCTCACGTGCCGAGCATGCTCGAATCCTTTTCCGTTTAGCCCTTTCCAGCTCAGCAGCCTTCTAGAAGGTTTCTCTCGGATATGCTTCCATCACGGGCTCCTTTCTCAACCCTCCCTCATGGGCGCTTCTTCGGTGACCGTCATTGTACCTTCCCTTCTCCTTGCGTCACCCGCCCTTCTCTCGTGCTGGATCTTGCAAACAAAGGGGAATAAGCGATCTTGGGCTGGGCCTTTTTTTAGCTTTTATGGGCTAAAAGGAGAAGATGAAGATGGAAGGGGAAAACGAGATTAGAAGGTTGAAGTTTGCCAAGTGGGCCGGACACGCCGGTCCACACGACTTCATCTTATTTTATTTTTACATTTTTGCTTTTACCTTTTTCTCTTCTCTCTCTCTTTTTTTCCTTTACAAATTTTATATTTTTACAAAATAAATGGATATTTAAAATATTGACAAAAATTTAGGTGTCAACAAAATTTTCCACTAGAACATGAATAATACCCAAAAAAAAAAAAATCTCCAAGATAATGAAAGAATAATCCACTCAAAAATTTTGAGTGGTTGATTGCTTGATTTGGATATGGTATATCTCAATATTCAAATCAAAAGGTCTTGCTCTCAACATGACCTTAGAGGCTACCCTCACCATCTTGCGGAAAGAGCTAGCCTCACCTGATACAATTTATTAATGTTAGTAGATGCTTTGACTGCAATATATGAATATTGAAATGAGAAAAGAAAAAAAATGAATTAGTCGTTTGAAAATCAAGCATGAATACCTTTAGAATTAGCTTTCTAGCAGATGGTGTTTAAGGAAGATAGAACCATTTGTATGAATTGCCTTTTGATAAATGGAGCTGGAATGCAACTAGAACCATAACGAAACAATAATTGTGCGAATTTAATTTTTGGGTAGATGATGTTAATTTTGCCTTATTTAAGCTTTATAGTCTTTGTTATAATGTATATGGAAATATATGAAAATTATACAATTCTCTATTACGCATTATTCCTATCTTAGTATGAGAGCTATACAATTCTTTGAAAATTGGGCTACACCCAAATACACACCTCAAGTGCATTCAAAATTTCTGTAGAATACAGAGGGGAGAATTGTATAATTTATGTGTATTCTTGTATATAGCATAATGAACACTAAATAAACCTACCTATAGGGTCTATCGAATAACTGTCTATGGTGACCAGATCAATTCACATGTACCCAATCATAAGGCGATATGAATAATTTCCTAGATAAATGCACGTCATGAGAATTATGAAGAGTCAAGGCAAATATCCTTATTATCTCTAATAGAAGAATTGCATTTTTTTTTTATTTAAATGGTTTGAGCGAAGCTATACTTCAAAGTTGAGAATTAAATTTTACTGGAATAAATTCGTAGTTTTCTTTTTACAGTAAAAGATCCCTTATATATGCCTTCCTTTTCACATTTTTCTTAAAAATTCCAAAGTGGGGGTTGAAAGTTGAAATTCTAGTTGCATCTTCCTCACTTATAAACTCGCATTGCATTATTTTAGAGGACACTTTTGAGCATTTCATAGAGTTTTAGTCCACTTGCTATAGAATTAAATCTACTATTGCTATTAATTATTTATTCATGATAAAAGTAGAAAGCAAGGAGTTCTTTTTCTTTGTTGTGTTCATCTTTCATAAATATGCAGATATGATATAAGATAGGCATGTTTGACGTTTGACCATGATTCTAGCAAAATAATATATTTTTTTCTCGTATTTTAATCAATTTCTTTTGTCATGTTGGAGGAAAGAGACGAGTTTAATTCTTCCCACCCCCCCCCCACCAAAAAAAAAGACATAACATTATAAAATAGATTTTAATAGAAAATGGTTGGTCATAAATTAGGAATGAGAGAAAAAAAAATCCGTAATATTTGACCAAATCTGATGTTGCAAGGGTTACTAGTCGGTTACCTTAGAAGGCGCGATTTTAGTCAATAGGTACCACCGCCCTTTTGCGTTTTTCTTGGTCGAAAGTATGACCGCCCTTTATCAGCCTGTAAGATGGGCTTTTTGATCAAAACTTATTGAATAAAAATATACACTTACATTTCTCTCACCTATAGATACGTTATTTACGATGATTATCAGCACATAAATATTCGATGTCCGTATTAATTCTTAGTGATTTCTCTTATAATTTCCTATTCTAGCATTAAACTGGATATGCAAGATCTGTTAACTTCAGCACTAGTACAGAAAGGGGATGAGTATGGACTTGATTTGCAAGATTCGCTAGTTTTCATGTCATCGCAGAGGAGAATCGAGCTAAAGCACTCCTTAGGCGGTCCACTACACAAGTCATCGAGGGTCGGTCATCAGCTCGTTCCTCAACACAATCTACAGCGAGGTACGCCATATCTGCCACTGCCATCATCTCGAACGGGGCCGGAATTGGCATGTTTGGGTCCAGAGCATGGCCAATTTGACCCCGAACAATGCATGGAACAACGATGTTCACAATCCATCTCCAGCCATCTTCATACCTATCTACTGCGCTGCGTCCAGATAATAACTCAAGCAATACTATGCCATAGCTATACACATCACTCATGCTCGTTAGTCTTTTGGTCTTGAAGTATTCTGGATCTGAATAACCCCAGGTGCCAACAACAGAATCCTCAAAGTAATCTTCACCCTTAGGAAGATATATAGAAAGTCCAAAATCCGAAACTTTAGCAGTCCAGTTTTCGTCTAGCAATATATTTGATGACTTAATGTCTCGGTGTACTATCCGAGGACCTGCAAATTCATGCAAGTACTCGATTCCCCTAGCGACATCCAATGCCACCTTGATCCGTGCATTCCAAGACATCAAAGTTGAACTTCCGATATTGTGAAGTTGGTTGTACAGAGAGCTATTGTTCATGTACTCATAGACTAGGGCACGCTCATCATGTCTTGCATGAAATCCCAACAACTGAATAAGATTCTTATGATTGACGCGACAGAGAGTTTTGATCTCGCTGATGAACATGCGGTCTCCAAAGACATCATAGGGTACATTTGTCCACTTGATGGCCACTTCCCGCCCATCATCCAGTATCCCATGATACACTGAACCAGCACTGCCTACTCCAATCTTGTTATCATCCGAGAAATGATTGGTGGCACGAACCAACTCTGCCTTTGAAAATTTTTTGAATACCTGAGAAGCAAAATTTATTAGCAAGCGTTCCAGTAAAATGAAGTGATGAGAAACAAAGCCGTTGAAATGACGAGGATATACCAAATATTCCTCTAACAGCATGTCACTGTCAAAATCTGCTATGCTATTGTCATGAATACTGGGTTGCGTACGACCACAGCTCTCTATAGTTGCTTGCAAGTCGTTTCCATGCATATTGAGCCACCTTAAATCATTTGAAAGATGGTCGGGGCATCCAGATATATATATATATATATATATGTTACGAAACATAATCAATCTAGCCTTTTCATCTGTCTAAGGGCTTTTGTATCCATAAACACCTCTTCAGGTCCAAGCATAGCATGTCCAATTTAATACCTTCAACTGAGTTTGTTCCCTTCAAATCCAAAGCGAGCATACAAGGAGGAGTTAATCACGAATAAAGGCAATGAAAACAAATTAGATACATCATAAATAGATCAAAGGACATTTATAGCGCCTTCATGCATGAACCTATGCATATGATATATATTGCCAAGGCATTGACATAGCGCCACACATCGAGTAATTGTAGTGCCATACCTCCAATAAGTCTTAAACAACAAGAAAATACAGATTGATGTTGTTGAATGAAAAATTACCGAATTTTCCTGTAGCACTTTTAGAACATCCTTATGATACCAGAGTCTGCTGCGTCTACCAGGAATTCTAGGAGATTCTTGACACATAATTTCTCGGCCCATTTCTTGAAGCAAGTCGTGCATCCATATCTTGTTCGACTCCATATATATATAAATGATTTATGAGAGAGAATTTGAATCCCACTGTCTGGATAAAAGTTACAACGGTCAAGCACCTTTATTACATTATTTTTGTCTTCCCCATTAGAGAAACAAGCGATGTCAAGAAAGATAGCTTGTTCATGAGTTTCCAATCCATCAAAACTAATCTTCAGAATCTCATCAATCCGGTCGCCAGGAGAGGCACTCAATCTTTCTAATGTACGTTCCCATTCATGAGTGCTCTTACCACTCAAAAAAGATCCCAACACAATAAGAGCCCAAGGGATACCTTTGGCACATTTAGTAAAGCCGTAGGAGAGAAGTGGGTAGGGATAACCTCTTGTAGGAAATGATTCTTGAAAGGCATTCCAATTGAAAAGTTGAAGAGCATCACCATAACTCAGTTCACCAACCTTATGGATTTTTGCTTTTTGAGCGATTAGTATGTCTTCATCTCTTGTTGTTAAAATTATTCTACTCCCCTGACCAAACCAACTTCTTTCACCCATTAAGTCTCTTAGTTGGTCCATGCAATCCACATCATCAAGAACTAACATAACTCTTTTATTGCAAAGCTTTTGCCTGATCAAATCTACACTTATTTGAATGTAGCCAACCTCAATGGTTTTATCCCCCATAATGTCACGAAGTAGAGCTTCCTGTAGTTTATCTAGGCCATACTGTCTCGAAATTTCTCTAACATTTGCCAGAAAGCTACTACCTTCGAATTGATCAGCAATCATGTTGAATATAGCTTTGGCAATAGTTGTTTTGCCTATTCCGCCAATTCCACAAATACCCACCACGTGAATGCCATCATCCTCTGTATGCAATAAATTTTTTACAACTTGTTTATGTCTATCAAGAGCAACTGGATACTTTGCAACATCCAAGTATGGGCGATGCAGTTTGCTTGACACTTCTTCAACAATTTTTTGGACGAGTTCAGATTCAACACTGCCAATTGCAATCAATAAAATATGTGACAGGCCACTAAGCCACAAAACTAAACAAAATTAGTTGATATTTACTTGTTAGAGCTCTCTTTAAGAAGTGCCAAATATCCAAATGATCTTCCTATACCTGTGCAAGTGTGCACATCCTCTGCTAAACTAAACTAAATAAGCCGATGACGACGATTATCAGAACTAGCACATTTCTCCCGATCCAAGAACATATAAATCAATGAAGCCACAAGAACTGGTTAGACAACAGCCCTTGAGTTTGACTTAGACATAAAAGGTAATGATAAGTACTATGTTGTTAGTTACTAAAGTGCTTGAGCATATAGATATCCATGATGAACAGTAAAGTAAGGTATACATGAACCGAAGCTAGTCAAGCAAATAAGTGTTGGCTGGGTCCATCTTCATGTGGGGCTTAGCTAGCATTAAATTAAAAGCAAATGAAAAAAAGTAAATAGAAGAAGAAAGTGAGTGCCTCGTGTAAGTAGTGTGCCCAAAAAGTGAGGGGATAGAGAGAGAGAGAATAGAAACCACCAAAATGGGGGAGAAGAGAAGAAAAGAAGAGGACAACAATTTTGTGGTCCCGATTCAAAGGCTAGACGTTAATGGAATCGACTCAAATTTGAATATGTTGTTCTTGAGATCGAGGGCTACGAGTTGATGTTTTTGTTCGTTGAAAATCGCCTCCGGATTCACCAATTGTGGTTAGGATTTTCTTGTTCCAAATTTATTTATCCACCTATGTGGTGAGAAAATATGGTTGTAATGTTGATGTTGAGCCTCTTTGCGTGTGACTAGAGAAGAATACTTTACCTATCCTACTATTCTTGGTGATTGATGGACGTTTTGGGTGGTTCGTGGTTTTTCCTGCATTGTGTTTTCCACATTAAATCCTTAGTGTCACTATTTGCTTTGTCTATGTATCATTTTGGCTTTATATTTGCATATTGAGAGGTTATGTATTGCTAGTTATTGATGGAGGTTAAGAGAATTTTGGTTGATTTAGTTTTGAGAGAAGAAATTGATCTTGGATTGATTTTAATTCAAGGTGAATTGTTGTCCCCAATTCTCCCCAATGAAATGGTATCAGAGTTAGAGTTGAGATTCTTGTTATTAATGGGGGAAACTAGTAGCACAATGTTTAAGTTAAATGTCTCAAATTATTCTATTTGGAAGCCTCGGATGGAAGATGTATTATATTGTAAAGACTTGTTTGATCCGGTTGAGGGTGATGAAACTAAAGGAGATAATGAAAACAAGGAACATGAGAGAATGAATCTAAAAAAGACTGTGTTTGTTTGACAATAGATTGATGATAGTGTGTTTTTATTATGTTGCTCAAAAAACGAAGGTGGAAACTTTGTGGAAGAAATTGCAAGATCTCTATGAGAAGAAAACTTCATAAAATAAAGCTCTTCTAGTTAAACGACTTGTGAATTTGAGATACAAGGAGGGGAGTAGCACGTGGGAACACTTGATCTTAGTGATGAATTGCAAGCATGCTTATCACTTGGTACTCTTTTGGATAATTGGGATACCTTGGTTGTGGCGTTAAACAATTCGGCTCCTTATGGTGTGCTTTCTATGAGCATGGTTAAATAAAGCGTGTTCAATGAAGAAACAAGAAGAAAATGCTTGAATTATGCTTCTATATCGGATGCTCTTGTTATAGAAAATAGGGCAAGAAGTCAATCAAGAAAGAAATGATAACCAAGGCAAGTCAAGAGGAAGGTCAAAATTAAGATTGAGGATGAGTGTGAATTGTAGCAATTATGGTGAGATGGGACATTATGCAAAAGAGTGTTGGTTGCCAAAGAGATATAATCATGATAGAAATGGAGATCAAAAGAAAGAAGAGAAACAAGCTATGGCGGCAGTTGCATCCGATAACGATATTGTGCTTATATATGACGATGCATGTGTGAATCTTACATGTCAAGACTTTATGAGAGTTGTTGATTCCGCGACTTCATTTCATGGCACTTCACGGAGTAACTACTTCTTATCGCAACGGTGATTTTGGTTGTGCTAGGATGGGAAATAGTGGTATTTCAAACGTTATTGGTATGTGAGATATTTATTTGGAAATCGATGTTGGATGTGATTTGCTTTTAAAAAATGTGAGACACATTCTAAATATTCAATTTCATTTGATCTCCATGGGTGCCTTAAATGATGATGGTTATGGTAGTGGCAAAGGATAAGGAGACAGGCTCTTTCTATACCAAGCAAGGTAACTTAATTAAAAAGAGGTAAATGCAGTGGAGGATTCATCGGTTGATTTATGGCATATGGGGCTTGGTCTTCTTAGCGAGAAAGGGCTTGAAACTTTTATTGAAAAGAATCTTCTACCTTCGAAGGAGAAAAATCTAGAGAAATATATTCATAGCCTTACAAGTAAGCAATATATATTCTCATTTTATTACTCTTCTCCTTATAGAAAATCAAATGTACTCAATTTAGTTCACATTGATGTTTGTTGCATGAATGCTATAACTCTTGGAGATGCATTATATTTCGTGACATTCAATTATAACTATTCTAGAAAAGTATGGGTTATTGTTTTGAAGTCTAAAGATTAGGTGCTTGCGACTTTCAAATAATTTCATGTCAATGTGGAAAGAGAAATCATGAAAAAGTTTAAATGTGTTCGAGCTGATAATGCTGGTGAATATAGAGACCTGTTTGAATATTATTGCAGGGATTATGGTATTAAACTTGAGCAGGCTGTTCCGAAGAGACCATAACAAAATGGAGTAGCGGAGAGAATGAACAAAATAATTTAATGATTAGATTCGATGTATGCTTTTTCATACAAGGTTGCCTAAGCCATTTTGGGGTGAAGCGATAAGAATAGTAATAGATTTGACAAATCTTTCTCCATTGATTCTTTTTAAGGGGGATGTTCTGCAAAGAGTTTGGAGTGGCAAAAATGTTTTCTACAACCATCTAAAAGTGCTCATTATCAGGCATTTGTGCATGTTTTAAGAGATGAAAAATCCAAACTTGATAACAAATCTAGACAGTGTATTTTCTTGGGTTATGGATGTGAAGAGTTTGGTTATAGGTTATCGGATCCAATTGGGAAGAAAGTCATTAGAAGAAGTTGAGATATGATATTTTTTTATCATCAAACTATTGAAGGCATCCACAAGGTGGAGAGACCAAAGAATATAGCTCAACCATCGGTTAGTTTCAAGTCAAATCCTCCTATTGTGGGTGGAAATCATGGGGGAGAAGTGCATGGAAATCATGAAGATAATGAATCCTCACATAATGTTGATTTTTTTATTTGAGACAGATAAAATAGTTGAGCAAGAGTAGCTCGTTGAGCCAATTAAGCTAGTTGAACAAGAGCAACCTATCTTACCTCATGTTAAAAGATCTAAAGAAGAGCATAGACTTTCTTAAAAAAATTTGCAGCATGAATATGTGTTGCTCATTGATACACAAGAGCTAGAAACTTATGAAGAGGCTACGCCATGTGAACGAAAGAATGAGTGGTATGAAGCCATACAAGAGGAGTTTAAATCCTTGCATGAGAATCATACATTTTGATAGGTGAAATTGCCTAAGGATAAGAGAACACTCACAAATAAGTGGGTGTACAAGTTGAAAACGAAATAAAATAGTTTGCAACCATGATACAAGACTATGCTTGTTGTGAAGGGCTTTCATTGAAAGAATGGCATTGACTTTGAAGAGTTTTTTTTTTTTTTATCGATTGTAAAGATGTCTTCTATTCAAGTTGTTATTGGGTTGGCCATTAGTTTGAATTTAAAAATTAAACAACTCGATGTAAAGACGGCTTTTCTTCATGGAGACCTAGAAGAAGAAATATCTATGGAGCAATCGGAGAGTTTTAAAGTTGAAGGTAAGGAGCACCTTGTATGTAAATTGAGGAAAAGCTTATATGGTTTCAAGCAAGCGTCGGAGCAATGGTATATGAAGTCTAAATTATTCATGGAAGAATAAGAATACAGTAAGACAAGTTCTGTATTTTTATGAAGAGATTCTCGGATAATGATTTTCTTATCCTCCTACTTTATGTGAATAATATGTTGATTGTTCGACATGATGCTAAGAAAATCAAGAGCTTGAAAAATGAATCGGGTAAAGCTTTTGCAATAAAAGGATGTAGGGCTAGCTAAGCAAATTTTAAGCATGAGAATTACTCACGATAAGAAGAATAAGAAATTTTGGTTATCTTAAGAGAGATACATTGAAAATGTGCTTGAAAGATTGAGTATATGTAAATCGGTAAGTACTCTACTTGCAAGTCACTTCAAGTTGAGTAGTAATGAGTGTCCTTCAAGTGAGAAAGAGAAAGAAGAAATGATAAAAATTCCTTATGCATCAGTTCTGGGCAGTTTGATGTATGCCATGGCTTGTACAAGACCTGATATTGCTCATGCAGTTGGTGTTGTGAGTAGATTTCTCTCAAATCTAGGTAAGGAGCATTGAACCGATGTTAAATGAATTTTGAGATATCTTAAAGGCACTTTTGCACTTTACTTGTGTTATGAAAATGCGCAGCCTCAGTTGAATGGCTACTCGGATGCGGACTATGCTAGTAATGTTGATTCTCGGAAATTCACATCTGATTACATAATGATTTTTGTAGGGGGAGCTATTTCATAACAATCAAGATTACAAAAATGTATTGCTTTATTTACAACTGAGGTGGAATATATCGCTCTTATCAAAAGAGGTAAAGAGCTCTTATGGATACAAAAATTCCTACAAAAGATGGGCTTGAAGTAAGAAAGTTTGTTCTACATTGTGATAGCATAAGTGTTATCTATCTTAGCAATAATCTGGTATTGCATTGAAGATCAAAGCATGTTGATGTCAAGTCTCATTGGATCTGAGAGAAGTTAGAAGAGAAGCTCTTCCTACTTGAGAAAGTCCACATCGATAACAATAAATTTAACATGCTAACCAAGGTGTTGCCCATGGTGAAATTTGACACTTGTAGAAGAAAAGTGGGCATGACGGACCTTCCTACATGAGGTGAAGGGGGAGATTTATTGATTGGGTCCATCTTCATGTGGGGCCCAGCTACATTAGATAAAAAAAATGAAAAAGAGTAAAAAGAAGAAGAAAGTAAGTGCTTCGTGTAAGTGTTGTACCCAAAAACTGAGAGGAGAGAGAGAGAGAGAGAGAGAGAGAGAGAGAATAGAAACCATCGAAATAGAGGAGAAGAGAAGAAAAGAAGAGGCTGCAACTATGTGGTTCTGATTCAAAGGCCAAATATTGACAGATCGACTCAAATTTAAGTATGTTGTTTGTGAGACCAAGGGCTACATGTTAATGGAACCGCCTCCAAATTCTCCAATTGCCAAAAGAGTTTTCTTGCTCTGAATTTATTATCAACCTATGTGACGAGAAAATATGATTGTAATGTTGATATTGAACCTCTAGTGTGTGATTGAAAAAAATACTTTGTGTCTCATGCTATTCTTGGTGATTAGTGGATGTTTTGGGCAGTTCATGGTTTTTTCCACATTAGGTTTTCCATATCAAATCCTTGGTGTCACGCCTCCACCCCATCTCTAGCACGAGAGCATATTGCGGGTCAGCGTCGACGTCTCAAGCACGTCAATCGTCCCAAAAATATTTTATCTTAATTAAGCACACGCGGAAGCGAATTAAAAACAATCTTTGTACACAAAGAAACATGGAAGTCAAGTAACATGTATACAAGCCAAGCAAACGAAATCAACATGTATTATATATATAGAGATATCAAAAGTTGTTATAATTACATGCCCATCCTAATCCGAGGCTACTTATGTTTATTACCACACGTCAATGATAAAAATGCTAGAGTAGCCTAACTCCTCTATCGAGTGTCCTTAAAAAATGGCCCCCATCCTAGGCCCTTTCTTCTACAATGCTCCCGTAGGATCCAGCAGAGGGAAGAGGCCTCGGATGGGACCTAAAATGTCCCCATAAAAAATGAGGCACCAAGCCTCATACACATGGGGAACCAAGGTGTCTACCCTTTCTTGGACCCATACAGTGGTAGTATACTTATGGTAAGTAATGTCTTCTTCTAAGTATACTATGTCCATCACAGTAGTAACCATATCAATCGGAAGACCGGGACAAACGGGCGGTGGGATTGGTTCACCCATCCCACACCTGAAATGGTGAAAACAACAAAAGTGAGTCAATGACTTAGTAAGTAGAAATCCATAATTCTCCTATAGAAAGACGTTTTGCCATCGATTCTTGGATACAAGATCACCACCCACTTGTCAATAATAAATCGATAGCAAGATTTGTGCCTTGCCTTGCATATGCATGTGAAAGTCTATCAATAATCTATGTGCTTTCAAGCATCAAAGACAATGAGTTAAAGCATACAAACAAGCTCTCTGAATATCCGTGACTTACTACCATTTTGGTCACTAAGAGGGATGTGTGCATCACATAAAACTCATTCAAGCACTAAGTGACTTGATACAAACATATGCTAAAATTGATGTAAGGACTCAAAAACACATATTAAACAAATACAGCTTTTGCAAGCCTCAATTCTCGTATTAGTGCAAGAATCAATTCAAGCATCACACATGCATAAGCCATGGACCACACGTGGACTTCCAGTTTATTTTAGTCAATTTAGTTAGTCGAAATCCATCAATTCTTCCATTATCAATTGGGTATCGATCCCTCCCTTGGCAACCGGCATTGTCCTAATCTCATTGTCAGGACGGCATCCAGGGCAACCCCTAGACATCGGCCTCACCTGAGCCGACATCGTTCACAATCTCAATATCGGAACGGCATCTGGGGTTTTACCCCAAGCAACGACCCGACATACCCTAGTGTCAGCAGTAAAAGTCCATTGTGTATCCATGCATTCAAACATTAATCAATCCATTTTTATCTTAAAATGTTGGCTTGCGATCAAGTGTGGGCAATGCACCCACCTTGACACACATCTGATTTTCCGAGACCTTTCCTCGCCATCCGGGTATGCTTGACACCCATGCGAGACCATGATTTACTTGATGTAAAAATAAGTAATTGAAAACACACAACAAGCACGACATACAAGCAAACACAAGCAAGCGATGACAAGATCCTAAACCGATACGCGTAACACATCGCCCTATCAAAGAGTTAGGAAAGTCTACTTACAACTTTTTGGACCTAGCTTCAAGATGCTCCTTTGGTGATCAAACGGTTCCTACAGCAACTTGGTGAGGAAGGCGTGAAAGAGATGAGAGGAAAGGAGAGAATGGCTAACCCTTAAAATATGATGATGCCTTTGCTTATTTATAGGCCTCTTCCTTTTAGATATTTATGCAAACTCATGATTAAGTCTAAGATATGAGCTGGCCTATCTAGCCTCCTTAGTTGGCACCTATGCTTATTTGTTTTTAATTATGATTGGTCCATTTATTTGCTTATCCTCCCAGGCTCACTTTAGGTTCATTATTACCTAATGTGTCTAGGGGACACGTAAGTCCCTTTTTATACAAAATGTCCTCTTTCAATTGGTCTTGCCTTTTCATCAAGGCTATAATCTAGGCCATCATGCTCTAAGATTCACCTAAGATTCTAGAGGACACCTAAGTTGACGATTCATCAAAGTCATTAATGAACTAATGTCCAAAACCCTTAAATGAGTGCCTAAATATTTTTGCCAAGCTACTTTTTTTTTTTGTCAGTTTTTGCCAAGCTACTTGAGAAGTAAGTTTTCTCTCCCCTGCAATTGACATGTGGCATATAATGGATAAGGATAGACTATGGTCAAAGGCTATAGAAGATTCTAGAACCCCCAATTACCTCTTGACACTTGTCCAATGATTTATCCCCGCATTAATTGATTTGTGTCAAAATCTCATCCAAGGCAATCGTGAGACTAACATAGGGTGTCACCTAATTGGAGAAATCATTCATACTTGTACATGATCGATGGTTCTATGAGAATCGAGGTTCATGCCCAAATTTACTAAACTTTAACCAAATGAGTGTGACTAAGTTGGTAGCCTTCTTAAACTTGTCCATAACCATTTTCAATTAGAATTGGTCAATTGGATGTCTTAAAATAAATTTCGTGGTTGGTTTTGGTTATTTGCCCTAATCGGGTCTCGGTTGGGTGGACTGGGTCCATGGCCGAACATTCCATACCTTAGTCTATCCAATGTTTATGTTATTCATTCCTATAATCGATCCTCATACCTTATTCTCATGGCTTGGAATCGATGATGTTACACTTGGTGTCGTTATTTGCTTATTTATTTATTTATTTATTTATTATTTTGGTGTTATATTTGCATATTGTGAGGTTATATATTACTGGTTATTGCTGGGGGTTAAGAGAATTTTGGTTGATTTTCGATGGAGAAATTGATCTTGTATTGAGTTTAATTTAAGGTGAATTGCTGTCCCTGGTTCTCCCCAACTATAAGAGACTAATAATTCTTAGTCATCGAAAAAACAACAAGGGACTTGGAATTCAACACCTTAAACTTCAATTCAACAAACCTTAGCAACTTCGGGAGCATAAGGTGAAACAACGACGTGCGGACCCCTGGAGTGCCATAACTTTGGCCAAAGGGACACTTAAGTGCCATAACTTACGAAAGGTACACTTAAGTCGCCACATTTTAAGAAAAGTGGGACACTGAGTGCCATCTCCGGCGAGTTGGCCGGAAATCATACGTAGCATTAAAATATTAATATTTCTCGTTGATGTGTTTCGCGGAGGGCGAGTCGCCGTCGGGCCAAAACGACGTCGTTTTGACATCATTTGAATTTTATAATAATATAAAAATTATTTAAATTAAATTTACAATAAATTTATTTAAAACATTTTTAAAAAATTTAAAAATTTAGAAACTTTAAAAAATTAAAAAAATTAAAAAAATTAAAAAAATTAAAAAAATTTACAAAATTTACAAAAAATGTACAAAATTTACAAAAATTTTACAAAATTTACGAAAAATTTACAAAATTTACAAAAAAATTTAGAAAGTTACAAAAAAAATTTAAAATTTACAAAAAAATTTACAAAATTTACATAAAATTTACAAAATTTAGAAAATATTTAAAAAAATTAAAAAATTAAAAAAATTAAAAAAATTAAAAAAAAATTAAAAATTTACAAAAATTTAAAATTTGCAAAATTTTTAGAAAGTTACAAAAAATTTACAAAATTTATAAAAATTTACAAAATTTACATAAAATTTAAAAAAATTAAAAAAATCAAAAAATTTACAAAAAATTTTAGAAAGTTACAAAAAATTTAAAAAATTTACGAAATTTACAAAATCTTAAAAAAGTTACAAAAAATGTCAGCCCTCACCGCCTCCCTTTTTTTTAATTATTTTTTGTAACTTTTTAATTTTTTAATTTTTTTAATTTTTAAAATTTAAAAATAAATTTATTTTTATATTAAAATTAATTAATTTATATATTAAATTTTTTACCATGTCAGCACCAAATTAACGTCGTTTTGGGTGTTGGCCAGATTAGAGCACTTAAATCGGCCAAAACAACGTTCTTTTTGGTATAAGTTGAATTTTAATATAATAGAAAAATTAATTAAATTAAATTTAAAACAAAAAAATAATATAATTTATTTTTAATTTAAAAAATGTAGGAGGAGGAGGAGAAAGGCAGCCAACGGCTGAGGGCGGAGCCCTCGTTGCCGCCGCCTCCTGCCATCGCCGGAAGGTGGGGAGGGTTGGCCGAGCCCGCCTCCTTTTCTTAAAAAATTTCAAAATTTTTTAAAATTTTTAAAATTTTCTAATATTTTTAAAAATTTTCGAAATTTTTTAAAATTTTCTAAAATTTTTGATTTTTTTTATTTTTAAATTTTAATTTATTTTTAATTTATTTAATTTATTTAATATTTTATAAATTTTTATAGAATTTTATAATTTTTTATAGAATTTTATAAATTTTTACAAAATTTTACAAAATTTTTAAAATTTTCTAAAATTTTTTATATTTTTTTCAAATTTTTTTAAATTTTTTTAAATTTTTAAATTTTTTATAATATTTTTAAATTTTTTATAATATTTTATAATTTTTAAATTTTTATAATTTTTTTTAAATTTTTAATTTTTTTTTTTAAAAATTTAACATTTGTTAATATTTTAATATTTTTTAAATATTTAAATAAATTTAATTTTAAATTATTTTTTATATTAAATTTTTGGCCACGTCAACATTAAAACGACACGTTTCGCACTCACTTCGCCGGAAAATTGACACGTCGGCGTTTTGGCGGGATTTTGGCGGATTAGCACTCAAGTGATCCATTTTACTCCGATTTTTGGCAGACTTAAGTGTACCTTTCGTAAGTTATGGCACTTAAGTGTCCCTAAAACTTCTTCACGAAAGTTAAGGCACTTTGAAGCGTTAACTTTTGCCGTGAAACAACATATCTCAATGCATCCGCGTCATATAATTGAATAAAGACACTCTGAAAAGTGAGAATTCTAGTTCCAAACACACATTTCTGCTTCCTTCTTCTAACCATACTCAATTGAAACTCTGGCTTTCTTTATTTCGTAAAAAATGAATGATTTAGAAAATGCTTTTATGAAAATAATCACTTATATCACTTATGAAAATGGATTATGAAAAATATTTTCATCGTCTACCAAAATTCATATATATAAATTGTTGCCGATAAAAAAAAAATTTTTTTTAGTTAATTACTTGAAGCAATACAAGCCATCGTTTCAAGAAAAAAGTTTTATGAATTATTCATTTTTTACGAAACAAACAAAGCCTCTATTTCTCAAGCAATTCAGCCAAATTTATGCGACAAGTTCCATCTTTACCGGTTCTAACTTCTAATCTGATTTAATCCAACAGAAATTCTCTGCAAAACAAACTGCAATCAGGAGAATCCAATCAATTAGCTGAGAGTGATTCGACAATTACCCGTTGCTTGAATGCCATCCGGACAAATTAGCCGCATCACGAAGCGCGTCTCTCCATTTCTTCACTCTCTCCAATCCATCACCATCACCACCATAAACCTTATCATGCCTCTCCATGATCTCCGCGATGACCCCGGTCTGCTTCCGCACATCGCTTGGGTCAACGTGGAAAAACACCGGCCGGACCAGTTGGCCTTTCGAGTACTTCATCTCAAGAATCTTGGTCAGCTCCTGCAGGCACCAGGCGGAGGCGGCAAAGTTGGGGGAGAAGACGATGATCGCGATCCTGGAGCTCTCGATGGCATGCTCGAGAGAAAGAGAGATCCTCTCCCCCCGCGGGAGCTCCTCATCAATGAAAACGCGGACTCCGCTACGGCAGAGGGCGCTGTGGAGGTGGCTGACGAAGCCAGCACGAGTGTCTTCACCTCGGAAGCTGAGGAAGACATCGTAGTCCCATCGAGGGATGGCGACACGAGATGAAGAAGCAGAAGATGACGATGAAGTTGCCATGGAAGAGGGGTGGAGAGAGTGCGCGTGGCCGTCTTTTACGTGAAGCGAGCAAAAGCCGACGGAGACGCGGGCGCGAGTCAATGGAGACTTGGGGTACAGATCCCTGTTCGGAAGCTTAACGGAAAATGATTTGTTTCTTTTTACCCTCCCTTCTTTGATGTTGGAGTCACACCCGACGCGGGTATCGCTATTCGCATCGCTCCAGTGACGGTCGGCAAATTCTTTACTTAAAGCGGATCGTACGGATGGAGTCCATTTTTCCTTGGCGTAGACGACGTGCGATGTCGGATTGCGACTGACGCTGCAATCAAGTCACACTCGGGCTGACTTTTCCTGTTGCATGGCCGAGCGCGAATCGAGAGTCGCCGGCCCACACATCATGTAGCCCTGAGTCACCGTTAATGCCAAATCGCGAGTTTTACGTTTGAGGGTGAAATCTTCAACTTGAACTTGGAAGTATATAAAATTCTCTCCTTAAACGATGCCAAGATAACGAAAGAAAAATTACCCAAAAGGAGTTTTTGAGTTGCTTGATTGCTTGGTTTGGGTATCATGTATCTTGCGTTCAAATCAAAAGTCTTGCTCTAAACACGACCTTGGAAGCCGCTCTCACCATCTTGTGAGAGGAGCTAGCCTCATCTAGTACCAATTTATGAATGTCAATCCATGAATTTCGACATGAGAAAAAAATCAAGCATGGACGCCATTCGTTTAAGCTTTCAAGTAGATCGTGTTCAAAGAAGATCGAACTATTTGAAAGCAATGAATAAGCTTTCGATAAACGGAGTTGGAATGAAGCTCGATTTATTTCAAAACTATTCAAAAATTTCTTTAGATCATCTAGCTCTAACACTAAGAGGAAAGAACTGTTGAATTTATAGATATTATTGTATATAATATAATAAATATTACATTAGCCCATCAAACTTTATCAGATAATTATCTATAGTAAATAAAATCAATCAAAATAATCACAATCAAAGAGAGATATAGAGAAACTCATATATATACGCACATCATGAGAAATATGAAGAATCAAGGCATATATCCTAATAATTTCTAGCAAATAAATCGCATGTTTTTCTTTTTCTTTAGATAGCTGGTGTGATATTATACTTCAAAGTTGAAAAGTAAATTTTGCCAGAATAAACTAATAGTTTTCTATAGCATAAGATCGCTTAGTTGTGCTTTACTTTTTACATAAAAAAAAAATGCAAAATATGGGTTGAAACTTGAAGTCCTAGTCCCATCTTCTTCGCTTACAAACTCGCATAACATTATTTCAGAGGGAACTTTTGAGCCTTTCTTAAAGTTTTGATCCACTTACTATAAGATTAAATTTACGATTGATATCACTTATTCATTCGTGGTGGAAATATAACTTCAAGAATTTCCCCTTCTTCTCGTTGTGTTTGTCTTTCGTAATATCAATGGTACGAAGATAAGCATAATTAACATTTGACCATGATTCTAGCACAATAATAGTTTTTCTCTATATTTTGATCACTATATATTTTTCTTTTATGTTGGAGGAAAGAGACAATTTTACTTCTTCCCATACAAAGTAGAGAGAAAAAAGAAAACATTATGAAATAGATTTAATAGAAAATGGTTGATCATACATTAGTCAAAAGAGGTATTATCGCTCTTTAAGCACAGCCGGCGGCTCTTTCTGTCTTTAAAACCTCGTTTTTTTTTTTTCTGGTGAAAAGTGAAAACTAGGAATCATTACATGTCGCCAATAGTCAAGAGTTGATCTTTTGGCTTTTCAAAGGTAACCGCAGGGAATCTCACCCTCAAAGATTCTTCACCCTATTTTTTCTTCGAGTCTTTTTTAAAGACCTACTTAGGTCCACAATAGTTGATTTTTGGCTTTTCAAATATAATAGCTTTACTCCCAAGAATCGAAGTTGACTAGTATCAGAAGCCTCCAAAAGCATGCTAACCCATTTTTCTTTCAGGTAAGCAAGAATGCCATCGATTTATCTAGTCAAATTTGCAAGTATCTACCACTTTGAAGGGAGAGTTTGAATTTGGTGTCATAGTTAAAAAGTTCAAAGCTTCTTTCAAAATCTAGAGATATTCGCAACGTGCACTTTAGGATACCTTTTTGTCTTCCTTTAAGAATTTTAGTCTAGAAAGCAAATGCCAAATGAACATTTCACAGTTTTTTTTTATATTTATAATTAACTTAAGAAAACATTTATTCTAAAGTTTACAAAAAGAAAACTAAAGAAGATGAAGTTGATTGTTGCACTTTAGGGATAATTAAGGAATTTCATCGAGTGCACTTTCGGTGGAAAGTGGATTTAACTTATTGTTTTTACCATTTTATCCTTTTCGCTGTCCAATTTTATGTTTTTCTCTTTAAAAACCTGATTGCATTACCATATCAGAGTAACAAGTGAATGATGGCAAAATGAAACATGTGCGAGTGACAAAAGGGTGGGTTTCGATATCCTGCGACAGACATCGTTTCCAGGAGCATATTCGTCTCCGATGTTGTGATGTTGAACTATGTCCCAGGAGGAAAAGAAAGAAAGACGAAAGAATTCGAGATCTTGGCAAGTCCAGCAGGTTTTCGAGGTCTGAATTCATTTGTCACGTCCACAAACAATGGGTGTTAGAGCTTCACAAAAAGATCTGATGGAGGGCTCGCTCGCTGGCTCGTCCCTAAACGAACATCTCCAAATCCTCTCTGTTGAAGAGATCATCTCCCTCTAGCTCCCCTAATTTCCACCTCTCTTGGTTTAACTTTCCTTTGCTTTACGAATATTGCTTCGGTCAAGCTATGCAATGATGAATTTGCTTTTGTAATAAGTTTTCAGTGGCGACTTGCTACCAAGAAAACTATGATGAAATACCCTCTCTCTTGTTTCGAAAGGCAAACTTGATCTCGATCGTTGTTGGACTCGTTTAGCTCTGCATTTTTCTTCACAGCAGCCCTTAGAGATTTCTTAGGAAGAAGAACGTCTCACCCAAAACTAACTAGACTATAAATCATATATTTTTCGAGTTCAGCCTGCTTGTACAGGTTAATATCGTCGACAAACTGGACAATCTAATCGTAATCTTGTGAATGAGTGGCTCACGTTCTCTAATGAACGTCTGCCAGAGATTAAGGGAACTCCAATATGTCTAACAGGTGATTTCCTTGCATCACCCTGCAAACTGTCATGAGATCTTCAGCAAAAACATAGACAATTCAGCTCAACTTTGGCGCAAAAAAGGACTATTCTATATGGTTTCACTCTAGCAGCAACATTTAAGCATCCGAGAGCTAAACATGGGTATAGATAAATTTAAAAATTTATGGACAATATTATAAGCACCTCACTTTTTAAAAATTAATATCATAAAAAAACATTGGATCAAAATTTAGAAACCACATCGAATATCATATCAAAGTTCAAAGATCATAGTGAATGAATTTAAAGTTTATGTTCAGAAATGATTATTTTTTATTCTATTCCCGGGAATTGATTCAGAATAAAAGTGTTGGAGAAATCTCTCTAGAGTGTTTTGAAGCTGACAAAACGTTTCTATCAGTCTAGTCTGGAAGCTGTGCAGACCCTTGTACTTAGAGTCGAAGACTTTCGAGATCACCGAGACTCAGCACACAAGACTCAAGACTATTCTCATTGAGTTTCTAATCTAGCGACGAAGGCGATCCCGAGCTAAAGTGTTTGGTTAAGGATTTGGTCTTATCGACTGGAGAAGATCTCTTGGCTGGATTTGATATGATTATTTATTCGAAATCAAGATCGTTTGAAGATCCGATGATTGACGAAATATTCTTGGAAGGTTCTATTCTTGGAAACCAAGATCCTGATTGTATGGGCGAACATGATTGATGGGCTATCGACATGTTCCTTTAATAACTCGAATGACCTTCTTAATTGATTCTGTCCAACGGGAAGATTGGAAGAATTTCTTTGGTAAGTGCCAACAGGTATGATGGCATAAAGGAGCATAAAAAGAAGACGTTCCAATTGTTCTGGTGTGTGCTTGATAGAAAAATTTCAGAGTTTGAAGCTCCTTGATTATTAGTCGATTCATATTGAGCAAAACTGTACACGCAAAGAGAGTCTATACTTAGTGATACCTTGAGGGAGTGTGGTAGATCTTCTACACCAAGAAATCAAGGAAGAACAGTATTGTAATATCTCTTTGTTCATAGTGGAATCCAGCCAATGGGTTGTCGGTGCGGAAAGAGTGGACGTAGGCTTGAAATAAGCCGAACCACTATAAACCTTGTGTTCAATTTTTTCTTCCCTACTCTCAGTCTTACTTTGATCGTTGTTTGTTTATTGTCGAGGAAAAATTGTCTCATTTCTATCAACTGTCTAATATTGTGCGATTATCATAAGAAATTACTCTTTATACCTATTCACCCCCCCTCTAGGTACTTATACTAGCAATATCAATTGGTATCAGAGCTCGTGTACTCACTTTATTTGAAGTGTTTTACTTCAGAGTAAAAGATCCATGGCTAGTATGCTAGCTCCAAGGCTGGTGGAAGGTCAAAGCAATACCAGACCTCCTTACTTTGATGGAAATGACTGCAACATCTGGAAAAACAAAATGAAAGCATTTCTTCGATCAAAGGATCCTCTGGAATGGGACGTTGTAGAAAAGAAATCACTCCTAAAGTTGCATCCATCTCGAAAGAGGGAAAGAAAGCTGTTGAGACTAGCGAAATGTCTCGGGGAAGAGATAATCAAGAGATAAACTCTTGATGCAAAAGCTATATATTCTTTATATTGTGCCTTGTCACCTGCTGAATATAATAGAATATCTTCTTGTGTTACTGATAAAAAGTCCTGGGATAGGTTACATATCACCTATGAAGGAACTGATCGAGTAAAAGAGACCAGAATCAACATCCTTCTTGATCAATATGAAGCCTTCAAAATGAGACCTGGAGAATCTATAACTGACATGTTTAGCCGTTTTACAGAAATTGTAAATGGTCTTGAAAATCAAGGACAACCAATTTCTGATCCCATGAAGGTAAACAAGCTACTGCGTGGACTCTCAAAGGATTGGAATCACATAAAGACTTCAATAAGAGAGACACAAAGAATCATGCCACTACCTGTTGATGAGCTGGTTGGAACTCTTCAGTCTTATGAAGTGGAACAAATTAATGAAGACGAAGATCCAAAAGGTAAGAAATCCATTGCATTAAAATCAAATGATGATTTTGATGTTACGGTCCCAAGATGATATGGACGATGAGGAGCTTGCTCTCATGATAAGAAGATTCAAAAAGCTGAATAGAAAAGGAAGAAGATTCAACTCAAAGAAACAAAGCTTTCAAAGACAACAAACCAAGTCTCATTGATGATGATGAATCAAACAAAGATATAGTTTGCTTTGAATGTAAGAAAAATGGACACATCAAACCCAACTGTCCTCTTCTAAAGAAGAAGAAAGGAAAAGCTGAAAAGTCTCGAAAGGCTCTCAAAGCCGAAACCTGGAGTGATACAGAGAGTGAAGAAAGTGATGATGAATATGCCAATTTGTGTCGATGGCGCAATCGGACTCGAGACTCAAACTCGAATCGACTCGGACAGTGAATTTGAGGTAAGTAATTTTAAAATTCCTGTCAAGGTTTCTAAGTATATTGATGAGCTATGTTTTAGTCTTAAGACTTCTCTTAAAGGGATTTCCGAACTTAAAAAGGAAAACTCTATTCTAAAACAACAGGAAAACGTGTTGAAAGAAAGAGTTAAATGTTTAGACATGAATGTCTCTACTCTTAAAGAAAGTGAAGAAAATCTTTTGAAAGAAAATGCTCTTTTAAAAACTGACTCATCAAATATTTCAAAGAAATTTTCAATAGGGTCCGAGAAACTTGAAATAATTCTTTCAGCTCAAAGACCTTATTTCAATAAGTCTGGTTTAGGTATGATTGCGGGAACTATTCCCTTGATTGATTTTCCTAAAGTAAAAGAAAGAATTAAGCAAAGACCCTCAAGAGAGGCCTACAAAAATCATTTCAAGAAGGTTTTTGTAAAGTCTATAGGTCGAAATGCTCTCGGTGTTCAAAGTGCAATAGCCCTGATCACTTTGAAAAAGAGTGTCCTATGGTTTGGAAACCCGTTAAGAAAACATGGGCTAATCTTTTTGTCTTACTAACACCAATGGACCCAAGAAAATATGGGTACCAAAGAAAGCTTGAGACTCGTTTTAAATGTAGGTCTCCATCAAAGAAAAGGTAAAGTGGTATCCGGACAGTGGATGCTCAAGACATATGACAGGAGACTCAAATTGCTTTATAAAGCTCGTTCAAGTAAATGGTAGAAAAGTCTCATTTGGAGGAAACAGCAAAGGAAGGATTGTGGGATTTGGAACTGTGAAAATTGGAAATCTCACAATAAGTAATGTTTCCCTAGTAGAAGGACTCAATTACAATCTTCTCGATCGCCAACTATGTGATACTTGGTTTTAAGATCTTCTTTCAAGAAGGAATATGTTACGGAACCGAAAAGACTCTACTAAGTCTTTCATGGGTCGAAGGCATGGAAATATCTATCTTCTGGATGTGAAACCGGATGAATCGCAATGCTTAATTTCAATTCAAGACGAAGCAAGCTTGTGGCACGAAAGCTTGGTCACATCAATATGAAGCGGTTAGCCAAAATCTCATCAAAGCAGCTTGTTCGTGGTCTACCCAATTTATCATACCAAAAGTCTGATCTATGCACTCCATGTATATTGGGAAAGCAGGTAAGAAATTCATTTAAGCCAATAAATCATGTCTCTACTAATCATGTCTTTGCAGTGCTGCATATGGATCTCTTCGGACCAACCAAAACCTAGAGCATTGAAGGTAAGAAATATTGCCTAGTAATCGTGGACGATTACTCCCGATTTACTTGGGTATATTTCCTTGCGAGTAAGTCTGAAACCTTCTTGTATTTTGAAAAATTTGCTAAAAAGGTTCAAAATGAAAAATGATATGTTATTTCAAGTATAAGAACAGACCATGGAGGTGAATTTGAAAATCAATATTTTACAAAATTTTGTGATGAATCTGGCTTCAAGCATGTGTTCTCCTCTCCATACACTCCTCAGCAAAATGAAGTTGTGGAAAGAAAGAATATATCTCTTCAAGAAATGGCTAGAACTCTTTTAATTAAAAGTAAGATTTCTTCACGATTTTGGGCTGAAGTCTGTTTCAACAAATAAGTGCTATATCATAAATAGAGTCTTTTTAAGACCTATTCTAGAGAAAACCCCTTATGAGTTATTCAAAGGTAAGAAGCCTATTGTTTCGTACTTTCATGTGTTCGGTTGCAAATGCTTTATATTGAAAAATGCAAAAGATCGAGTTGGTAAGTTTCAAGAAAGATCAGATGAAGGCATCTTCCTTGGATATTCTACATCAAGCAAAGCCTACGAGTCTATAACAAGAAGAGTCAATCGGTGGAGGAATCAATGAATGTCAAATTTCAAGATTCAATGCAAAATGAATCCATCAGGACTCAACATGAAGAGTCTCGAACTCGCTCCGACTCTCCAAGCTTACAACTCAAAAAGCATCTCAAACTCACGGAAGACCAGCATCAAGTTGTTCGTGAAGATTCAAGTAAAGAAAGAGATCATTAATCGAGACAAATCAACCAAGATGCGGAAGCATAAGTCCGGTCATCCCAAAGATCTCATTATTGGCGAAATTAATGAAGGAATTCGCACCAGATCCAAAAGGCGTGAAGAGTTTAGTGCTGTGGCACTTGTTTCTGAAATAGAACCCAAAAGCATAGAAGAAGCTTTATCAGATGAAAGCTGGATTGAAGCTATGCAAGAAGAGCTCAAGCAATTCAGTATTAATGATGTCTGGGAATTGACTCCTAAACCAAAAGGTAAATCTGTTATTGGAGCTAAATGGGTTTTTAGGAACAAGATGAATGAGAAAGGAAAAGTCGTAAGAAACAAAGCAAGACTCGTGGCCAAGGCATATACGCAAGAAGAGGGGATAGACTATGATGAGACTTACGCACCAATAGCAAGGTTAGAAGCTATTCGATTATTGCTTGCTTTTGCTTGTTATAAAAATTTCAGGTTATTCCAAATGGACGTCAAAAGTGCCTTCCTAAATGGATTTATCCATGAGGAAGTTTATGTGGAACAACCACCGGGGTTTGAAGACCCAAAGAAGTCGGACTCGTCTTGGAGTGAAAAAGGCCTTGTATGGTTTAAAGCAAGCACTGGAGCTTGGTACGACAGACTAAGTAAGTTTTTAATACAGAATGGTTTTGTCAAAGGTAAAGTAGATACTACTCTATTTATCAAAAGGAAAACAAAAGCTTTTTACTTGTTCAAATATATGTGGATGATATTATTTTGGATCCTCTAATGAAAGTCTGTGCAAGAAATTCTCTAAGTCTATGCAGGATGAGTTTGAAATGAGTATGATGGGAGAGTTAACCTTCTTTCTTGGACTTCAAGTAAAACAATTGATGGAAGGAACTTTTATTCATCAAGAAAAATATGCTAATGATCTTGTCAAAAGGTTTGGACTGGAAAAGTGCAAAAAGATCGACATACCGATGTCAAGTTCTTTGAAGATAGACAAAGATGAAGAAGGGAAGAAAGTTGATCAAAAGCTGTACAAAAGTATCATCGGTTCACTTCTTTATCTTACTGCCTCTAGACCTGACATTTTGTTGAGTGTGTGCATCTGTGCTAGGTTTCAATCAGACCCTAGAGAATCTCATCTCAGTGCTGCGAAACGGATTATCAAATACGTTGCTTCATCTTCAAGCATTGGTCTTTGGTATCTTAAGAAGGGAGACCTTAATCTTCTTGGATATTCAGACGCAGATCTAGCCGGCTGTAGAGTTGATAGAAAGAGCACCTCGGGAACTTGCCAATTGCTTGGGAACATGACAGTGTCTTGGTTTTCAAGGAAACAAAACACTGTGGCTCTCTCTACAACGGAAACAGAGTATATAGCTCTTGGAAGTTGTTGTTCGCAAATTCTGTGGATAAAACAACAGCTACAAGACTTTGGAATTGAAGACTCATGCACTGAGATTAGATGTGACAACACCAGCGCAATCAATCTTACTAAAAATCCAATCCTTCACTCAAGGGCAAAGCATATAGAGATTCGACATCACTTCATTAGAGATCATGTTCAAAATGGAGAAATCTTGATTCAATTTGTTGAGTCAAAGAGCCAACTAGTGGATATATTCACAAAGCCTTTGGAGAAGAATCAATTCGATATCATCCGTTCCAGACTCAACATTTTGAAGCTTGAGGAAATCAAAGTCTAGAGACTCTCAGCTCTCAGACTCAATCATTCACGGCCATAGACTGTAAGTTGTTTAAATATTCAATCTCGAAAATGTACGATCATTCGTTCAGTTATATTTGATTTATCTTTAATTTCCGAGAAAAACGAAATCTTGTCTTTTCAAAAAGATAACCTCTATTTAAAAAGGCAGTTATTGTTTTTTAAAAAGGGATATTTGTTTACTTTCCTTTATGTCAATTGGTTTTCCTTTTTTAAGCTGGGTTATATCTGATCGGTTGTTTTCTTCGCTTAACTCCAAAACCCTAAAAAGGCATTCTCCTCCCAATCTTGTCTCGACTTCGTGTTCATCTTTGAGAAAGTTGTCATCTTTTCTTGGGAAAGCGAGTCAAGGAATCTTTCAATGACAAGAAACGATGTCTTCTTCTAGAAGGTCTTTAAGAATCGCCAGCAGGGGACCACAAAGAATGAGGGAGGGTCCTACCCATTTCGATCTCACCGAGGAAGAAGAGTTACCGAGACAGCAACAGAGCCCGATTCACTCTCAACCTCATCAATCTCCACTATCTACCCCATAGGGTGTGGGACAACAACCGCAGGAAGAAATAATCGAGGAAGCAGACCCTGTAAGAGTCCAAAAACCCTCTTTTATTTACAAGCTCTATCGTGCTTTGAAAAGCATAGGTACACCACCGAACTATGTAGATGCCTTCCTTAAAGACTAAGGGTATGGAAATGAGTATGTCTTTTGCGACGGATGGAGGATTTGGGAATTGCTTCCAAAGGAAAGGCTGAGGAAGCACTTGCGAACATTCCAAGTGACCCTCGTGTAGGGGATTGAATCCGACTGGGGGGAATGACGATGATAAACGTGTAGTGAATTCCAACCCAGGATGGGTGTTGCTGTGAAGGTAAAGGGAAAAGAACGAGTTGTTCAAATCGAAGGAACATGAGGATCTGTTCTTCAAATTGTTGAAACGAGGGGTGATAAACCCCGGGAGCGTTGATTTTGATTTTCTGGATGCCATCAATGTGAACTTGAAGGAGAAGTTCAATCTGCTTCAATTAGAGCAATTTTGCTCGACACCACGAACGGCTATGCACAATTGACAGCATATTTCTATTCGAATCTCGGCTTTTAGATGCGAATAGAATATCCTTCGATGTTCGAGACCAAGACTATGTGGTAGATGTGGACATGTTGGCAGACATAATTGGAGTTGAAAGAGGACGATATCAACCGATCAAGGTTTCAATCGCTCGTACCACCTTTGGAACTCGTCAAAGACAGGAGTACGAAGGAAGAATTACCTACACAAGAATGCATGCCATCAACATCTTACTGCACAAAATCGTGATCAATTGTCTCAGGCCAAAATCAACATCCAAGACAGATGTGTCTAACTAAGGCGAAATTCATGTACGCGATCAATTCAGGGAGGAAGTTCTCTCTCCCTCACACCATTCTCTTCCACATGTACAGAGCGATGGTGAAGGACAAGGGCCAGTTACCTTACTCAGGTCTTGTGACCAAGATCTTCAGACACTTGAACATTGAACCTCCACAGACTCTTTGTGTTCGACCATGTGACAAAATGGTGGTGGGTTTGAAAATGCTGACAAAAATGCGTCTGAAAGAGCTTGATAAGGCAATGAAGAAGTTCAAAGTGAAAACTCCAGTTAAATCTCATCTAGTCTCTTCTACGTCGAAAAGGAAAGGGAAGGAGCCCATGGGTGCTCCATCCAAAAAGAAAAGAGCTCTAATCTTAGAGGATGAAGATGAAGATGAAGAGGATGAACTCACTATCTCTGCCTTGGCATTGAAAAGACTCAGTCGTTCTGTATCCGAATCAACGAAACAATAGGAGAAAGGAAAAGAAGCAGAGGAACTAGAACAGAGAGAAGCAGAGGAGAACGAAGAGAAAGAAAAAGAAGAAGAGAAAGAAAAAAGAAGTTGAAGAAGAAGAAGAAGCAATAAAAGAAAAGTCTGCGAGATGAAGCCGGAGAGAAAGGCAATCAAGATTCTGAGCATGACCATCATTCTTCCCCAATTGAGGCCGTAGAAACAGGGGGAGATGACGAGCAAGGAATGACTACACCATATCCTGATCACAGTGAAGGTGTGAGTCGCTCGCAAGCAAATCCAGAAGATATTCAGACTTCTCAAATGCCTGAGGAAGGACATGACACCTCAACGCCAAATTTGCGCGATTACACTGAAGTTCCATCGTCTGCCTTTACTCCATCTGATAAAGCAAATGCCAGCACACGATGGACAATACCGCAGATTTTCATCGTATCCTTGATCTTCTTAAAATGCGGGGTCAAATATATGCTTTGGAATGTGAATTTCAAGTCCTGAAGAATGCTTTGGACAAGCGTCTTACGTTACCTGTCGGATCAAATGCAAGACCTCGCTCATTAAATTCAAGCAAATGCCAAAGAAGTAGAGGTGACACGTCTACGGGAAGACTTGAAGAGGCTGGAAGGCGTCGTACAGTTGATGAGAGATTTCCAGCTTGTGCGCGTTCCCAAGCAGACTTGACTCTTTCTCACTTTTTTAATGATGACAAAAAGGGGGAGAATTGCCAGCTTTGAACCCGAACTTTGACTTTGAATCTGTTTTTAATTTTAGTTTGTTTGGATACTTATTTTGAGTATGACTTGGGTGTGGTGGACTTGGTGAATTTGATTGACTTGAGTGTGGGATTTGAAATTGACTGTTGCATTTATATCAAGCGTTATTGTATGGCTTTACTCATGAAAGACTAACCTATTTTCTATGGATGTAGAGTCTAGTTGAGTTATTAATCTTTATGAGATATCCATATTGCTTGAGTAATGTTTTTGCAGGTCAAAGTTGTTCAAATCTACAGGAAAGTTTTGTCACCATAAAAAATTGGGAGATTGTTGGAGAAATCTCTCTAGAGTGTTTTGAAGTTGACAAAACATTTCTATCATCTAGTTTGGAAGGCTGTGCGAGACCCTTGTACTTAGAGTCTGAAGACTTTCAGATCACCAAACTCAGCACACAAGACTCAAGACTCAAGACTATTCTCATTGACAGTTTCTAATCTAGCGACGAAGGCGATCCGGAGCTAAAGTGTTTGGTTAAGGATTTGGTCTTATCGACTGGAGAAGATCTCTTGGCTGGATTTGATATAACGGATTATTTATTCGAAATCAAAATCGTTTGAAGATCCGATGATTGACGAAATATTCTTGGAAGGTTCTATTCTTGGAAACCAAGATCGATTGTATGGGCGAACATGATTGATGGGCTATCGACATGTTCCTTTAATAACTCGAATGACCTTCTTAATTGATTCTGTCCAACGGGAAGATTGGAAGAATTCCTTTGGTAAGTGCCAACGGGTATGATGGCATAAAGGAGTATAAAAAGAAGACGTTCCAGTTGTTCTAGTGTGTGCTCGATAGAAAAATTCCAGAGTCTGAAGCTCCTTGATTATTAGTCAATTCATATTGAGCAAAACTGTACAGGCAAAGAGAGTCTATACTTAGTAATACCTTGAGGGAATGTGGTAGATCTTCTACACCAAGAAATCAAGGAAGAACAGTACTGTAATATCTCTTTGTTCATAGTGGAATCTAGCCAGTGGGTTGTCAGTGCAGAAGAGTGGACGTAGGCTTGAAATAAGCCGAACCACTATAAACCTTGTGTTCAATTTTCTCTTCCCTACTCTCAGTCTTACTTTGATCGTTGTTTGTTTATTGTCGAGGAAAAATTGTCTTATTTCTATCAACTGTCTAGTATTGTGTGATTATCATAAGAAATTACTCTTTATACCTATTCACCCCCTCTAGGTACTTATACTAGCCATATAAAAAAGAACGTGTTTGGTAACTGTACAAAATTTCTAATTCTGGAACAGAATTGCGTTTGGTATCATGTTCATTGATTATGTTTCAAATCAATTTCTTTTAATTTTTGCCTTTTTCTCTTTTCTTTTTCTTTTCTTTTTCTCCTATTCTTCTTCTTCTTCGGGCCGGCGGGGCCGGGCGAGCCTCACCGAGGTTGGGCGGGCTGGCCACCCGGCGAGGCTCGGCCTTGCTAGATCTAGCGAGGCGAGCCTTGCCGGACCTCGCCTTGGCCTAGCAAGCCTCGGCGAGCTTGCTGAACTGGTTGCTGGCAACCAGCGGTGGCAGATGGCGATGACTGGCGGTGGCAGGCGAAGGTAGGCGGTGGCGGGCAGTGGTCACGGGATGGTGGTCGATGAAGAAGAAGAAAAGAGAAGAAGCAGAGTTTTGATTCTCAATTCAAATTTTGGAACAAGAATCACATTTTTATTTATTTATTCTTGATTCTACTCCCAATCTGTTCCCGGAAACAAAAATTTTACTAAACATGATTTTGGGCTTAAATTGACTTTGGGAAAAAAAAATCAGAATTTGGCCATGTTTGGATGGTTTCCAAACAAGGCCTAAACATAGTTTAAAAATATATAGAATCTAAAAAATTTGCAAAGAGGGAAGAAAAAGTGAGAAAGGTGGCATCATGCCGCCATCGATTCATCCTGCCAACCTCACCCGTTATAGCTGCTTGGCAATTATATAACTAATCGACGTAAGTTATATAATTAAGAAATCATAATTTCCAAAATTTGTGAATATAAACAATTTATTTTCGATAATATGGGCTTATTTGAATGCAACCAAAATCTTTCCATGGGTTTGAATGATGTGCATTTAATTTCATTTTTTTAACAACTCGAGCTCAATCGTAATTAGCAAGCTACATGGAGAGAATTAGCACAGCAACTCATCACCTTGGGTCCCCCACTTAAATCCAAGTTCCATACCGTAGGAATTGAATTCACAACCATTGACTCCTAAGCTAAAAGTGTAAGAACGGCATTGCCACTAGGTCAATTCCGTGGGGGGCTATTTATTTTCATCTTTCAAACTTGAATGTAAATTTTCACCACGCATAAATCATGATAATCATAATGTCTTGCCGGCCTTGGAACCATACAACAATTTTCGGCATTTGATCATTTCGATCCCTGTTAATATCTCATGGTCGTCCTTTATGTTATTCCGGCTCTTCCAATTGCAGAATTGGTAAGCGTAAGCCTTCTTGCATTTTTATTACAACAGAAACAAATGGATGATGAAGACCATTTGCATCAATGCGTACTAGGAAACAATTCTAGAAAAGTTGAAAGCATAACAAGAACAGTTTTATTCAATTGGAAATCCAAAGATGGACACAATACGACATAGCGCAAGGCAAGATCGATGCGGGGAGGATTTTCCGGCAAGCGAATTAGGCGGTTTTATATAGCTCGAGCGCCCACATGTTGAGGACCTGGCAGCCCACTTTCGGAGAGCTGAACCCGGCCGCGCGGGCCACGACCTCGACTTCCCTCAGCGTCCGATCTTTCCCTCCAGGAGTCAAGGCCAGCATGACCATGTCGGAAGTGAAGGTGGCCCGGGTCACTAGGTCCGTCCCTGGGGATTCCGGGCAGACTGGGTCTATGATCACCACCTTGCCCGATGCCGGCAACGCGTTCCAGCATTTCTTCAGGAGCTGTATGAGGAACTCGTCCGTGCAACTATGGAATTGCCACTGCAACAAACAGCAAACAATCAAAATCAATTAAGACTCCCGATCGCCAATCTGTCCTAAACAAAATGCTCGTACATTGGAACTGTCTTATTAATGCAAAATCAATTAAAATCAATTAGAGAAATATTGTTCAAATAAATTATAAGTTACGTAATTTTACACGTTTCTTTTCATTTCATTTCCGGGAGCTCGAGTACTAAACAATTAATCCAAAGTAACCTTCGCTAAGAGGATGTCTCCTTTTGGGATGGGATCATCCACAAAGCTCCCTCCTACATGCTCCAAACCTGCCATAAAAAAACTAGTTGTCTCATTGCGTCTTCATTGCTTCATAAGGCATCCTTAGAAGGGCCAACTGTATATAGGTGACATAGTTATAGGAAGAAGGCAATCAACAGGTAGGGAGCAAACGAGGTGTTTTTAACATGAATTGAAATGAATTAGAAAGGTTCAATCCGTTGAGAGAATTAATCTATGCAGGATAATTTACATTGAACTTTGTTTGTTTATAGAGGAAGTAGGAAATTTTAGTTCGAAAATCAATTACCAGGATAAGAAAGCCCATTTTTGACAACATGGGGTAGGTCGAAGTTTATGCCCCGGAGGTGGGGGTGCTTGGAGAGTATAAGCTTAAGGCATTCGCCAACACCGCCGCCAATGTCGACGACTGTTTTGGCATTCTCGAATCCGTGGTAAGTGTCCATGATTTTGCCCATGAAAATGGCAGACATACACTTCATGGTATTGTTGAAGTGGTTGTTGTACCTCGGGTCTGTCCCGGCGTAGTCGAAGAGGGTCGCGTTGTTCGCCAGCTTGAAAGGGTCGCCTTCTCCTTGAATCACTGCATCTTTTAAGTAAAACCTACAGCGCAAGCATTCATGTACAAACCCCAAATTACCAACGTATCCGCCTTGTGATAAATATATATATATATATATATATATATATATATATATATATATATATATAATAATAATGCGCAGAATCAAAATATTCATTTAAAGTGATCGAGAGACTGAGAGAGAGAGAGAGATATGAAGATGACTCTTGTTGATGTGCTTGATGCATTCAATAGCCATCACATTACTTCTTCGAAAATTTTTATGGCATTCTCATATATTCAACAGAAATTTAACTTCAAATATCAAGCTAATCAAATTTTGCATGAGATGGGAACGGCTATTATTGTATGAACTTAACTAGCAAACATGGTAAGCCTCACAAAACGTGACAGTCCGAATTCATTTATTTACGTACCACGATCTCAAGGAAACCTCGTCAAAGATTAAAAGCAACCATGGCGCCATGCTAGCCCCTTCCTCACTCACGTAGTACTTGCTCAAGGGGCCCAGGCCGTACATCCTCTCAGGCCGCCCGGCTTTGTCCTGCGTGAGGGTGCACGAGAGGAAAGAGAAGCTGGCGAGCAAACACAGGATGCGGTCGATGGTGCCACCAGCATCGGGGTTCTTCATGGAGAGGCGAGACGCAATCTGGGTGGGCGAGAGCTGAGCAGAGCTCTCAAACAAGAGCTCGAGGATGCCGAGCTCGATGGTGGCCTTCAGGACCAGGGGAACGCACGAGATCATGTTTTGTTTGAAAGCGAACAAGTACTCTTCGTCTTCTTGGGCGGTGGTGACCGCTAGGGTTTCGTCCAAACTCATGTTTCCTGATTTTTTTTTTTTTCTTAGGTTCTTTTCAATCCGCACAGCAGGAGAGATTGCGCTTTGGAGTGGGAAGTGGAGAGAAAATGGCAAGTGGAAAGGACTAAGAAACTGTTTGAAAAGAGTGCGACGATGGAGTCGCTTTTATAAGGTAACTGATGAGCTGTGTGCCATGCTAGGTTTCACAGGTTTTTTTTTTTTTTTTTTTTTTTCTTCTTTATAGAAAAAATAGCCTTTCTTGCCCTATCATATTCCGAGATTTTATGCACGGAGAATCACAGTATCGGATCCGGATAGATATGGATATGTACTGTCGTTACCCTAAAAAAGCATAAAATGACGTGTTTGGAAATGTTTCTGTTCTAAAATTGTTCAAGGGAACAAAGATAGACTATTTCTGCATTCCTGGGAACAATTTTTTACCAGAAAGACGCGTTTGGTAAACTTATTCTGGGAATAAAAAATGAATAGAAACACGTTTGGTAAATTTATATTCTTTTTTGTTTCTTTTATTTTTTAAATATTTTTATTTTTTTTTTTATTTTTTTTCTTCTTTTGGCCGTTTGCTGGCCATGCAAGGCCGGCGACCGGCCGATGGGGGCCGGTAGCCTCGCCGGTGGTTGGGCGAGCTCGGCCTCACCGGAGCTTGCCTAGCCAAGGTGAGGCCGAGCCTTGCCCGCGTTGGCGGCGCTCGGCCTCGCCTTGGCTGGGCGAGCTTGGCCTTGCCCAGATTCGGCGAGGCCAAGCCTCGCTAGGGGCCAGTGACGCTCGGCCTCGCCGGCCCTCGACGGCTGATCGCCGACCATGGCCGAGGTTGGCGACCGGCCAAAGAAAAAAGAAGAAGGAAAGAAGAAGGAAAAAAAAAAGAGAAGAAAAGAGAGGAGAGAGAAAATTTATTATTCATAAGTGTTTCCGGAACAAAATAAATAACTTTTTTTTTGTTTCTTATTTCCATTCAATTTTGTTTTCAGGAACAAAAAAATGGATTTTGAATAAAAATGCAAACAAATGCGTTTTTTTTTTTTTTTTTTGTTCAAAACTCGCTTTTTGCTAAGGAGAGAACCGGTAGATTGATCTATGTAAGTTTTAGCGAATTGCCAATATCCTGTCAAAGAAAATAGGCTGTTTGTTATACACACCACGTCTTGTGCGATGTCGTAGTTATTATTTTTACGTTATAGCCAAATACCACCGGTCTACCACGGAAAGATAGTAAGCCACCAAATCATATGCAATCTCCTCCTTTTCTTCTCCCAATTACTTTGACAACACGCTTTTATGGGTTGGTACAATAGTAGATTCTACCGTTCTGCTTCAAGACTGTACCCTAAAAGAAGACTATACCCTAAAAGATAAATAAAGAAGAAAATTAATAGCACATTTGGTAACGATTCTATTTTCGAAAAAATAATTTTTCTAATTCTATTATGGAAATAATTTTTTAGCAAAAGAACGCGCTTAGTAATTATCCAAAATTTCTATTCTCAAGATAGAAATGCTTTTGATAGGATTCTTAATTTTTTTGTTTCTTTTAATTTTTTTAATACTTTCATTATTTTTTTCTTTTTTCTTTTTCTTTTCTCTTCTTCTTCCTCGGTGGCCGTGACTAGTTGGGTGAGGTTTGACGAGCTTGTCGAAGGCTCGCTTGGCCCAAGCAAGTCTTGGCCTCGCCTTGGCCTAGTGAGACTGAGCCTCGCCTAGCCATGGTGATATGGCTTGGCATCGCCGGGGGTTGGCAACACTCTGGCGAGGTCGTTAGGGGTTGGTAACACTCTAGCGAGATTGTCGGCCATGGCCAAGGCTAAAACCGGCCAAAAGGAAGAAGAAAAGGAAGAAAAGGAAAGAGAAGAAGAGAAAAGAAAAAAATAGGAATTAATTTTAGGAATTGTTCTGGGAAACAAGAAATAACTTTTTTTTTATTGATTCTATTTCAAATCTATTTCTAGAAACAAAAAAACTAATTTGCTTCTCCAAAACGTTATCTTTAACCGCATCATCAACTTGCTTGAATAGATAAGATTTATCTCTAGAATAAAAATTCATAATGAATCATTTCAAAAAGGGTTAATATTACCAAAAATTCCAACCTAGTACACCAAAAATCCCAAGACAAATTCGACCTCTATTAATTTTTGTTAAATTTATTATTAAATTACTGAATTAGACGGGTGCACAAGTTTGGGCTTTCACTCTCCATTTATCATAAGTGAATCAATTTTGTTTTTTTTTTCGTGATAAAAAATTAATTTGAGATAAATTTGTCACGTGTGTATTTGTTTGTAATTTTTCAGGATATTAACTCTTTTAAAAAAATCTTGCTACTTTTGTCCAACAGATAAAATTTCAAGTGTTTTTTTTTTTTTTTTTTTTGCCTTTTTTGGTGGCTAAGAGTGCTAACTTATCTTTTCTATCTACAATATTATCAATATATACATAAAGAAAGTCCCTCATTGTGTTCTTTTCCTTTTCTCTATATTCTCTCCTAAACTATATTATTGTACAAACGCAATCGTAAGTTCACACTAGTTATAGTATGATCATAAGGTCCCACAATTCATAATATGATTAAAGAGTTTCATGCTAGATTCCACCGGTTCTTTATTTTTTCTATAGAAAAAATTGCCTTTCTTGCCCTACCATATTCCGAGATTTTACGCCCGGAAGAATCACACAGTACAAGATACGGATGGATATGGATATGTACTGTCGTTACCCTCAAAAAAGCATGAAAAGGACTCGCCTTCCGCTAAGGAGAGAACGGGTAGCGTTGCTCTATGTAAGTTTTAGCGAATTGCCACTACCCTACCAAAGAAAATAGGCTGCTTGTTATACCCATCAGATCTTATGCGATGTTGTAGTTATTATTTTTACGTTATAGCCAAATACCGTCGGTCTACCATGGATAGATAGCAACTATCGCAGCCACCATATCAAATGCAATCTCCTCCTTTTCTTCCCCGACTGCTCTGACAACACCCTTTTATGGGTTGGTACCCTAAAAGATAAATAAGGAAGAGAATTAATTCTAGGAGCATAGATTTTTCTTATGGAATATGCAAATCGAATTGAATCGATTCGTTTGGCCACCTCTATTCATCCTAATAAGAACCCGGCACCCTATAATGGGATCATATAGCCCGTCAGCACCTAGGCTTTACTAGTCTACACAATCAAATGCGAAAATCAAAGGTTTTACAATTGATAAAATAATAAACACGAGACTTTACCTGACAGTAAATTTATTATATTAAACACAAGACTTTATATGATGGTAAATCTATCAATGTGGGGATGGTAGCTTAGTGGTAATTAGAACTGTTACCGTCGAAGTAGCAGCTCTCCAAGTGGAAACAGTAACGATCACATGGTACCGGTGCATAGAGAAAACTTTTTAAAGAATACGAGCCACTTTCTACTTCTTTAATTTGGAGATTCGATTTTCGTCCAAAAATTCCGATACCAGTTGGTGGACATGACGTTGGTTGAGGGTGACTTGAGGTCAACTATACCGTAAGAAGAAGTAAAAAAAAAAAAAAAGAAAGCGCAGCGGAAGTTACAAAATTTATTGTAAAAAAAAAAAAAAAGCCTTAACACTCTTTTTAGAATGTCTCTACACAAATGAGAAGATAAGTAACGTGTAATAGTAGAAAGAAAACTAGAAATACTTGGAATAGACAAGTACTAGCAAATGCGAAAAAAGTCTTAATTTCTATGATCAATTAAAAATTCTCTACGTTAAGATTCATTCTAACTACTTGCAAGTTGTTAAGCCACAAATAATACATTTGAAATATTATGAAATAAAAGCCGATGATTGTGAAATATGTTCTCCATCAGGATGTCGAATGAATAATTATCTGGTACTAGTCACTTCCTGGCCGTTCTTGTAACCGCTGAGCAGGTGTATTGCACCTCCTTGAGCAATCGAGAAAGAAAGGATTTCTTATAGCAACCCTAATTTTTAGTCCCGGAGTCGAATTAATTATCGAAAGTCAAGTTGTATACATGAGTGCGACACATCCGTTATTCAAAATCACGATCTAACCATTCAATGTAACTTTGAGATGGCCAAAACCCACGTGATATGGCAGAATCCTTGTTTGTTATATGGGGATTAAATTGTTTGAGTGTTTTTAAGAAAATCAGTCTAGTCAAAATATTTATATATACACCTCTTTGATTTTCCCCTTTTTGCCCTTTAATCTAATTTCAGATTGAACCTACTTGCAAGCTTGCAAATCTACGTAATCGTACCTTTTGAGCTAGTTTGTTTCCATTTAAAGCAAAAGTACCTTTTCTTTAATTCTCATCAAAGTCGAAACTTTAAAAATATAAAAAGATTATAATCGAACCTATGTCATAAACGTAATTGTCAAAGTGCGTGTACCATGAAATTAAGATTAGTGAAAGAAAAAATAAAAATGTAAAAGAAAGTTGACCTGTCACATGTAGGAGCGATTTCTCTGGCTGTGAATGATCCTTGTTCAAAATCAACTATGTTTTCCCACTTAATCTAATCTAGGGGGCCCTAGTCTGACACCATAAATGTGAGACTTCATTCGACATATGTGGATATTTATAAGTGAGAAGATTAGGGGTGGCGCCATAGGCTATTCAAGTTGGGGACAAGAAGGTTATCTTGGTTGTTGAATAAAGGCTACAAGGTTCTATAGGTGCAGGCGGTCGTGGAACGAAACATGTGATAATGCCCTTACATAGGTTTATAGGCTATTCAAGGTTCTCCAGTGAGTCAAAAAATTATTCAAAAATCATAAACTTAGGGTCCGTTTGGCAATGTGCCAAACAGTACCTGATTCTGATTTTTTGTTCCCAGAATTATTTTAGAATGAGAATCGCGTTTGGTAAAATTTTTGTTCCCGGGAACAGATTGGGAAGAGAATTGAGAATAAAAAAAAATGATTCTTTGTCTGAGAGTAAAAAAAAGAATCAAAACAGTGAAACTCTCATTCTTCCCTTCCGCCATCCCACGATTGCCGTCCACCATTGCTCGCCGCCGTTCACCACCGGTCGCCGGTCTAGCAAGCTTGCTAAGGCTCGCTAGGTTAGGGCGAGGTCCGGCGAGCTCGCCGAAGGCAAGCCCAGCCATCGGCGAGGCTCGACCTCGCCAGATCTAGCGAGGCCTAGCCTCGCCGGTGGCCAGGCGAGGCCTTGTCGACAGCTAGACGAGGCTCGCCCAGCCTTGCCAAGGCTCCGCCTCGCCGGTGGGCGGGCAAGGCTCACCCAGCCCATCGAAGGTTCGCCCAACCTTGCCGGTGGCCGAGCCGGCCTCGCCTAGCCCCCCGGCGAGGCCGACTTGCCATCGGCGAGGCCGAGCCTCGGTAGGGTTGGCCCGAGGGCGACGCTCGGGTGAGTGTTGCCGGCCCTTTGTCTCCGATCACTAGTCCGGCGACCGGCCACATGAAGAAGAAGAAGAAGAATAAGAGAAAATAGGAAAAAAGAAAAAAAAAGGAAAAAAAAAAAAGAAAAATGGAAAAAAAAAAAATTAAAAAATTATTTAAAAATCAAAAGAAATTAATTTGGAACATAATCAATTAGCACAATATCAAATGCAATTCTATTCCAGAATAAAAAATTTTGGACAGTTACCAAATGCGTTTTTTACTCAAAATCAGTTCTCGAGAACAGAATAAAAAATAATTATTTCTAGTCAGAATCAGCTCTCTGGAACATAATCGTTACTAAACGCGCCATTATTGTATGACAATCAATTCAATTTGAAATATTTCATATTTTACGAATCTAATGTCAAATATGTTGGCAACTCAATAGTTTAGTCCCAAACTTTTCACTTATTTTAATTTAGTTCTAAACGTTTTGATAATTTACCAATCTAGTCATGAACATTTTAACGATTTGTCAATTCAGATCTTCTAACCAATTTTGGTTGGAAATTTTCGGTTTGATTGTCTAGGCAACGTCGGCCATCTTACGTGACAAGGTTAGCACTGGCATGGATAATTATATATTTTTAAAAAATTTCAAAATGTTCTAATGATTTTTATTTTTTCTTTTATTTCTTTACTTCTTCTTGTAGCCATGTCACATAGGATGTTGGTTGCACAATAGGTTTCCATATTTTTTAGATAATTTTCCCCATAGTGATTGATCAATTCACCTGCAATGTGCATTGTAAGGAATGAGATTGTAGAGATGTTACCATCTAGAAATTGAAAATGCTTAAAGTGAAGAATAAAATGCAACCGCTCACAAGGTTGGCTTAGGACACGTTTGGTAACGTTTCTGTTCAAAAAAAGTTCCTAGGAACAGAAACAGAAAAAACTATTTCTGTTCCGGGGAATAATTTTTGAACAGAAGAACGTGTTTGCTAACTGCACAAAATTTCTGTTCTTAGAATAGAAAAAGAACAAAAACACATTTGGTAAACTTGTAAAATTTTTTTGTTTCTTTTAATTTTTTGATATTTTTATTGTATTTTTCATTTTTTCCTTTTTATTTTTCTCTTTGGCCGGTTGTTGACCACCATCGTGGTCGGCGATCGGCTAGGCGATGTCCAGTGAGCTCGCCGAAGGCTAGCCTGGCCCCGACGAGCCTCACCAGGCCACCTTCGAGGCTCGGCCTCTCCTAGGTGGTGCAAGGTCGTTCTCACCCTGGCCTAGCGAGGCTCGGCCTCGTGCGGATGGGGAGGCCAAGTCTTGCCGTGGCCGCATGAGGCTCGGCCTCGCCCGGCTGCGCAAAGTGAGGTTGAGCCTCATGCGACCACGGCAAGCCTTGGGCCGACAAGACTTGTCGTGGCTCGGCCTCTTCGGGGGCTGGCGACGCTCCGGCAAGGTCCTCGGCCCTCGTTTGGCCGATCGCCGACACTGGCCATGGCCAAGGCCAATGACCGGCAAAAGGAAGGAGAAGAAAAGAAGAAAAGAAAAGAAAGAAAAAAAAAGAAGAAGAAAAACGAGAAGAAAAAAGTATTTCTCGGAAATGTTCTCGGGAACAAGAAACAAGTTTTTTTCTACTTCTTGTTCTGTTACAAATTTGTTCTGGAAGCAAAAAAAGATTTTTTGTTTCTGAGAACAAAAGTGTAAACAAATGAGTTTCTGTTCTTTTTTTGTTCCCCGGAATGAAAGAACAAAAATTGTGTTCCGAGGAACAGAAACAAAAATTTGCCAAACACCCCCTTAGTTTCATTTAAATTGTATTTAGTTTGAAACATGTGAGTGTCTATGTATCTATGGTTTAATAGAAAATCATAAAAAGCCAAACGCTATGCTAAGAGATCGTGGAGATATGCTGACCAAACTTTGTTTTAATGCGAGTTAAAAAAAGAAACAATTGTTTGTTAAAGATAGCAAACTATATGTAGAACTACTACTTATCAGTTATAGTTCAAACAACTCTCTTGTTCCCTGATACGGATATAGATAGCCTATGACTTGAAAAAATGAAGCTATCTCAGTAGTAACTTTAGCCTTCTAGTGAATTGGATAGCTGCGAAATAGTGTTCATCATTTTCTAGATATGATCAAATTTGGTAGAATGTTTTTAAAAATTATCAAACTACTACTTACCAGTTATAGTTCAAACAACTCTCTTGTTCCCTGATATGGATATAGATAGCCTATGACTTGATAAGCTATCTCGGATATAGATAGCCTAGTGTTCATCATTTTTAGATATGATCAAATTTGATAGAATGTTTTTAAAAATTATCAAACTACTACTTACAGTTATAGTTCAAACAACTCTCTTGTTCCCTTATACGGATATAGATAGCCTATGACTTGAAAAATTGAAGCTATCTCGGTAGTAACTTTAGCCTTCTGTGTTGGATCATTTTCATTTTTAGATATTATCAAATTTGATAGAATGTTTATAAAAATTATCTTGTGTTTTTTGTTCAAATTCTCAGTAATCAAGTATTCTCTAAAAAAAGTTACCATACCTACCTTTTTTTAACTTTAGACCATACCTACCTTTTTTAACTTTAGAGTCCATCAATATACATAAATATGTGGACTGCTTCGTTTATTTTTATGAACTTACTGTGAGTAACATTGCCTATATAAATTACAAAAATCAATTTGGGACCAAATTAGATTAATAACTGTCAACGTCATAATCATATATAAGATTTTTTATTTTTTGGCAACTAAGCTAAATCTGTTAAATTATATATTTTCGAACTTAGATATATATATTTGATCACTTAGGAATTTTGTAAATGAAACTTTTTAATCATATTATGAATTGTGGGACCTTATGATCATACTATAACTGGTGTGATCTTATGATCGCATTTACGCAATAACACAATTTAGGAGAGAAAATAGAGCAAAGGAAAAGAACACAGTGAAGGACTTTTTTTTTTTTTTAATGTATATATTGACAATATTGTAAACAGAAAAGATAAGTTAGCACTCTTAGCCACCAAAAAGGGCCAAAAACACTAGAAATTTTATCTATTAAACAAAAGTAGCAAGACTTTTTTATAGTGTTAATATCATGAAAAATACTCGTGGCAAATTTATCTCAAATTAATTTTTTATCAAGAAAAATCATAAATTGGTACACCTATGATAAACAAAGGGCAAAAGCCCAAACTTGTACGTTCGTCAACTATTATGTATCATTCAACTCAGTAATTTGACAATAAATTTGAATAGAAATTAACAGAGGTTAAATTTGTCTTGGGATTTTTGGTGATCAAAATATTTATTTGAGATAAATTTTTCACAAATGTACCAGGTTGAAATTTTTTGTAATATTGACAATTTTTGAAATAACTCATTATGAATTTTTATTTGAACCCACCCTGCTGTGGGTGCGCTAGCTCGGTGGACGTTCCCATCCCGCTTGGGGGTCGATTCTCTATGTGCTCAATTTGTGCAACTTAAGTGTGGCGTCGTGGGAGGTGGGTCCCTGCGTTAGCATCATCCCGGGTTTATGTCGCTGGTTGCTGGCTGTACGGCGGTTTCTAGGTCATAAAAAAAATTATTTGAGAGATAAATATTAAATGATCTATTCAAGCAGGTTGATGATGCGGTTAACGATAACGTTTTGGAGAAACAAATTAGTAGAGAAAAGAGATGAATGATCTCTTGAAATGTATGGAAAGTTTACTAGTTCAAATTGAGGAATTAGAAACCACGACATCCTAGAGAGGCGATCTCCTGTGGCTTTTGTAAGTCACGTCATATCAGTTGCAATTGACAAAAGTTCAACGGTGGATACTTTTGGTCTCCCAAAAGTTTGCGGGTTTCATGGATCATTTGAGAAGTCAAGTTACCTTTGTATCCCGAGTGAAAGAGCACCGATTTTCTTTTGTATTTGAACCACCAAAGAGTGGGAGTTAGGGATCACCGTCTTGATGGCCATGATGGTTTGGGCTCTCTCTCCCTCACGAAGGGGAGGAGTTCGAATCCCCTCATGGTCGCTTGGGATCTTAAGTGGGACGCCGGGGGTGGTGGGTCTCCCGCTTACGTGTCTCCCCAGGTTTACTTGCCGGCTACCGGCTGTACGGAGTTCCTGAGTCACAAAAAAAAAAAAAAGAGTGGGGATTAGGGCCAACAACACCGTTTGAAATTAAGTAGGTTTGGATTTGACATAAACGGGATGTCATAACAACAAAAACAATAAAAATCATGTTTTACACGGATTGACCCAATTAAGCCATTTAGAAATGTATAGGTGCGCTTAAGTTAACTGTTTAGGATATTAATTTTTTTTCAATGTGACTCAATTAAATACATTTAATATTCGTATTTCAAGATTTTTTTTTTTGTTTATAGAGTTTATAAAGAAAACACCCACATCAAAGAGAATAACTAATGATAAAAAGATAATTTTCACATGAAAGTTGTTAAACATAAATAGTAACTCAATAATACACTTTTGATTAATGTTACATAAAAATAGTTATATCATCTAAGAATGTGTAAACATAAGCTATTGTGTTGAACGTGTTTTTCATGTTTACATGTACAACATAGATTTTAGATAGGTTAATGTATCATGTATTATCGCCATTTGATCTAGTGATACATTTGATAAATGTTTAGTCATGTTGTGAAGTGTGATTTCTTATATTAAGCATGTCGTGTGACACAATAAATTATTATGTTTGAGTTGGTAATATTCATGTTATACTCTTATTTCAACACAACAAGATAAATATGAACAGGTGCATCTTTTCCTATACATCTAGGGCAGCCGCTTCACGCCTCCAAAGTAACCCTGGCCCTGCATAGCTTACATTAACAAATGCATTTGGCCTATATGTCTAGGGCTAAACGCTTCAAGAAAGAAAGGACCAACTTCAACCGAATTTATAGAAAAACAAAAAAGTGTGGGACCAAAGCCCTCCAAGTTCTCCAAGCGTGCTCTATAAATGAAAAGGAAAAATCGCACTACCACATCGTACACAGCATCTTCGATTGGCATAAAGCCAGAAGAAAAGACAGTCAAAAGAAAAAGAAAAAAACATGAGTTCAGAAAAAGCCCCAGTCATTACAACTTCCCATGAAGATGAAGACATTTTGAATGCCTTTGAGATCCCCTCAATGGCTTTTGTTTCCATGGTCTTGAAAGGCGTCCTTGAGCTGGGGATTCTTGAATTGCTGGCCAAGTGTGGCCAGCTCTCTCCGTTGGACATTGCGGCCCGGCTCTCCATCGACAACCCGGCTGCGCCAGACATTCTCAACCGGATGCTGCGGCTCCTCGTGAGTTACTCCATCTTATCATGCACTCTCGTGGAGGATAAAGGCGGCCGCCCCCAGAGGCTCTACAGCCTTGGGCCTCGGAGCAAGTTCTTTTTGGACAACAATGGAGCTTCTACTGCAGCACTTCACATGCTACAACAAGACAAGACTGTCCTGGAATGATTTGTGTGTATATAACCCACGAATTTTTACCCACCCGTTAGTTGCTCTCTTGGTCGTAAAATAGAATCAGAAAACTCAATTTCGATAGATCAACCGTAAAAAGGAAGGGATACAAGCAAAATTTTCTGGATACTCGAGGAGCGATTACGATGTTGTTCTATGGACGTGATTGCTCCAGAGAGCACACTGATAGTAAATTTTTGTTGCGTTCTCTGTAGGAACTGCCTTAAAGATGCAGTTAAGGAAGGAGGGGCAGATCCTTTCACCCGTAGGAACGGCATGGGCCTGTTCGATTACATGGGCGAGACGCGAGATTGAACGACCTGTTCAACAGGACGATGAGGAACTTGTCGGCATTTTACATGCCCAAGATCGCTCAGCATTATAGCGGGTTTTCAGAGGCGAAGACGGTCGTCGATCTGGGCGGTGGCGTCGGCGAGACCCTGAAAACCATACTCTCCAAGAACCCCACATCCGCGGCATCAACTATGACTTGCCTCATGTGATCGCAGCTGCTCCTCCCATTCCTGGTAAAATCGATCCCAATGTTATCGAAGGTTTTGTGTGCATACGAACCGTAATGAGAGCTCGCTCGACTTCATGTTTCACATAACCTTAATTTTTTCTTTTCTGGGTTAACGGTCATTGCCTTAGTACGATTACACAATTATATATTCGTTTGCAGGTATTACTCATGTTGGAGGAGACATTCTAAAGGCCGTCCCTAAAGCAGATGTCCATTTCATGAAGGTCAATTGATTTTTTTCCGTACCATTGAATCTTCTAATTATTCAAAATCAGCTTGACTGCTAATTGATTCATTTAACGAAGATTTTAAGAGAGACACGAGAGGTTCCAGTATTGTAAAAACCAAGTAAGTACGATGTTTTGAGTAGTCTACCTATTTAACAGTGGGTTCTTCATTGCGGGGACGATGAGTTCTGCGTGAAGGTGCTCAAGAATTGCTGGGAGGCATTGCCGCCGACGGGGAAAGTGGTGATCGTGGACGAGGTGGCCCCGGAGTATCCTGAGACCGACATTGTCTCACAGACCACGCTCTTGATGGACTTGAACGCCCTGAGGATGACCGGGGGCGGGAAGACCCGGACGCAAAGGGAATTCGCGGACCTTGCCCGCGCCTCGGGATTCCATGCCCCGAAATACGTTCTGCGCGTGTACAACCTATGGTTGTTTGAGCTTCACAAGAAGATGTGACGATCGCAATGGTCGATGGCTTCTTCTCAGTTTGATGATGGCTTCACTACGTTAACACCATTGTCTCATGTTGTCGACAAGCAGTGGTTTGGTCCTTCCAAATAAAATAAGAATTTCCCCTTTCTTTTTTGGACTTAGAATGTGTGTCTTAGCGACAAATCCATTCTCACCCAGTAAATCTAATAACCATGGTTGTAGGTTCGGGTCATTTTTCCTTGGCAGACCGGTTGTTTTTGCGTTATATATATCGAAGTAAAAGCAACAAGGTTTTGATTTGAATAATTAGACTATTCTCAAAATGACTATCCTGGGTCAACGGTTTTGAAAATGGCGAGTTTTTTTTTTAAAATTATATTTAAAGTGTAACATAGCCTACGTAGCTACCAAATTCAGGAGAAAATGATCAAACTCTCCACCCTTAAATGCTACCAAATTAAACTTTGATATCCCCTCTTAAAAGCTGGTACAATTGATGATTTGCAACTAGTTGCTAGATTCACATTGTTGAAAATGTCCTTTAACAACTAGGTACATATACTCTTTATATACATGTGATCTCACTTCATCTAATTTTAATTTTTGAGTTGGACTTTCTAATATGTACATATAAATGGCATTGTTTGGATTACTATTAGATCCATCGTCAGAGGCATCAAACATAGAATTTTAAAAGTATCTCAAAATATAAGGTACCTTAAAAAAAAAAATTCCAAAGACAAAAATAGCAGGGATGGCACCATTTACTTTTTAAAAAAAAATTATATGCATTCTCTTGTACAAATGAAAGAGGATCTCATAAATAAAATAGTTCGGTTTTCTTGATATAATAACTGAATCTTTATTAAAAGTAAGATTTTAACCTTAATCTTAATAGGGGGTGTGTTGTGAATCATCGACGACGATCAAGGTTGTACCTCACCATAATATAAGAGCCTAAGAACTCGGTTGAGGGCTGCCTTGCCTGCCTAGTAATCCTAATGAGCTAATAGGACTACATTCAGAAATTTAATGTGCCGGGGCCCGCATACCTTAGCCCCCAACTGGGGAGAATTTTTTTCTTTCCCTTACCCAGAGAGCACTCCCATATTTTACATCACATAGTTCAAATGTGATAGTGTAAAGACTTGCTAGGGTCCAAGATTTTTTTTATGAAAGGTTAATCTTAAATGGGAATGCAAAATTCGAGGAAAAAAGTGGCTAGGAAAGAGGATGGTGAGGTGGCTGACCACGACTTCCGTGACAAAGTCGACGCGCCTTGGTCGAGACCTTAGCCTCATGGCATATGTCTTAGGAATTCTAACAAAGGTTGCAACTAAGCAAACCTCATTTTAGTTGACTAAGGTTGCTTATTCACAATCCTAATTGTGGTGGAGGCTGCATGACCAAGTCATGGCCAAGGCACATCAATGGCATATGTGCGAACATGAGTATCACAAGTGAATTAACTATCATACAAAGGCTCGCCTTTTTAGCCTTTTTGGTTGATTTCTTAAAAATGTTTTCGACTTATAAGTCTAAGAACTTTGTCTCCAAATTAACATTGCATGATGGTGACATCAACCGTAAATCTGCTATTTCAACTATCGCTTTAGCGTGTTAATGATGTTTTTGATGGCCAAAGATGTTGAAGACGCATCCGATGGGAAAATTACAAGTTTCGTTTTCTTGGTGAATTTATATGTTCATGGAATTATTATGGTAAAACAAGGCAATTTTTAGATTCTTTTAAGATATTTATTAATTTAATTAATTAAAGATCAAATATATGTGGATTTACAACTTCTCTTTTAAGCCTAAAAACTTACTTTAGTTTTTCTATAAATATTTTTCAAATATATCCAACATGTACCTTAATAACTATATTTGATCGTCCGGATTTCTAATTAGGATAGGACTTGACAAGATTTGATATGAAATCCTAAGATTTTCTATATCATATCCACTATGAATCACAATATTTAGATCGGATATATTCATATTATATTATATGCATTATATATATAAATATATATATATATATATATATAAATGAACCTAAAAGTTCATGGATGGAGATGGTAAAAGTCTCTTGCGACACTATTTCCTAATTTATTTGTTTATTTATTTATTTTTCCTCTCTTTTTTAATTATTTTGTTTAGTATTTCTTTTTCCCCTTATGTCATTTTTTATGAAAATTTTATCAAATAGTAAACTATATTAATATACCTAAAATACAAAAATATCTAAAATATGTAATATATACATAAATATATAATTTATGTATTGAATGTATATTATACAATAGAATTAAAGTTGAATATATAAATTAAAATAAGATAAATTTTTTTTTTTTTATTTCTTAAATTAGAATTCAAATATTATTTATATTGAAATATAACTTCGATTTTTTTAATTTAATAATTTTTTTATTTAAGAAAAGTAACTTTCTTATTATGGACATTGGAAATTCTATCCACCTTTATCTTACAACTCCCATTGGATAATTTTATCCGGCCTATATCGAACTCTATCCTATCCTGAACAAGCACTAAACATAGGATAGGATAAATTATATCATATTCCAAATTTTATCATGAGTATATGTTCTTCATTTTGTCTTGTTATAGTTGGAGAATCCTTTGAATACAATCTAATCCAAATTTCAATTATTTGTTTCATTTTTTTAAGGCTATTTATAGGATGAGAAACTAGAATACCATTTTATTATTGTTAGGTTGTACAACTAATACCAATAATCTCTATGTTATCTAATAATGCATTGCAATAGTACAATGTATATGTCGTTATTTTTACTCTTTGTATCTGGCGGCCTCACTAATTGTAATGTTCTCAAAGAATTAATTTAAAAAAATAAATAATAAATAATAAATAAAGATGAAGTAAAAGGACCCAAATTTTAAATGAACAAATTCAAACTTGAAAAGAATCTTTCTAATTTTCAAATAATGAGGGCAAAGAGATTTCTGAAAAGAACCCTATGCCCCGCCTCTCCTTCTCAATCTCCTTAACTCTAGTTTACATTGAAATTCCACCACTCTTTGGTTTACGTTGAAACTCCATGAAGATGATGATGACGAAGCTCCTTCTCCTTCGTATCTCTCTAATTCCTATTGAAATTTTACAAAAACCGTGTGAAAGTTGAAACATTATACTTTTCAAAATTGCAAATTTGGATGGTCGTGCTTTCTCTCTCTTACAAGATTTGTCATTTTCTGGCTTATCAATTTCTGCAATGTCACTGTTGCCCATTACATTTCTTCTCATGGTTAAACCTAAGGCTCTTGGATGCTGCAATAAGCTTGTTGACACCTAAATTTTGGCGACCTAGTCATTTATTTATTGTATAGAAAATTAGGGATTGACCTAACCCTTGGCAAAAATATTAATATTAAAATACATATCATGTAGTTCTAGGAGCATTTATTTTTATTTACATTGGATCGACGATTGATGGGTTTGAATTAACAGCTTTGAGCTTTAATTTGACGAGTTGAAATAAACCCATGGGAAAAAGGAATTGGCCCAAGTCGTTATTATTTGATGACTGAAAATTGACTTATGAGGAATGATGATTTGATATTTTCAATGATATGGCGATGGATTTTTCATATATTCATACAATTCATTGATATATCCTCAATGAGGGCAAGCGTAGGAAGGAGATGTTGCGGGTTCATTTTTGCAGGATTTGGAATTTGGGAAAATTCTATTACAATCTTGAAGTTTTGGCAATATTCGATCAATTCATGGTTGATATCGTTGGAGAATATACATCTTGCATGGTCCAATGTGGAAAGATAGGTGTGCACAAAATTAAAGAAGCCAAGGAAAGATCTGAGATAATATTGCACAGAGGGGCATATTATGCTTTAGGGAATATATCTTGAAGGTACCGGCGTACCGGCATGAGGAAATATATCTTTTTGTATAAATGGAATGGGCTTACATAGAGAAAGAGGGAAAGAAAAAATATGCATCTAAAAAAATAGAAAAGCTGGTCACATCCCTTCTAGAAGAAACCCCACCCTTGAACTATAAAGCTGCGTTTGGTAGTCGGGATAAAATTTGGAATAGGATATGATTTATTTTATCCTACGTTTGGTGCTTGCTCAAGACAGGATAAAGTCGGATTTAAGGAGAATATAAACATGATAAAATTATCCCATGGGGGGTGGGATAAAGGTGAATAGGATTTATAATGTCCATAATAAGAAAATTATTTTTCTCGAATAACAAACTTATTAAATTAACAAAATTGAAATTATATTTCAAAATAAATAATATTTGAATTCTAATTTAAGAAATTAAAAAAAAAATATTTTTAATTAATCTAATTTTAATTTATATATTCAACTTTAATTCTATCTTATAATAAACATTCAATCTATAAATTAAATATTTACATTTATTAAATATTTTAGGTAATTTTGTATTTTAGGTATATTAGTACATTTTACTATTTGATAAAATTTTATTAAAGAATGATGAAAGGGGAAAAAAAGAAATAATAAAGAAAATATTATAAACAGAGGAAAAATAAAATAAAAATAAATTAAGGAATAGTGTTATGAGAGATTTTCACCATCTTCATTTATGAACATTTAGGTTCATTTACAATGATATATCGTTTATATTAAAAAAAATATACATGATATGATGTGAACATGTCCGACTTTAATACTTTGATTTACCAAACAATGAATATGATATAAAAAAATCCCAGGATTTAATATCTTATTTTATTCAGTCATATCTTGATTAGAAATCCAGACGACCAAGCGTAGTCTAAAAGAGTCCTCACTACAGACAAAGGAGCAAGCGGTCAAGAAGTAGAAAAATGAGCTTTTTCTTTCTTCTCTAACAAGTTGCAGAGGCAAAAAAAAAAAAAAAAAAAAAAGACACGTGAGAGAGAATTAAGGTCTTCTTCTTCAGTGGGTGATTGAATGCCATTGCTAACGCTTGCAACTCAACATCACCTCTCTTCTTCGCCGGCCTCCGCCCCAAGTGCCACCGCACTGCTCGCTGCCGCCGCTGTTACCAAGCTTAGACCAGTTGCTACTCACCTCTGGACTTGCTACCGTTACGGGACCATTGCCCGCGTCATACGTCGACGAGCTCGCTGTTAAACTACCGTTGACGCTCGCCATCCTGAAGCCTTGACGAGACGAGGAGTTACCATGAGATCCTAATGAGCCGCTGTCTTCGTTGCATAGTGATCCTCGAAGGCACAATGGCCGTCCTCTTTATTTTTGCAGGTTGTTTTCCAGATTTTTTGGCTAGTTACCAACACCTCAAGCCCCGACGTTGTTGCATTGTGATCCTCGAAGGTAAGGCTGAGCCATCACCTATAATCTGTGAAGCTAGCAAGTGATTCTCGACGGTACATCAACAATTCAAGTGAACTTCATTGAGCCAAGAGCCCTCGCCACTGTCGAGTGCTGCAAGCGATTCCCAAGATGATATCATGAGCTAACCGCCATGTGTTAGACGTAAAAATCATATGCACAAAAATAAGATCAAATGTAAACAAACCTTTAGCTATTGTTTGTCAGAAATAAAGCGAAATTACGGGCACACTCTATTGAGTCAAGGGGTGTATTCTAAATGAGAGGGTTTGTGTTAGGCCTTATAATTACCCTTTTGAAATGAACACTAGTTTCTTTTATATACCGTCTCCCACTTGATCCAAACATTTTCATTATACAGATTATCCACCCAAATCCACTAAAACTTTATTCTTAAATAAAAGAAACAAAACGCATGAATTATGGCAACATGTCTTTTAAGAACTAGTAATATCTTCCATGTATCACTATGCATCTTATTTCTTTAATGTTAGCCTATATGTGACAACGCATCTTAATAAATAAACCCCAAGTTTATTCCAAAATCAAGGATAAATGTTATTCTAATAAACAACAAAATATGTACATCAAAAATTGAGAATCAACATTACACTAGAATAAGTACAACAAAAATCGTCCATATGACAACAAATCATATGACATGACCTATTCCCATGATGGGACCTATTCCCATCCTAGTTACAAGATCCTTATACTTTATTGATGGCATGCCTTTAGTTAAACGATCGGCTATCATCTATTTAGTATTAACGTGTTCTATTATCACTTTATTCTTCTTAACACATTCCCTTCTGACTAAATAATTGATGTCGATATACTTAATTTGATTGCCACCTTTAGCATTTTTAGCTATAAAAATTACAGCTGAATTGTCGCAATATATTCTTAATGGCCTAGAAATAGAATCAACAATTTTAAGCCTAGAAATGAAACTCTTTAACCATACACCATGCAAGGTAGCCTCAAAATAAGAAACGAATTCAGCCTCTATAGTAGAAGTAGTAGTTAAAATCTACTTTGCACTCCTTTATGACACGATTCCACTAGCTAATATAAAAATATATCCAAATGTTGATTTTCGAGAATTAATGCAACCCATGAAATCCATATCCAAATAATTGGCTACTTCCAGGTTATTAGTCCGTCTATATATAAGTATATAGCTTTTGGTACCTTGAAGGTATATCATCACTTTCTTTATCGCTCTCCAGTGCTCCATACCTAAGCATACATCAAGCTTTCGATAGTAGAAGCGTATGGAATGTTATTTATTTATTCCCTTTCTAGATCATTCTTAGGGCACTGGTTCAAATTGAACTTACAATGGGTGCTATACTTGATGAATAATTTTTCATCCGAAATCTCTCTAAGACCTATTTGATATAAGTTTCTTGAGATAATCCTAAAATTCTTCAAGATCTATCTCTATGGATCATAATGCCAATAACATCATATGCCTTATCCATATCCTTTATGTCAAAACTCTTAGAGAGAAATTGTTTCACCACATATAACAACCTCTTATCATTAGTTACAAGTAAAATATCGTTCATATATAGCACAATAAAACAAATTTTACTCACACTGACCTTCTAATATATACATTATTCTATAACATTCTCTACAAAATCAAATGAAGAGATGGTCTCATGAAATCTTAAGTACTATTGGTTGGATGCTTGTTTCAAGCCATACATAGATATTTTAAGCTTGCACACCAAATGTTGACCTTTACTAGAGGAGAATCCTTCAGGTTGTTTTATATGAACCTCCTCCTCTAGTTTCCCATTGAAGAACGCTGTTTTCACATTCATTTGATGTAATTTCATATCAAAATGGGTAGCCAATACCAAGACAATACAAAGAGAATCTTTTTTATATATATGAGAAAATATTTTTGTGTAATCGATCCTTTCTTTTTGAGTGAATCATTTAGTAACGAGTCTAGCTTTATAGCTTTTAATGTAACCCAATGAATTTTTCTTAGTTTTGAAGACCATTTACAACCAGTGACCTTCATACCATTAGGCAACTCAACCAAATCTTAGACTTCGTTAGATGACATAAAACTCATATCTTATTTCATGGCATTGTATCACAAATTAGATTTATCACTATTTATGACTTGTGAAAACGTTTTAGGATTCTCAACTCCAATAATATAATCAGATTTTTGTAAATGCACAATATAATAACTAGGAATTGTTGATTTCCTTATTATAGTAGATCTTCTTAATGTTGTGTTAACATTCTCTTAAAGAGTGTGTTGATCAATTGGTTATTCAACAGTTTCTGGTAATTGTTGAACAACTAGATTTACTAGATCAATATTAGCAAGTTGTGGAATTTCAATGATTGGTTGTTCAATAGCTGGTTGAACTGAATAGGCGTTAGAATAACAACCAACCTTATACTTGAAGTAAAAGGTTGAATGTCTAAATGATCATTCTTAGGAACAAGCCTATTTGTTCAATCTCTCTCGCTAATCAAGTCATTTTTAAGAAACTTAATATTTCTTAATTCCACAATCCTAGTAGTGTGAGACGGACAATAAATCATGTATCTCTTAGACTTTTCGAAATATCCAATGAGATACCTAGTAAGGGTCTTTAGGTCCAATTTCTTTTCTTATGGATTGTAAACTTTCACTTTAGATAGACATCCCCAAATGCATAAATGTTGCAAACTCAATTTCCAACCTTTAAATAACTCTAAAGGTGTCTTTGGGACAACTTTGGTTGGAACTCAGTTTAATATACACATTGCCGTCTTAAGTGCTTCAATCCACAAGGACTTAGGAAGATTTGAGTCACTAAGCATACTCCGGATTATACGCAATAAAGTTCATTTTTTTTTTCTGCCACACCATTTTGGTCCAGAGAGTCAGGCCTAATAAATTTGATAATTATTCCATACCCTTGAAGAAACTTTGCAAATGAATTAGGTGCTTGTCAATTTTTAGTATATCTACCATAGAATTCTCCATCTTTATCTGATCTCACAATCTTAATTTATTTGCCACATTATTTCTTTACATCCACCTTAAATACCTTAAAGGTGTCACGACAACTCCATCTCCAGGGGACAAGAGTTATTTTTGCGACGTCCAAACTCATCGATGTCCTGATTCTTTTTTATATTGTTATCAAGCACACGCGAAAACATGAACAAACAACTCCTCGAACAAATAATAGCTAGAAGACTGGGACATACATCATATTGAACACATTGACTTATATTATAATAGTACTTTTACAAGCTCTTTCTCTACAGGCTCTTTTTTTTTTTTTTTTTTTTTTTACATCATAGTACAAATTTTTCACATTAGCTAGGGGAAATCGTATCTCCTCTAGCGTGATTGCAGCTCATAAAATTGACAAGAGACTTCCATGCCTACAAGATTGAAAGATGAGAAGTGAGTTTTGGGAAAACTCAGTAAGTAAAATTCCTAATCCTCTATTAGGAAAGTATCTCATCATTGTTAAAGCCTAGTAAGTACAACACTCGTAAAACAGTGTTGATGGTAAATCAATTAAGCTATTTCACCAACAAACTTATCAACATCACATGGTAACATATTCAATAAGCTCATTAACCGTATAAACAGTTCTTCTCATACTTTCAAGGGCTTCTAGCCGCAGGCTAAGCATCCGACCTCAAGCCAAGCATCCCATACTCTTAGGGGCATCTCATGCTTTCAGGGGCTTTATGGCTAAACCAAGGCATTAAGCTATTAAGCTAGGCATCTCGTGCTTTCAAGGGCTTCCCATACTTTCAAGGATTTCCTAGCTTAACCAGGGCATCCGGCCATCAAGCCAGACATCCGATACTTTCAGGGGGCTTCCTGGCTCAACCAGAGCATCTCATTCAATGAACGAGGCATTTCCACCAACGCTATGTGACAACCGGCGCTTTTTTCTCTTTAAGTGCATGCATAAGTGCATCAACAAGTCAGTTATTATATTTTTCTCTTAGTCAACACATGCATGGCCCGAAGGTGTGCTCATTCATTCATGTGTGTCATGAGTTTCTTATATCTCATTAGCAAACATGTTGAAAATGATCTTTAGTTCGTAACTTGAATTAATCACTTAACGCCGATCCTTGCACCGGACAAAGCTTGGAATCGGTATGCCTTAATACCAATCCAAGACCTTGAGGCTTGGATAGACCTCGCTTTAGTGACGATCCCAAGCTTGACGGATCTTGGCTACAACCAAATGCGAATGCACATGTATAGAAAATGACCCTCGGCTCACGGTTTGATTCAATGCCAAGCACAAAGTCCCCATGTCCATTTAAAGTATGGAAATCGGCATGCTTGGTGCTTTACCAAGACCTCATGGATTTGGGTGATTCCTATACCGATCAAGGCATAAGATCGACACGCCTCAATGTTGACTTGGGACCTTGTGGCGTTAGGTGATTCCCGCTCCTAGCGAGACTTGGACTTGGTGTTCCATTTATGTTGAAACAAATAATTTATCTCTTAGGCAACTTTGTCTTGCAATTGTTGGAGAAATCTTTCCAGAATATTTTGAAGTGACAAAACGTTTCTATCGGTCTAGTCCGGATAAATACAGACCTTCTATTTAGAGTCGAAGACTTTCGCATCACCGACTCAAAGCACTCAGACTCAAGACTCAAGACTATTCTCATTGACAGTTTTTTCTAATCCGTGGACGAAGGCAATCCCGAGCCGAAGTATTTGGTTGAGGATTTAGTCCTATCCTCTGGAGAAGATCTCTTGGCTGGATAAGAATAACGGATTCTTTTATTCGTAATCAAGATTGTTTGAAGATCCGATGGTAGACGAAATATTCTTGGAAGGTTCTATTCTTGGAAACCAAGATCCTGATTGTGTGGGCGAATAGGATTGATGGGCTATCGTCAGGTTCCTTTAATAGCTCGAATGATCTTCTTGATTGATTCCGTCCAACGGGTAGATTGAATGAATTCTTTTGGTAAGTGCCAACGGGTATGATGGCATAAATGAGTATAAAAGGAAGACATTCCAGTTGCTTTAGTGCATGATAGATAGAGAAATTCCAGAGTCTGAAGCACCTTGATTATTAGTTGATACATTTTGAGCGAAATTGTATACACAAAGAGTGTCTATACTTAGTGATACCTTGAGCGAGTGTGGTAGATCATCTACACCGAGAAATCAAGGAAGAACATCGCTGTAACATCTCTTTGTTCATAGTGGAATCCAGCCAATAGGCTGTCAGTGCAGAAGAGTAGACATAGGCTTGAAATAAGCCGAACCACTATAAACCGCGTGTTCAATTTTCTCTTCCCTTCTCTCGGTCTTACTTTGATTATTGTTTGTCTCAAATCTATCAACCATGCATTATTGTGCAATTATCGAGAAAATCATTTATATACCTATTCACCCCCTCTAGGTACGTATACTAGCTATATCAATTGGTATCAGAGCTCGTGTACTCACTTTATTTGAAGTGTTTTGCTTCAGAGTAAAAGATCCATGGCTAGTATGCTAGAACCAGGGTTGGGGGAAGGGCAAAGCAATACCAGACCACCCTACTTTGATGGAAAGGATTACAACATCTGGAAGAACAAGATGAAAGCTTTCCTACGATCAAAGGATCCTCCGGAATGGGACGTTGTAGAAAAATGAATTACTCCTAAAGCCGCATCGAGTCTCGAAAGAGGGAAAGAAAGCTGTTGAGACCGACGGAATGACTTAGGAAGAGATAATCAAGAGACAAGCACTCGATGCAAAAGCAATTTACTCTTTATATTGTGCTTTATCACCAACTGAATATAACAGAATATCTTCTTGTGTTACAATAAAAGAAGTTTGGGACAGATTACATATCACCTATGAAGGAACAGATCGAGTGAAGGAAACCAGAATTAACATTCTCCTCGGTCAATATGAAGCCTTCAAAATGAAACCAGGAGAATCTATAACTGACATGTTTAGCCGTTTTACAGATATTGTTAATGGTCTTGAGAATCAAGGACAAACAATTTCTGATCCCATGAAGGTAAAAAGCTACTGCGTGGACTCTCCAAGGATTGGAATCACATAAAGACTTCAATAAGAGAGACGCAAAGAATTATGCCACTATCTGTTGACGAGCTGATTGGAACTCTTCAGTCTTATGAAGCGGAACAAATTAATGAAGATGAAGATCCAAAAGGTAAGAAATCCATTGCATTAAAATCAAATGATGATTATGATGATACAGATTCTGAAGATGATATGGACGATGAGGAGCTTGCTCTCATGATAAGAAGATTCAAAAAACTGAATAGAAAAGGAAGAAGGTTCAACTCAAAGAAACAAAGCTTCCAAAGACAGCAGACCAAGTCTGTTGATGATGAGGAACCAAACAAAGATGTCGTTTGCTTTGAATGTAAAAAGAAGGGACACATCAGACCCAACTGTCCTCTTCTGAAGAAGAAGAAAGGAAAAGCTGAAAAATTTCGAAAATTTCTCAAAGCCGAAACACAGGTGATACAGAGTGTGAAGAAAGTGATAATGAATATGCCGACCTATGTCTGATGGCACAATCAGACTCAGACTCTGGATCAGACTCAGACAGTGAATTTGAGGCAAGTAATTTTAAAATTTCTGTCAAAGTTTCTAAATACATTGATGAACTGTGTTTTAGTCTTAAGACTTCTCTCAAAAGAATTTCCGAACTTAAAAGGAAAACCAGCTCTAAAACAAAAGGAAAATGTTTTAGAAGAAAGAGTTAAAAGTCTAGACTTGAGTGTTTCCACTCTTAAAGAAAATGAAGATAATCTTTTGAAAGAAAATGCTCTTCTAAAAACTGATTTATCAAATATTTCAAAGAAATTTTCAATAGGGTCCGAAAAACTTGAAAAATTCTTTCAGCTCAAAGACCTTACTTCAATAAGTCCGGTCTAGGTATGACAAAGAAACAATTCCCTTAATTGATTTTCCTAAAGTAAAAGAAAGAATTAAGAAAAGACCCCCGAGAGAGGCTTACAAAAATCATTTCAAGAAAGTTTTTGTAAAGACGTAGGTCGAAATGCTCTCGGATGTTCAAAGTGCAACAGTCCGGATCACTTTGAAAAAGAGTGTCCTATGGTTTGGAAACTGTTAAGAAAGTATGTGCTAATCTTGCTTATCATACTAACACCAAAGGACCCAAGAAAATTTGGGTACCAAAGAAAGCTTGAGACTCTATTTTAAATGCGAGGTCTCCATCAAGAAAAAGGTAAAGTGGTATCTTGACAAAGGATGCTCAAGACACATGACGAAAAACTCAAATTGCTTCATAAAGCTTGTTCAAGTAAATGGTGGAAAAGTTTCATTTGGAGGGAACATCAAAGGAAGTATTGTGGGATTTGGAACTGTGAAAATTGGAAATCTCACAATAAGTAATGTTTCCCTAGTAGAAGGACTCAATTACAATCTTCTCGGCATTAGCCAATTGTGTGATACTGGTTTTAAGATCTTCTTTCAAGAAGGAACATGTTTCGAATCAGTAAAGACTCTACTCGAGTCTTTCATGGGTCAAAGACATGGAAATATCTATCTTACGGATGTGAAACCAAATAAATCACAATGCCTAATCTCAATTCAAGACGAAGCAAACTTATGGCACAGAAAGCTTGGTCATGTCAATATGAAGCAATTAGCCAAAATCTCATCAAAGCAGCTTGTTCGAGGTCTACCCAAATTACCATACCAAAAGACTGATCCATGCACTCCATGTATTAAGGGAAAAGCAGGTAAGAAATTCATTTAAGCCAATAAATCATGTCTCTACTAATCATGTACTACGGTTGCTGCATATGGATCTCTTCGAACCAACCAGAACCCAGAGCATTAGAGGTAAGAAATATTGCCTAGTAATTGTGGACGGTTACTCCCTCTTTACTTGGGTATATTTCCTTGCAAGTAAGTCCGAAACCTTCTCGTATTTTGAAAAATTTGCTAAAAAGGTTCAAAATGAAAAATGATATGTTATCTCAAGTATAAGAACAGATCATGGAGGTGAATTTGAAAATCAAGATTTTACAAAATTTTGTGATGAATATGGCTTTAAGCCTGTGTTCTCCTCTCCATATACTCCTCAGCAAAATGGAGTTGTGGAAAGAAAGAATACATCTCTTCAAGAAATGGCTAGAACTCTTTTAATTGAAAGTAAGATTTCTTCACGATTTTGGGCTGAAGCTGTTTTCAACAGCATGCTATATCATCAATAGAGTCTTCTTAAGACCTATTCTAGAGAAAACCCCTTATGAGTTATTCAAAGATAAGAAGCCTATTGTTTCATACTTTCATGTATTCGGTTGCAAATGCTTTATATTGAAAAATGCAAAAGATCGAGTTGGTAAGTTTGAAGAAAGATCGGATGAAGGCATCTTCCTTGGATATTCTACATCAAGCAAAGCCTACGAGTCTTTAACAAGAAGAGCCGAGTCTGTGGAGGAGTCAATGAATGTCAAATTTCAAGACTCTACGCAAGATGAATCCAGTCAGACTCATCATGAAGAGTCTGAACCTGCTCCAGACCCTCTAAAGCTTACAACTCAAGAAGCATCTCAGACTTTAGAAGACCAGCATCAAGCTGTTCGTGAAGATTCAAATAAAGAAAGAGATCATCAACCTGACAAATTAACAAGTAACTGGAAGCATAAGTCCAGTCATCCTAAAGATCTCATTATCGGCGAAATTAATGAAGGAATTCGTACCAGATCCAAAAAGGCGAGAAGAGTCTAGTCTTTGTGGCTCTCGTTTCGAAATTGAACCAAAGAGCATAGAAGAAGATTTATCGATGAAAGCTGGATTGAAGCTATGCAAGAAGAGCTCGAGACAGTTCAACATTAATGATGTCTGGGAATTGACATCTAAACCAAAAGGTAAAAGCGTTATTGGAGCTAAATGGGTGTTCAGGAACAAAATGAATGAGAAAGGAAGAGTCGTACGAAACAAAGCAAGACTCGTGGCCAAAGGATATACGCAAGAAGAAGGAATAGACTATGATGAGACTTACGCACCAGTAGCAAGGTTTGGACTGGAAAAGTGCAAAAAGACCGACATACCGATGTCAATTTCTTTGAAGATAGACAAAGATGAAGAAGGGAAGAAAGTTGATCAAAAGCTGTACATGAGCATCATTGGTTCACTTTTTTATCTTCTTTGCTTCTAGACGACATTTTGTTGAGTGTTTGCATCTGTTCTAGGTTTCAATCAGATCTTAGAGAATCCCATCTCAGTGCTGCGAAACGTATTATTAAATATGTTGCTTCATCTTCAAGCATCGTTCTTTGGTATCCTAAGAAGGGAGACTTTAATCTTATGGGATATTTAGACGCAGATTGGCCGGTTGTAGAGTTGATAGAAAAAGCACTTCGAGAACTTGCCGGTTGCTTGGAAGCGGGACGGTGTCTTGGTTTTCAAGGAAACAAAGCACTGTGGCTCTCTCAATAACGAAGCAGTATGTAGCTCTTGGAAGTTCTTTGTTCGCAAATTCTATGGATAAAACAACAGCTACAAGACTTTGGAATTGAAGACTCATGCACGGAGATTAGATGTGACAACACCAGCGCAATCAATCTCACTAAAAACCCAATTCTTCACTCAAGAGTAAAGCATATAGAGATTCGACATCATTTCATTAGAGATCATGTTCAAAATGGAGAAATCTCGATTCATTTTGTTGATTCAAAAAATCAACTAGCGGATATATTCACGAAGCCTTTGGAGAAAAATCAATTCGATTTTATCCGTTCCAAACTCAACATTTTGAAGCTTGAGGAAGTTAAAGTCTAGAGACTCTCCAACCCTCAGACTTAGACATTCATGGAACTTAATAAGGCAATGGAGAAGTTCAAAGTGAAGACTCCGGTATCTTACGCATCAAAGAGAAAAGGAAGGAGCCCATAGGTGCTCCATCCAAAAAAGATGAGAACTCTTATCTTGGTGGATGAAGATGAGGAGGAAGATCTCACTATCTCTGCATTGAAAAGGACCAGACGTTCTATACCTGAATCAACAGAATGACAGAAGAAAGGAAAAGAAGCAGAAGAAAAAGAACAGAGAGAAGAAGAGGGACAAGCAAAGAACGAGAGAAAGCGAGAGAGCAACAAGAGAAAGAGAAAGAAGACGAAGAGAAAGAAGCTGAAGAAGAAGGAGAAGTAGAAAAAGAAAAGTCTATAGATGAAGCCGCAGAGAAAGGGAATCAAGATGCTGAAGAGCATGACCATCACTCTTTCCCAATTGAGGTCCTAGAGACAGGGGGAGATGGCGAGCAAGGAAGGACTACTCCACATGCTGTCAACAGTGAAGGTGTGAATCACTCACCAGCAAATCCAGAAGATTTTCAGGCTTCTCAAATGCCTGAGGAAGGACATCATACGTCAACACCAAATCTGCTCGATTACACCGAAGTTCCATCGTCTGCCTTCACTCCATCCGAAAGAGCAAATGCGAGCACACAGACGGATAATACCGCATATTTTCGTCGTATCCTTGATGTTCTTCTCGAAATGCGGGGTCAAATCTATGCTTTGGAATGTGAACTTCAAGTCATGAAGAATGCTGGACAAGCATCTTACATTACCCTGGCGAGATCAAATGAAAGACCTCGCTCTTCAAATTCAAGCCAATGCCAAAGGAGAAGAGGTGGCTCATCTACGGGAAGACTTGAAAAGGTGGAAGGCATCGTCCGGTCGATGGGAGATTTCTAGATTGTGCGCGTTCCCAAGCAGACTTGACTCTTCTCTCACCTTTTTAATGATGACAAAAAGGGGGAGAATTGCAATTTGAACTCTTTAAAACACTTTTGAACTCTTTAAACTTTGACGTGTTTGAATATTTGAGTATGACTTGGGTGTGAACTTGAATTTGACTGACTTATGTGTGGATTTTGATGTTTGACTGTTTGCATTTATATCAAGTGTTGTTGTATGGTCTTACTCATGAAAGACTAACCAACTTTCTCTGGATGCGTAGTCTGGTTGATTTATTAATCTTTATGAGATAGCCATTTTGCTTGAGTAATGTTTTGCGGAGTCAAAGTTGTTCAAATCTACGAGGAAAGTTTTGTCACCATAAAAAAGGGGGAGATTGTTGGAGAAATCTTTCCAGAATATTTTGAAGCTGACAAAACGTTTCTATCAGTCTAGTCTGGATAAATACAGACCTTCTCTTTAAAGTCTGAAGACTTTCAGATCACCAGACTCGGCACTCAAGACTCAAGACTCAAGACTATTCTCATTGACGCAGTTTTTTTCTAATCCGAAGTGACGAAGGCAATCCGAGCCGAAGTATTTGGTTGAGGATTTAGTCCTATCCTCCGGAAAAGATCTCTTGGTGGATAAGAATAACGGATTCTTTTATTCGTAATCAAGATCGTTTGAAGATCCGATGGTCGACGAAATATTCTTGGAAGGTTCTATTCTTGGAAACCAAGATCCCGATTGTATGGGCGAACGGGATTGATGGGCTATCGTCGTTCCTTTAATAGCTCGAATGATCTTCTTGATTGATTCCGTCCAACGGGTAGATTGAAGGAATTCTTTTGGTAAGTGCCAACGGGTATGATGGCATAAAGGAGTATAAAAGGAAGACATTCCAGTTGCTTTAGTGCATGATAGATAGAGAAATTCCAGTCTGAAGCACCTTGATTATTAGTCGATACATTTTGAGCGAAATTGTATACACAAAGAGTGTCTATACTTAGTGATACCTTGAGCGAGTGTGGTAGATCATCTACACCGAGAAATCAAGGAAGAACATCGCTGTAACATCTCTTTGTTCATAGTGGAATCCAGCCAATAGGCTGTCAGTGCAGAAGAGGAGACGTAGGCTTGAAATAAGCCGAACCACTATAAACCGCGTGTTCAATTTTCTCTTTTCTTAGTCTTACTTTGATTATCGTTTGTCTCAAATCTATCAACTGTCTAGTATTGTGCAATTATCGAGAAAAGTCCTTTATATACCTATTCACCCCCCTCTAGGTACTTATACTAGCTATATCAATTGGTATCAGAGCTCGTGTACTCACTTGATTTGAAGTGTTTTGCTTCAGAGTAAAAGATCCATGGCTAGTATGTTAGCACCAAGGCTGATGGAAGGGCAAAGCAATACCAGACTACCCTACTTTGATAGAAAGGATTACAACATCTGGAAGAACAAGATGAAAGCTTTCCTACGATCAAAGGATCCTCTGAAGAAGAAGAAAGGAAAAGCTGAAAAATTTCAAAAATCTCTCAAAGCCGAAACCTGGAGTGATACAGAGTGTGAAGAAAGTGATAATGAATATGCCGACCTATGTCTGATGGCACAATCAGACTCAGACTCTGGATCAGACTCAGACAGTGAATTTGAGGCAAGTAATTTTAAATTTCCTGTCAAAGTTTCTAAATACATTGATGAACTGTGTTTTAGTCTTAAGACTTCTCTCAAAAGAATTTCCGAACTTAAAAAGGAAAACCCAGCTCTAAAACAAAAGGAAAATGTTTTAGAAGAAAGAGTTAAAAGTCTAGACTTGAGTGTTTCCACTATTAAAGAAAATGAAGATAATCTTTTGAAAGAAAATGCTTTTCTAAAAACTGATTTATCAAATATTTCAAAGAAATTTTCAATAGGGTCCAAAAACTTGAAAAAAATTCTTTCAGCTCAAAGACCTTACTTCAATAAGTCCGGTCTAGGTATGACAGCAGAAACAATTCCCTTAATTGATTTTCCTAAAGTAAAAGAAAGAACTAAGAAAAGACCCCCGAGAGAGGCTTACAAAAATCATTTCAAGAAAGTTTTTGTAAAGACTGTAGGTCGAAATGCTCTCAGATGTTCAAAGTGCAACAGTCCGGATCACTTTGAAAAAGAGTGTTCTATGGTTTGGAAACTTGTTAAGAAAGTATGGGCTAATCTTTGCTTATCTTACTAACACCAAAGGACCCAAGAAAGTTTGGGTACCAAAGAAAGCTTGAGACTTTATTTTAAATGCAGGTCTCCGTCAAGAAAAAGGTGAAGTGGCATCTTGACAGTGGATGCTCAAGACACATGACAGGAGACTCAAAATGCTTCATAAAGCTTGTTCAAGTAAATGGTGGAAAAGTTTCATTTGGAGGAAACATCAAAGGAAGTATTGTGGGATTTGGAACTGTGAAAATTGGAAATCTCACAATAAGTAATGTCTCCTTAGTGGAAGGACTCAATTACAATCTTCTCAAAGATTAGTCAATTGTGTGATACTGGTTTTAAGATCTTCTTTCAAGAAGGAACATGTTACGGAATCGGTAAAGACTCTACTCGGTCTTTCATGGGTCGAAGACATGGAAATATCTATCTTCTGGATGTGAAAACAAATGAATCGCAATGTCTAATCTCAATTCAAGACGAAGCAAGCTTATGGCACGAAAGCTTGGTCATGTCAACATAAAGCAATTAGCCAAAATCTCATCAAAGCGGCTTGTTCAAGGTCTACCCAAATTACCATACCAAAAGACCCCATCCATGCACTTCATGTATTCTCAGGAAAGCGGTAAGAAATTCATTTAAGCAAATAAATCATGTCTCTACTAATCATGTACTACAGATTCTTGCTGCATATGGATATCTTCGGACCTACCGAGAACCCGAGCATTGGAGGTAAGAAATATTGCCTAGTAATTGTGGACGATTACTCCCGTTTTACTTGGGTATATTTCCTTGCAAGTACGTCCTAAACCTTCTCGTATTTTGAAAAATTTGCTAAAAAGGTTCAAAATGAAAAAGGATGTGTTATCTCAAGAATAAGAACAGATCATCGAGGTGAATTTGAAAATCAAGATTTTACAAAATTTTGTGATGAATCTGGCTTTAAGCCTGTGTTCTCTTCTCCATATACTCCTCAGCAAAATGGAGTTGTGGAAAGAAAGAATAGATCTCTTCAAGAAATGGCTAGAACTCTTTTAATTGAAAGTAAGATTTCTTCACGATTTTGGGCTGAAGCTGTTTCAACAGCATGCTATATCATCAATAGAGTCTTCTTAAGACCTATTCTAGAGAAAACCCCTTATGAGTTATTCAAAGATAAGAAGCCTATTGTTTCATACTTTCATGTATTCGGTTGCAAATGCTTTATATTGAAAAATGCAAAAGATCGAGTTGGTAAGTTTGAAGAAAGATCGATGAAGGCATCTTCCTTGGATATTCTACATCAAGCAAAGCCTACGAGTCTATAACAAGAAGAGCCGGTCTGTGGAGGAGTCAATGAATGTCAAATTTCAAGACTCTACGCAAGATGAATCCAATCGAGACTCATCATGAAGAGTCTCGAACACCTCCAGCCCTTTAAAGCTTACAACTCAAGAAGCATCTCAGAGTCTGGAAGACCAGCATCAAGCTGTTCGTGAAGATTCAAATAAAGAAAGAGATCATCAACCAGACTAATTAACAAGTAACCGGAAGCATAAGTCCAGTCATCCTAAAGATCTCATTATCGGTGAAATTCATGAAGGAATTCGCACCAGATCCAAAAGGCGAAAGAGTCTAGTCTTGTGGCTCTCGTTTACGAAATTGAACCAAAGAGCATAGAAGAAGATTTATCTCGATGAAAGCTGGATTGAAGCTATGCAAGAAGAGCTCGGGCAGTTCAACATTAATGATGTCAAATTGACATCCACACCAAAAGGTAAAACTGCATTGTGGAGCTAAATGGGTGTTCGAAACAAGATGAATGAGAAAGGAAGAGTCGTACGAAACAAAGCAAGACTCGTGGCCAAGGGATATACGCAAGAAGAAGGAATAGACTATGATGAGACTTACGCACCAAGCAAGGTTAGAAGCTATTCGACTATTACTTGCGTTTGCTTGTTATAAAAATTTCAGGTTATTCCAAATGGACATCAAAAGCGCCTTCCTAAATGTATTTATCCATGAGGAAGTTTATGTGGAACAACCACCAGGGTTTGAAGACCCAAAGAAGCCAGACTCGGTCTTGGGCGAAAAGGCTTTGTATGGTTTAAAGCAAGCACCTCGAGCTTGGTACGACAGTACTAAGTAAGTTCTTAATACATAATGGTTTTGTCAAAGGTAAAGTAGATACGACTTTATTTATCAAAAAGGAAAACAAAAGTTTCTTACTTGTTCAAATATATGTGGATGATATTATTTTTGGATCCTCTAATGAAAGTCTGTAAGAAATTTTCTAAGTCTATGCAGGATGAGTTTGAAATGAGTATGATGGGAGAGTTAACATTCTTTCTTGATCTTCAAGTAAAACAATTGAAGGAAGGAACTTTTATTTATCAAGAAAAATATGATAATGATCTTGTCAAAAGGTTTGGACTGGAAAAGTGCAAAAAGACCGACATACCAATGTCAAGTTCTTTGAAGATAGACAAAGATGAAGAAGGGAAGAAAGTTGATCAAAAGCAGTACAGGGCATCATTGGTTCACTTCTTTATCTTACTTTGCCTCTAGACGACATTTTGTTGAGTGTTTGCATCTGTGCTAGGTTTCAATCAGATCCTAGAGAATTCCATCTCAGTCTTGCGAAACGTATTATTAAATACGTTGCTTCATCTTCAAGCATCGGTCTTTGGTATCCTAAGAAGGAGACTTTAATCTTCAAGGATATTGACGCCTTGATCTGGCCGGTTGCGAGAATTGATAGAAAAGGCACTTCGGGAACTTGCCGGTTGCTTGGAAGCGGGACGTTGTCTTGGTTCTCAAGGAAACAAAGCACTGTGGCTCTTTCAACAACAGAAGCAGAGTATGTAGCCCTTGGAAGTTGCTGTTCGCAAATTCTGTGGATAAAACAACAGCTACAAGACTTTGGAATTGAAGACTCATGCACGAGAGATTAGATGTGACAACACCCACGCAATCAATCTCACTAAAAATCCAATTCTCCACTCAAGAGCAAAGCATATAGAGATTCGCCATCACTTCATTAGAGATCATGTTCAAAATGGAGAAATCTCAATTCAATTTGTTGATTCAAAAAAATCAACTAGCGGATATATTCACAAAGCCTTTGGAGAAAAATCAATTCAATTTCATCCGTTCCCGGACTCAACATTTTGAAGCTTGAGGAAGTTAAAGTCTAGAGACTCTCCAACCATCGACTCGGACATTCATGGCTATAGACGTAAGTTGTTATTATATTCAATCTCGAAAAGGTACGATCATTAGTTCAGTTAATTTCCGTGAAAAACTAAATCTTGTCTTTTCAAAAAGATTAACTTCTATTTGGCAGTTATTGATTTTAAAAGAGGCATCTATTCATTTTCCTTTGTGTTGATTGGTTTTTTTTAAACTGAGTTATATATATACAGTTTTCCTCGCTCAATCTTCAAAACCCTAAAAAGCATTCTCCTCCCAATCTTGTTTCTACTTCGTGTTTATCTTCGAGAAAGTTGTCATCTTTTCTTGGGAAAGCGAGTAAAGGAATCTTTCATCGACAAGAAAGGATGTCTTCCTCGAGAAAGTCTTCAAGAATCGCGAACGGGGACCACGAGAGAATGAAGGAGGGACCTACCTATTTCGATCTCACCGAAGAGGAAGATTTACCGAGTCAGCAACAGAGCCCGATTCACTCTCCACCACGTCACTCCTCATCATCTACCCCACAAGATGTGAGTCATCAACCAGAGGAAGAAATAATCAAGGACGCAGACCACAGTAAGAGTCCAAAACCCTCTTTTATTTACAAGCTCTATCGTGCGTTGAAGAGCATTGGGATTCCATTTTAACTATATAGATGATTTCCTTAAAGATAAGAATTATGGGAATGAGTATATATTTTTGCGACGAATGGAGGAATTGGGAATTGCTCCCAAAGGAAAGGCTGAGGAAGCACTTGCGAATATTCCAAGTGACCCTCGTGTATCGGGGCTCGAATCCGACGACGGGAAAGATGATGATAAAATGTTCGGTGAATTTCAACCTAGAATGGGTGTTGCTGCGAAGGTGAAGGGAAAAAGGATGGATTTATTTAAATCGAAGAACAGGATAATCTGTTTTTCAGACTGTTGAAACGAGGAATGATAAACCCTAGGAGTGTTGATTTCGATTTCTTGGATGCCATTAATGTGAACTTAAGGGAGAAGTTAAATCTGCTTCAACTTGAGCAATTACTCCGATACCACGACGGTTATGCGCAATTAACAACATACTTCTATTCGAATCTTAGCTTTTGGATGCGAATAGAATATCATTCAGTGTTCGAGACCAAATCTATGAGGTGGATGTGGACATGTTGGCACATAATTGGAGTCGAAAGAGGACGATATAAACCGATCAAGGTTTCAATCGCTCGTACCACTCACGGAACTTGTCAAAGACGGGAGTACGAAGGAAGAGTTACATATTCAAGAATGCATGCCATCAATATCTTGCTTCACAAAATTGTGATCAACGCATTAGGCCAAAGTCTACATCAAAGACGCGTGTCTAATTCCGAGGCAAAATGATGTATGCGATCAATTCAGGAAAAAGTTCTCTCTCCCTCACACCATTCTCTTTCACATGTACGAGCAATGGTGAAGAACAGGGCCAATTGCCTTATTCTGGTCTTGTGACCAAGATCTTCGAGACACTTGAACATTGAACCTCCACATACTCTTTGTGTTCGACCATGCGACAAAATGGTGGTGAGTTTGAAAATGCTGACTAAAATGCGTCGAAAGAGCTTAGTAAGGCAATGGAGAAGTTCAAAGTGAAAACTCCGGTATCTTACGCATCAAAGAGAAAGGAAGGAGCCCATGGGTGCTCCATCCAAAAAGAGAAGAACTCTTATCTTGGAGGATGAAGATGAGGAAGAAGATTTCACTATCTCGCATGAAAAGAACCGGACGTTCTGTACCTAAATCAACGAGAACATCGAAGAAAGGAAAAGAAGCGAAGAAAAAAAGAACGAGAGAGAAGAAGAGGGACAAGCAAAGAACGAGAGAAGCGAGAGGAGCAACAAGAGAAAGAAAAAGAAGATGAAGAAAAAGAAGCTGAAGGAAGGAGAAGCAGAAAAAGAAAAGTCTGGGAGATGAAGGCTAGAGGAAGGAGTCAAGGCGCGAGATGAGCATGACCATCACTCTTCCCCAATTGAGGTCTTAGAGACAGGGGAGATGGCGAGCAAGGAAGGACGGTATCGGTAAAGGTGTGAGTCGCTCACCAGCAAATCCGAGAAGATTTTCAGGCTTCTCAAATGCCCGAGGAAGGACATGATACGTCAACACCAAATCTGCTTGATTCCCACGAAGTTCCATCGTCCGCCTTCACTCCATCCGAAAGAGCAAATGCAAGCACACGACGGACAATACCGCAGATTTTCGTCGTATCCTTGATGTTCTTACGGCAATGCGGGGTCAAATCTATGCTCTAGAATGTGAACTTCAAGTCATGAAGAATGCTGGAAAAGCATCTTCCGTTACCCTGGCAGATCAAATGAAAGACCTCGCTCTTCAAATTCAAGCCAATGCCAAAGGAGAAGAGGTGGCTCATCTACGGGAAGACTTCAAGAGGCTGGAGGGCATCGTCCAGTCGATGGGAGATGTGGCATCCCATAAATTCAAAGCCAAGCCTTAAGGTGTGTTAAAGTCTCTAATTAGGTGGTAGAATTTCCATGGCTTATGTTTTAGCCATTAGTCTTTTAATTTGATGATTTGTGCTTGTGATTGTGGAAATTTAAATTTAATAGATTAATAATTTGTGCTTGGCCATATGATTCATAAATTAAATTTCAATAATTAAAATATCCCAAGACTTTGGCCGAGATGAAAATTGGAATCCAAAAAAAATATTTATAGGAGAATTTCAAAAAAAAAAAAAAGAGAAAAAGGGGTTAATTCTTGGAATGGGCCTTGGGCCCATTAGCCTAAAGCTTGGTGGGCCAAGCTAGTCGGCCCATTAGAACCCAAGAGGAGAATTCGACCAGCCCAAGGGGAGTGGCCGGATGGGCCTAAGCCCAAGCCCAAGCCAAATTCAAAATTAAAACCCAATGAGACAAGTGGCAAATTGCAAGAGCATGCATTGGTTAGTTTTTAGGCAAAGCAATGATTGTTAATCATGAGATTAAGGGAGTATAAAAGGGATGAGGAGAGAGAGATGGCCGGTTCTTTGCCTCATTCGGCCGAGAGAGGGTGAGAGAGAGAGAGAGAGAGTTCGAGAGAAAGAGGGAGAGACTGAGAGGGAGAGGAGGCGGAGCCGAGGGGTGCCGCTGTTCGTTCGCCGTCCAATCGCCGTGTCCCGCCGCCGTTCGTCGTCGCTTGTCCATCTTAGAGGCAAGTGGAGTCCGTAACTTCTCTGGCATGTTTGTTTTGGTGGTTGCATGTTCGATTTTTGGTGTCATTTGTGGGAGAAACCGAGGTAAGGGTTGGTTATTTTCAAGCCGTGTGACTGTTCTTGCTCGGTTTGTGGAAGTCAGTAGCTTGTTCGAGCTTGCATGTGTGTTTGGAGTCCGATTTTGGCTTCGATGTCTTCATGGAAGTTGTATCTAACATCTTTTAGTATAACATACTGAAATTTCGTGAACAATGATGGAGATTTGAGGGGTTAAAGCCTTGTTATACGGAGACCTCAGATCTGTGAAGTTTTCGCTGACCTCTTGCTAGATTCTTGTTTGTATGTTGATTTCTGTTAAATATTTGACTTCGATGTCTTCATGAAAGTTGTAGGTAACACCTTAAACTACAACATACTCGAATTTGAAGCAAAAAGAACAAGTATAACTTGGTGAATCGGCTAGATCTTGAAGACGATGGTTCTGGTGAAGTAATCCGAGACACCCGAGACTTCATGGACTTAAATGGTGACCATAATTTGGTTATTTGACCTAGATCTCTTCATGAAACTTGTAAAGGACACCTTGTTACATAACATACTCAAATTTCAGAGGAAACTAAAGAGAGTAGATGGGTGAAATCTAAAAATTTCGGAGAAGTGTATTCTGGACGACGCGGTAGTGGTTCCAGAGGTTTCGTGGGGTTGTATAAATTAATCTAAAAATAATTTGGCTTAGAGTTCTGCATGAAAAATTCGCGAAAATGTCTTGGCTATCACCCTGTAAAATTTCGTAATTTGTGAAGGCCATATGAGTATTTTAATCGAATTTATTTGGAAACTGTGCAATTCTGGTCATTATCCGAATATCATGTGCTAATTTGTGGAAATTGTGAAATTATGAGAAATTCAATTTGGCCATGAATTTTGTATGAAATTGTGATCCTATTGATTTTTTTAGTGATTGTTTGAATACTATGATTTTGGGAAAATCATAGATATTAAATTTAATACTTATTTATGAAAATAAATAAATATAATAATAAAATAATAAAATAATAATAAAATAATAATAAAATAAAATGGATTTTTATTTGGCCATAGATTCAATTCTATTTGTGTGGCATATGTGTGATGAGGTCTTTGCACATGTATTGAATTGAGATGTATATGTGATAAAGTCTTGGTATGCGTATGATATGGTCCTTGTACATGTATTGAATTGAGATGTGTATGGGATAAAGTTTTGGCATGTGTATGACATATGAATTGAGATGCAAGTGTGAATTCCATGTCAAGTGTGATTTGTTTGATACCATGCCAATTGCCATGTTAAATTGAGATAAAGAAATGGTATATGTGGATGATGGTAAATGAGGAAGTGGTTGTGGTGGAGGATGATGGCCGGAATGTATAGATACATTGCCGAATTCCACTGGAGATTCAGGATGCCGGAATGTGGGGGCCGGAAGCCTTGTCAGAGGTCTTTGCCCAAAAGGAATGCCTCGCGATGCCAGGATTTGGGTGCGGGATGCCTAGCTAGAAGGGTAAAGGCCGGAAGCCTTGTCGGAGGTTTCTGCCCGAAGGGAATGCCTCGTGATGCTAGTTGAGATGCGAGATGCCCGGAATGTGAGGGGCCGGAAGCCCGGTGGCCATGGGATGGATGAGTTTGCCGGGAGCCCTGTCGGAGGTTTCTGCCCGAAGGGTTGATGATGAGATTGATGAATGGGTGATGTGGTGATCAAAATTGAAAGATAAAGATGAAAATTAAACCATGATATGATGATATGCATGATGATATGCATGGTGATATGCATGATGATATGCATGATGATGATGATGATGATGATGATGATGATGATGATATGTGATGTGATATGATGATCACCCATGATATGATATGCATGATGATATGCATGATGATGATATGTGATGTGATATGATGATCACCCATGGCATGATATGCATGATGATGTGCATGATGATATGCATGATGATATGCACGATGACGATGATGATGTGTGATGTGACGATGTCATGATAAGGGTGACATGTATGATATAATGATGCCGTGATGATTATGGTGATGACATAAGATGATATAATATGCATGATGATAAGGCACGATGATGCATGATAGTATGCACATGGCTGCAAGGTAAGTTATGCCTGCTATGCATGTGTGATTTGTATGATGCATTGAGTTGTTATTGGATTTCCCTATCTGCTGAGTGGTTGTACTCACCCCTTTTGGGGATAACATTTCAGATTAGCCAGTATGCCGCTTCCTGCCGTCTCGCGGGGGGTATTCTATGGTCTACCGTCTGATTTACAGGTTGAGTGTGCGGAGATAGATTGTCCCTCTGTTCCCGGACTGACTTTTATCCGAGTGCGATGTCTAGTGATGTATGATATCGGCCTGGCCAGGGCCCGTCATACAAGAGTTCATTTCTGTGCACGTTCGACGGGATGGAGCTATGCGAGGATCTCTTGCCGCCGCCACCACCCATGCACCGGTTGGGTGTGAGACTTGCGCGCGATGAGTAGGAGCTGGATCTCTTTTTGATGTAGATAGTCGACACTTTCGATGGGGGGTTTTTGTGCTCGCATGATGTTGAGGGTCGAGGTCTCTTTTTAAGGTTTTAGGCTGGACGTGGCTGAGTCCTAGCCTTTCCTTTTGATTGTACCGACCCGAAGGGAATCCCATCTTGCTATATATGTATGTAAGCAAAGTGTCGAAGTTGTTTATAAAATCCTGATGTTTAGCTAATGTGTATTTGTATCATGGATTGGTAGGGGGATAGATGGTGATGTTTAATTTGCTTCCGCTATGAGTCGCGTTGGGACGGCTTTGTTTTAAAAAAAAAAAAAAAGTGTCTGCAAATTAGGACGCTTGTTCGAAAGAAAAAGAAAGGTATTAAAGTGTAACATCAGAGCTTGTGGCGATCGCCGAAGGGTTCGGGGTGCTACAGGAGATGGAATAGTCGGGTTTATCCCTGGGCTCATTCCGGTTGACACTTGATCCACCGGTAGGGTTTATAGTTGGTGCATTACCAATCTATGATCGGACATCGCCAATTCAAGATTCTGTTTCGATCAATAAGAATTAAATAGATAATTATGCATTTTTGGTTGGAAGGAAATTGCATTTGGTCAATTTGAATCGTCAGTAGATCGGCGCATAATCGGGCGTAATCACATACAACCAGAAACTGTGATTGGCTCGATCAAACCGTCACCATCCACCAATCCAAAATCATCATTTGACCAATTCTCATGATCAAAAAGTTATCTTATGAACTGGTGATCCTATCCCATTGGTATGGTCAGTAGAAATTCATGGCTAACACCTCAACCAAAGTTTTCTTGTCGATCGAACCGATCGATCCATGGCCAGTGGCCCATGTTCAATCCTTTTAGGACCTTATGGGCGATTCTTATAGAGTCGAAATCAAGGATGTTACAAAAGGTATTTAGCATTTCATGCTTATTATGAAGCAAATATATACATGAGTAATCATCCATAAAAAAAGATGAAGTATTTCTGACCACATTAGTGCATATCCGGACTACAAAAATCTGTATGTATGATTTCTAATATTTATATACTCCTCTTGTCACATTTTTCGTCTTGTTAGTCTATTTTCTCTTTATGCAATCCACACAAGTATTAGAATTGATAAAATCTAAATTACTAAGTACTCCATTATTTACTAATCGCTTAATTCTATCTATGGAAATATGTCCCAATCTCCGATATGATAACATAGAGGAATCTTCCCACAACATATCATTTTATACTAGTGTTATCATGAACATATATTGTATTATAATGGGTATCATCTTGTAAATTAATTCATAAAAGACCATCAAACAAAGTACCACTCCCAATAATTTCATATTTAAATGATAAATATAAGTTTGAATATGAAAAATTAAAAGAGTAACCTAAAGGTACAAGTCTTGAAACCGAAATTAAGTTTGTAGAGAAACTAAGAACATAAAATGTCATTTCCAAATTCAAAACATAGCCACTATTGAAAACTAATTTACATGTCCTAATAATTTCCGCATGTGAACGCATCTTGTTTCCTAGATAGATACTTTGTTCACTTCCCACTAACTTCCTATGGTTTTGAAAAATTTACAAAGAATTCGAAATGTGGATTATAAATCCAGAATCAATTCACCAAGTGTTGTGATTTACATTAGCCATATTAGATTTATACAAGAGATTGAATTATTTTCTTTTGAGCTAGGCCTTAAATCTGACCAATCCTTCCTAATATGTCATTTTTTTTTTTTTTTTTTTTTTTTTACATAAGAAGCATTTGGATTCTTTCTTATGTAAGTTTGAGGAGGTGTCTTGCCATTTCCCTTCTGCTTGCCATGACTCTTATTATTTTCTTATATTGCCAAATGAGCACTTTCTTTCGATTCCATAATCAATATTTCTTCTTCTTAAACACACACAGTCATGAGTTCATTAATTGACCATTTATTTTTATGTGTGTTGTAAGAGATCTTAAAAGATGCATGCCATTGTGGAAGAGTGTTTAGAATATAATACATAACAAAAGATTTGGATATCTTAACCTCAATGTTCTTAAGCCAAACTGTAATATCCCTCATCTTCATGATGTGCTCACACACATCTCTTACACTAGTGAGCTTCAATGATTCAAATTTTATAATTAGGGTCATGACATGTGCCTTTTCAAAAGTCTCAAACTACGCATCAATGACCTCCAACAATTTTTTGGTATTGTTATGTTGAGGAACTGAACCACAGATACTATGAGATATTTTAGAACTTATAGACATTGCAATAAGGCGGTAGGACTACCACCGCCTTGGTAGCCACGATAGTTTGGGCTCTCTCCCTCTCACGAAGGGGATGAGTTCGAATCTCCTCACGGTCGCTTGGGGTCTTAAGTGGGACGCCGGGGTGGTGGGTCATCCCGCTTACGTGTCCCACGTGGTTTACTCACCGGCTATCGGCTGTACGGGGTTCCTGGGTCACCAAAAAAAAAAAATAATAAGGCGGTAGGACTGCTCCCATTGATAATAAAGGGCTATTTTAGCTACAATGCTTGATCAGTAGAAACAGATAGTTCGTCTTTCCTTATAACATAATCAATGTTCATCCACCTTAATTGAAGAAGAATTAGCTCTTTCCAAACTTTATAGTTTTCACCTTCAGTATGGGAACATCACACTTAAATTCAGAGAAATTTATAGATTACAAAACTGCATATCAAACAATCATGCTTATGTCATAAAATATGAGGCAAAATATACATAAATCATATTTTACTAATATAAACATGTCACAAATATGAGTCACATAACATAAAAACTACCTATGGGCCAAGTTTTTAATTTAAATAGATTCATAATTACATTATGAAGAAACTACTATATTATATACATTTTCTTAATCATTTTGGTAAATTAAGAAAAACAATATGATATTTTATCGTAATTAGTCATATTAATATAATGAAAATTTCTATGGGATAAAATTCATCATATTAATATAATTAATTACAATCAATGTCCATTTCTAAATATGATTTAGAGGCTCTTAATATATAATTTAATTAATTAAAGATGTTGTGGCTATTATCTAATTAATTAAGTATATGGGTCATTGTCCATTTAATTTCATGCATAAAATATTCATAAAAATGCATGAAATGGAAAAATAACAAATAAATGCACCAAGGGGCAGAATAGCAAAATAAATTTGGCCAAGGACAGAATCGCAAATTCAACGCCAAGGGCAAAATCATAATAATGGCTAAACGAGGGGCATAACAATAAATAAACGGCAAAAGGGCTGATAGGCGTGTATCGACGACCCCTCAAGCATGAACCCTCTTCAGTGAGTAGGCGCGTAGCCCACACGCACTTGCAACTACCTTGGTGCGCGGGTCATAACGCCTACAGTTGCGGACGTAGTTGGGAGTTGCGAGCGCAAGGCACCCACGCGCCAGCCATTCCACACGTGTGGGACCATGCATCTTCTTTCTCCCCGCATGTAAGCCTGTTTCTTTCACTATTTTTCGTCGTTCTGCCACATTTCCATCGTTTGTTACTTCTGCGGCGACGCATCTTAGACCAAAATATATGATGGGTTTTGAAGACCACACCGGCACAACCACATAGGTCCAAGTTTCGGCGAAAATGGCCCTAGACCAAACGAAAATTTCCCAAAACGCAAACCCTTAACCACTGCGACTTCTACTGTTCGATTAGCCTCTAGTGAACACCAATATGCCAAAATAACTTACGGCTATTCTTTCTCATGGTGTGCGACCGTACCGGTCCGAAGTCAAGCGGTGGGTCCTCAGCAATTTTCCTCTTGACCCCAAAATGGCTGAGTTACTGTTCACATAAAAAGCCCCAAAAAATGCACCAAAAGTTCGACAAAAACAAGACAGAGGCATTGAACATACTATGATACCGAATGTTAGACATAAAAATCATATGTGGAAAAACAAGGTCAAATGTAAACAAACCTCTAGCCATTGTTTGTTGGAAATTCACGGAGATTCAACGAAATTGCGGACACACTCTACTAACCCAATCTGCTCACGTACTGATGTTGTATTCAAAATGACAGGGTTTGTGTTGGACCTTGTAACTACCATTTTGAAATGAACAATCGTTCATTTTATATACCGTCTCCCATCAAGGCAGTTATCAAATGGGTTGTTGTCACAAAGAGGTTCATGCATAGATAAACTACATGTAGAATAACCACTACTTTAAAGAGAAAATGTGGGTCCGAAAATATGGGAACACATTTAAAATATATATATATATATATATTTATATATATCACCACAAAGCAAAATTGATCGTGATTCCTATGTTGCAATACCCCTCCAAGCTAGGAAACAATAATCAAGGTAGGTAAAGTTCCTATCTAAATTAATTCTTGAATATCTCGTTTGCTCGTTTGAGGCATTGCATTCTTGATTAAATTTCCAAATGAGGCTATCTTGTCCCATGTTTTCCGGTTAGTCTTTTAAATTAGGAATTAATTCTTAATTTCACAACGTGCATACGGTTGACAATCCGATTTTATGCCCGAAATATGACTCGCAATCATATGGGAAAATCGCCAATCCAATCTCATGCCTGAGATATAATTCGCAATTTCGTTAAAAGTTGGCCAATCTGATCTCATGCGCAAGATATAATTCGTCAATTTATTTTAAAAATTAGATGGGTATTGATCATATCTTGCCTAATTTATTGCCGTATTTTTTTTTTTTTATGATTTTGTTTGAATTGATTTTGCTTCCATAAAAGAAAACCCAAAAAAATATATTTGAGTTGGATTTGATTCATGCCAGAACATTGCCTATTTTAGGATAGTTTGCATGTTTAGAATATGAAATTTATTTATTTTGAATTTTTGAAATAAAAATCCCAAAAAAATTAATGTAAAATGTTACCTTTTCTTTTCATTAATTTAAATTGCATTTTTAATTATTAGGTCATCCCTTACACATCATGTAGTCATTACATATTCAAGATCATTAAAATGTGTGATATGTTAGGATAGTTTCAATCATATAATTAATGTAGCATGACATATAATTTGCATGTTAGGTTACAAATTGCATGTCATGTTAGTATAAAAACATTTTTATACATCATTGCATTGCATTGCACATAGATTGAGTTTCATTAATTTAGAGAACTCTAAAAAGTTGAGTGGCTGCATGCTAATTAGAAATCATATCTAGAGCTATTGATGTAAATTCTGAATTAACATTGCATATGCTTTCGTTATTATGAGGTAAGTCCTGCAATTTATTTATTATTTTACTAGATGTTAAATTGATGGATTGCACACCCACATGGTCACTTCACATGTTAAGGAATAATAAAATGAAATCAAGCTACCCGATAAACATTTTTTCATGAAAATAATGGTATCGAAAGGGCATTAGAGAAATCTAATGTAACCATGTTCCCGTACCCAAATTTTCTTATTTATAGGATTAAAATAATTCTTCAATTATTTTTATTAGGTGTCTAATCGACCTACTACAAACTGATTAGTAGCGAATCCTAAATAAAATTCATTTTCATGTTTAAAAACTTGAATCTAAGTCGTGAATTGATATAGGTTTGGGAGAGCCCGAGCTAAGTTTAGACTAAGTGATCCATTAGCCAAACCCTAGGTGTTGCACAAAGCTCCTTTGCTATTAAAGATTTAGATCTTACAATAACCATATAATGGTTATTTGATGTTGTCTTCATTTGTGCATTTGTGATTTCTTTAGTAGTGAATTAGGAGAGGTTTTTAGCATATGCAGTTCTATTGAGCAATTAACATGATATGATATGAAAATATCCAATTTTATTATTGCGTCATCGCAATTTTCCTGATGTGGTTGGGGAGATGGGTTTAGAGATAATGCCCATAAGGCAAACGGATGGTCTTTGATTAGGAATGGACTCTCTCAAGCCCTTACCTCACATGATGTTAGGGTTCATTTTAAGTTTCAATCAATCCTAAAAGATACTATGTAAATTGGAAATCATTCCTAACTTATTGCTGTCGGTTAGTAATCAAAGTGAGCATGGGAGATTACATCACTTCCTATGCAACTAGAATTTTATAGGTTTGTGGACTTAATTGCACCAATAGTTCATATTAGTGCCCTTTTAGTACCTATAACTTGATTGGTTATTCGACTAAGCGATCAAATAGTCTTGTTGACTAATTATGAGTCCTAAATGTCATTCAAGTCTTTAAGTGTTCATGCAATGGTTTTGGAGGCTTTATTATGGTTGGAGGGTCTGTCCTATCCATTTTAAAAGAGAAAAAGAATAACCAAAGTATTAAAGGTGTGGGAATTAAACACTGTGGAAATGAAGCCTGATACTCGTTGGACAATGAATATTATGTTGCTTTGTTTTTTAGCCCGTGGACATCATCCCCCATGAGGTTGAACCAATACTAAGTTGGGTAAAGAATATTACACCACCTTATTTTATGTCTTGGGACATGAACAGTTGTAAGCTTGAGTCTAAAGACTAGATTGAATATGGAATTATTTTAGCAATATAGGTCGGATATAAGTGACTAGATTTCTATTACATGAAAATGAGTCAAAATGAATTAAAATTATTAATTTGAGGGGAACCATTTTCAACCCCACCTACCCGTTTGACGAGTCTACTCCTAGCTACTAGCAAGGCTTTATCTCCGATGGTGATCTTATAGGGGCCCATCATGAAGTCTCTATCTCCAATGGTTTTGTGCGAAGTTTCCATCTCCACCTATAATCTTGTTGCCAAGCTCTTTTAGATCATGAACATTGAAGAACCCATCAAGCGGTGGAAAAATTAAAAAAGAACCCATCAACCCACATGCTCTGATCTTGCCATCACTTCCTGTTATCAAGAGTGCTCACACAATGACTCATGAAATAATGACGACTTCAGGAATTCCAAACAAACCTTTTACAAGAAAGCGTGTGAACTACAATCAAAACACAATAGATTGAGGAATCATCGTGGTGGTGGTGAACTGGGGAGATTGAGGAGTCGCTTGGGGACTGTGACTCACCATAGATTTGAGACTCTAATAGAGAGTGGGGTGAGGTAATCTCAAGCGACCACCAACTGCACGATCGTTGTCACCGTGGTTCAGCGCGATAAAATCAGTGTGATTGTCAAATCGGCACGAATATTGATCCTATCAAGCGATTCAAATTCTTTCACTGGCACAACTGACTTTATAGAGAATCGCGTTGCCCCACCATGGCTGCCAATGGTAAAGCTAATCATCACAAGAGAGCAGCAGTTTGTTGTTGTCGTTTTTCTAAAATATATTTTAATTTCTTCTTATCCGATCCAGGTCTATCCCACTCACTACTACAGAGTTCTTAGATGTCATTTTATTCAGATGTCACCTGGTTTTTTTGGTCTAAGAAGCGTTCTAAAACACCAAATAGGATAAAAATCGTCCTATCTTAACTCAAAGCTGGATTACCAAATGTGACCTTAAAGTTAAATCCAACTGAAGGCCTTACTAAATTATGAAGTTGAGTGATTCCAATTCTCAATTAAAGCTTAGGATGTCCTCTACAACTTTCATTAGGTCACTTTTTATAATTATGGCCCAATCAATACAGAATATTCAATTAAGCCGGACTACTCCTAGTATTACCCTATTTCGACTCGATTCTTTCAAACTTCAGTAAAAATATTAAATGACTACAAAATGGCACTAAATTTGACATGCAAATAGCTCATCGCGCTTAACAACTTTTATTCTTTGAATTTGTTTCAAACTAGCCCTCCAACTATATGAAATCACATGACCAATTTCGAGGGTTTACTTTCTACCGGTTTTGAAATCAAGTTTCAGCTTTGACCTTATTCAATTAAATTGACTGACTTGTCTTAGTCGTATTTTAATAAAAAATTTGGGTTAGGACCTCCCGTACAAATTATATGTTTTGTGCAGTTACTAATTAGCCCTCAAACTATTGTTAATTTGCTAAACAAGTTAAGTCAACATGCAGTTCAATTTCCAGATCTGACTCAATAAAATCGATGATTATGAACTTGATTTCATTGCCTTAATGTTCTTCAAATTTTATGAAACTTATATCAAATTAAAGTTATAGATGTTAACTACAATTTATCTGGAAACATATCATCTTAATTCTAGACTTATTTTCCATAAAATCTTAGAATATAGCAAGTTCAGATGAAGCCTTGAATTTTCCAGAAACAATTCGAGTGTTGAACTCATTCAACACATGAACCTAGTCATTTATCTAAGCCTGGAACATCTTCAAATCAACAATTTGAACATTCATACACATTTTCAAACATTCAAACATCATCGATCATCCTCGTTAATTTAATTCAACCATAAATCCTAAGGAATCATCATGGAAAACAACCAAACTTATTTCTAAATCATCACACATGCAACATATCTCAATCTTAGGCTAATTAACTCTCAAATCACTCTAGTGGCCACGTTTTGACGTGGGATGGGGAATGTGGGGAGTTCAATTCCCCACTTTCTCAAGGAGTTAGGAGTGAAGACATTTAGTTTTAGGTGCAGGATGCAATTCCCATGCTTTATAAAGAGGCAAAGCAAAAGTTTCAAAGTGAGTTGAGAGTTAGAATATGATCAATAAAAAAAAAAAAAATCTCAAATCACTATCTAATTCCTAACCTAAGTGTTTCGGCCGCATGAAGACAAGACTATTAGCTTAACACATGAAATTAAGTTCAATTAAAGTATAATCACTCAAAATCAATATTGATTCTACTTTGGACATTCCGACGAGCAAGTAATTGGTTGCTAAGTTACCCAAACATGCAATTGATGTTCGAACTAATCAATTAAGCCAAAATCTCTAGCTGATTTCACTTCAATTTTATTTAATTCCATCACATCCTCACTTGATTTTCATTTTTTCAGACTATATACACTACAAGTCCTAAAACTTGTCGCGAAAGTGCAATTGAGCCATAAATTTTCAAAAATCTAATCAAGTTCTAAAACTTGTCAAATTTGTACGATCAAGTCCTTTCGTTAATAATGTCAATTTGTCAAATGGAAAACGTTAACTTGGCATTTTTAAATTCATATTTCTCTCCTTTGTGGCATTTTTATTAATTATTAATTTTTTCCTTTAAATTTTATTCAAATAATATTTAAACTAAAATATGCCAAAAAAAAAAAACTAGAAAAAGAACACAAAGGGGCAAGGGCTCGCCCGTGCGATGGGCGCTACCACCGTCCGCCTAAAAAACAATTAAAGGAATTATTTGAAATTATCTTAATTGCTATGGCATCGCATCACTTTATTGAATATTGTGATTGGCTGACTGTGGCACGTGGCAGGTAATAATAGTTAGAAAAGACATTTTTGATCGTGCGGATGAAACGTTGCTCACTAGGTCTTGTGCGTAAATTCTTGCTCTACGTGTTTCACTTAAAGGATGCGGTGATTACGGTAGAGGGTGACCCTTTCAAGCTCGCGAACGGCACAAGCATCTTTGACTACTCCGGGATGGACTAGGACCACTCCTTCAACAATGCCATGAAGTGTGTGTCCACTCTATACATGGGTAAAATCATGGAGTTTTACCAGAGTTTCAAGGGTGCCAGTACTATTGTCGACACGTCAGTGGCGGCATCAACGAATGCCTTAGGCTCATACAATCCAAACAACCCCATCTCTGAGGCAAAAAATTTGATCTACTCTACGTCGTTAAAGAAGAGCTTTCTTATCCTGATAATCAATTTTCTCGCTATATCATAGGTTCTTTTTTTTTCCTTGTAGAGAAGTAAAATTTCCTCCTTCCTCTATGAACAAACAAAGTTTAATGTAAATTATGCTGCATACATTAATTCTCTCAATGAATCGGACCTTTCTAATTTATTTCAATTTATGTTGAAAGGATATCCCTTTTTTTCTCCCTGCCTGTTGATTGTCTTCTTCCTAAAACTTGGCCACCTTTTTATAACTGGCCTTTCTAATGACGTCATATGTTGCAATGATGACGAAAGGAGACCATCGGTTGTTGATGGCAGGTTTGGTGCATGTTGCAGGGAGCTTTGTAGATGATCCCATTCCCAAAGGAGACTCTAATAGTGAAGGTTCCTTTAGATCAAATATTTCAGCACGGCAAATTCTCATTCATCAATTAGCTCTTGAAAATGAAATGAAACAAAACGTGTAAATTACGTATGCTCAAATTCATTTGAGTATGTTGATTTAATTAATTTTGCATTGACAAACCTAGTTGATGACATTTTCAATGTATGAGCATTTCGTTCGAGATAAATTGGCAATTGGGAGTCCTAATTATTTCTCGAATCACGATAGTTCATGATTTCAGTCGATTTTTTTTTTATTTTATATTTTTTTTACAGTGGTAATTTCATTGTATCATGGACAAGTTCGGCTTACAGCTCCAAAAGAACCGTTGGCGTGCATTGCCGGTGTCAAGCAAGGTATTGATCATAGCCCCGGTAAGTCCGGAATTCCTAGGGATTGACATAGCGACCCCGGACCACATTCACGTCTGACATGATCATGTTGGGCATGGCTACCGGAGGGAAAGATCGGACATTGAAGGAAATTGAGGTCTTGGCCCGCACTATTGAGTTCGAGGCCACAAAAGTAGCCCGCCGAGCACTCAACATTTGGGTGCTGGAGTTACACAAAGCCGCTTAATTCGCTATGTCTAATTGCATCCCTCTTTATTTTCAAATGGAATTAATATGATGTACCTTTCTTATATGTCTAGTGAATAATCAGACATGAGCTTCTTGGTCTTCTTCTTTCTATCCTTGGTGAAGCATCAAAGAAGAGCCTCTCTCTCTCCTCTCTCTCTCTCTCTCTCTCTCTCTCTCTCTCTCTCTCTCTCTCACATATCAAGCTTAGTGTCCTACCACCACAAGAAGATGACTTGTCCCTCTGCACGCAATTCCTGCACGGTTGAAGCGGTTTGATTTTCAACCCACATTAAAATTCATTCTAGCTACTTGCAATTTGCTAAGCCACGAATAATTGTACACTCACTATCTCATTGAACGATGATAATAATCAAAAGTTGAGTAGTGACATGCATGGACAATTGATTTGGATGCGGCAACTTCATGTTCAGAGTCATGACCTAACCATTCACATATAACCTTGAGGCCATGCTCGGTGCCATATGGGTGAAATTTTTTCATCGCATATGGACCGAGCGGTTTATGTGTACTCACTTTGACCCAAGTTCAGATTGAATCTACCTACAAGCATGCTAATCCACGAAAAATGACACCTTTAGGCTAGTTTGTTTCTACTTAAAGATAAGCAACATGTGTTTTTTTTCTTTGATTCTCATAAAAAATTTAAATATTGGGGAAATTTATAAAAAAAATGAAAAAAAGAAATCTATGAGTCTACATTTCAATTGTTTGGACTTAAATAAAGGTCATTGCGTGAGCTCTATAAGATTTAGATTCATCAAAAGGTAAAAGGAAATAATCAATCTAAAAGTAGAGTTATCACAAGGACAAATGCCTGGTTTGGTTATGACAAATCCTCACTTCAAGGCTTCATTTGTTACATGAAAAATAAATGATTTAGAAAACATTTCCTAAAAACAATAATCGGTGAGTCTACATTTCAATTGTTTTGATAACGAAAAATATTTTTCATTGACTAATTTTAAATTATACAAGAGATCATTTTTGGGAAATTTTTTCCCCAAATCATTCATTTTTGCCGAAATAAATGAAGCCCAAGATTACAAATGTTTTCCCACTTAATGCATGCATCAACAAATTTCTACATTAATTGATTTATTGGGTGAATTACAATAACCATTAATTTACCTAGATTTTGGGTAACATTTATGAAAATTTCAATTAGTCATTAATTGTGTGACGTTCGGAAGGCTCAGAATATACTTTCTATGTCCATGGTTTTTCAAAATGCGATTCCATTAAGTACTAGAGTTATAATTCTAGTAAATAAATTAAAAATGAAGGTTTAGTAATTTCAACTTGCCAAAAATAATAGCTATTTATATATATAAGTTGATTATTGTTTGACACCTGAATTTTTGTTGACACAAAGAAAAGTTATAGAAAGGTAAAAAGAAAAAAGTATACATGAAAGGATGAAAATGAACGAAATGATGAAAAGATAAATGAAATTTTGTGGGCCGGAGCGTCTGGCTCACTTAGCATTATATTCGGGCCCCCTAAAACCCCACTCCCTTGGCCCATCTTCTTGTTTCTTTTTAGCCCATTTAATTAATTCATTGGGCCTATCTTTCATTTCTTTTCTTTCTTTTTCTTTTTCGCTTTCAAACAAACCATGATCCCGTGCGTTCCCCTGGTCTTGAAGGCCACCATCGAGCTCGGCATCCTCAAGCTCCTGTCCAAGAGCTATGCTCAGCTCTCGCCCACCCAGATCGCGTCCCGCCTCTCCATCAAGAACCCCGATGCCGCTGTCACCATCGACCGCATCCTGCGTTTGCTCGCCAGCTTCTCTTTCCTCTCGTGCACCCTCACGCAGGACAAAGCCGGGCGGCCTGAGAGGATGTATGGCCCTGGCCCCTTGAGCAAGTACTACGTGAGTGAGCAAGGGGCTAGCATGGCATCGTGGTTGCTTTTACTCTTGGATGTGGTCTCCTTGAGGACGTGGTACGTAAATAAATGAATTCGGACCGTCACATTTTGTGAGACTCACCGTGTCAATAGTTAAGTTCATGCAATATTATCCCATTTGCATCTCATACAAAATTGATTAGTTTGATACTTGAAGTTAAATTTTAGTGTTGATTGCCTTCTTCCTACAATTATGTCACCCCTTCTAAGGATGTCTTATGAAGCAATGACGATGAAATGAGAAAACTAGCTTTTGATGGCAGGTTTGGAGCATGTAGGAGGGAGCTTTGCGGATGACCCCATCCCAAAAGGAGACACCCTCTTAACGAAGGTCACTTTGGATTAATTGTTTAGCACTCAAGCTCTCTCAAAATAAATGAAAAGAAACGTGTAAAATTACGTAGCTTATAATTTATTTGAACATGATTTCGCTAATTGATTTTAGTTGATGTTGCATTAACGGACATAGCTTAAGACAGTTCCAATGTACGAGCATTTTGTTTAGGACAGATTGGCGATCCGGAGTCTTAATTGATTTTGATTGTTCGCTGTTTGTTGCAGTGGCAATTCCATAGTTTCACGGACGAGTTCGTCATACAGCTCCTGAAGAAATGCTGGAACGCGTTGCCGGCATCGGGCAAGGTGGTGATCATAGACCCAGTCAGCCCGGAATACCCAGGGACGGACCTAGTGACCCGGGCCACCTTCACTTCCGACATGGTCATGCTGGCCTTGCCTCCTGGAGGGAAAGATCGGACGCTGAGGGAAGTCGAGGTCGTGGCCCGCGCGGCCGGGTTCAACTCTCCGAAAGTGGGCTGCCAGGTCCTCAACATGTGGGCGCCCGAGCTATATAAAACCGCCTAATTCGCTTGCTGGAAAATCCTCCCCGCATCGATCTTGCCTTGCGCTATGTCGTATTGTGTCCATCTTTGGATTTCCAATTGAATAAAACTGTTCTTGTTATGCTTTCAACTTTTCTAGAATTGTTTCCTAGTACGCATTGATGCAAATGGTCTTCATTATCCATTTGTTTCTGTTGTAATAAAAAATGCAAGAAGGCTTACGCTTATCAATTCTGCAATTGGAAGAGCCAGAAAAACATAAAGGACGACCATGAGATATTAACAGGGATCGAAATGATTAAATGCCGAAAATTGTTGTATGGTTCCAACACCGGCAAGACATTATGATTATCATGATTTATGTGTGGTGAAAATTTACATTCAAGTTTGAAAGATGAAAATAAATAGCCCCCCACGGAATTGACCTAGTGGCAACGCCGTTCTTACGCTTTTAGCTTAGGAGTCAATGGTTGTGAATTCGATTCCTACGGTATGGAAGCTGGATTTTAGTGGGGGACCGAAGACGATGCGTTGCTGTGCTAATTCTCTCCAAGTAGCTGGCTAATTACGATTGAGCTCTGACTTGTTATAAAAAAAAAATGAAAATAAATGCACATCATTCAAACCAATGGAAAGATTTTGGTTGCATTCAAATAAGCCCATATTATCGAAAATAAATTGTTTATATTCGCAAATTTTTGAAATTATGATTTCTTAATTATATAACTTACGTCGATTAAAGTTATATAATTGCCAAGCAGCTATAACGGGTGAGGTTGGTGGCGATGAATTGATGGCGGCATGATGCCACCTTTCTCACTTTTTTCTCCCCTCTTTTGCAAATTTTTAGATTCTTTCTTCTTTTAAACTATGTTTAATCTTAGAATGTCTCTACACAAATGAGAAGATAAGTAACGTGTAATAGTAGAAAGAAAACTAGCAATACTTGGAATAGACAAGTACTAGCAAATGCGAAAAAAGGCTTAATTTCTATAATAAATTAAAAATTCTTTACGTTAAGATTCATTCTAACTACTTGCAGGTTGCTAAGCCACAAATAATACATTTGAAATATTATGAAATAAAAGCCGAAGATTGTGAAATATGTTCTCCATCAGGATGTCGAATGAATAATTATCTGGTACTATTCACTTCCCAGCCGTTCTTGTAACCGCTGAGCAAGTGTATTGCACCTCCTGAGCAATCGAGAAAGAAAGGATTTCTCATAGCAACACTAATTTTTGGTCCCAGGAGTCGAATGAATTATCGAAAGTCAAGTTGTATAAATGAGTGCAACACATCCGTTATTCAAAATCACGATCTAACCATTCAATGTAACTTTGAGATGGCCAAAACCTGTGTGATATGGCAGAATCCTTGTTTGTTATATGGGGATTAAATTGTTTGAGTGTTTTTAAGAAAATCAGTCTAGTCAAAATATTTATCTAATTTCAGATTGAACCTACTTGCAAGCTTGCAAATCTACATAATCCTACCTTTTGAGCTAGTTTGTTTCCATTTAAAGCAAAAGTACCTTTTCTTTAATTCTCATCAAAGTCGAAACTTTAAATATATAAAAATATTATAACCGAACTTATGTCATAAACGCAATAGTCAAAGTGCGGGTACCATGAAATTAGGATTAGTGAAAGAAAAATAAAAATGTAAAAGAGAGTTGACTTGTCACATGTAGGAGCGATTTCTCTGGCTGTGAATGATCCTTGTTCAAAATCAACTATGTTTTCCCACTTAATCTAATCTAGGGGACCCGTACTTTTGTAAACATAAAAGATAAGTTAGCACTCTTAGCCACCAAAAAGGGCCAAAAACACTAGAAATTTTATCTATTAGACAAAAGTAGCAAGATTTTTTTTTTTATAGTATTACTATCATGAAAAATTACAAACTAGTACACCCGTGACAAATTTATCTCAAATTAATTTTTTATCAAGAAAAAAATCATAAATTGGTACACCTATGATAAACAAAGGCTGAAAGCCCAAACTCATACACCCGTCAATTGTTATGTATCATTTAACTCAGTAATTTGACAATAAATTTGAATAGAAATTAACAAAGGTTAAATTTGTCTTGGGATTTTGGTGATCAAAATATTTATTTGAGATAAATTTGTCACAAATGTACCAGGTTGGAATTTTTCGTAATATTGACCATTTTTAAATAACTTATTATGAATTTTTATTTGAACCCACCTGTTTGTGGGTGCCTGCTCGGGTGAACATTCCCATCTTGCTTGGGGGCGGGGGTGGGGGCGGGGGAGGGGGTTCGATTCTCCATGCGCTCAATTTGCGTAACTTAAGTGTGGCATCGTGGGAGGTGGGTCCTTGCTCTAGCGTCATCCCTGGTTTACGTCGCCAGTTACTGGCTATACGGTAGTTCTTGGGTCATAAAAAAAAAACATTATTTGAGAGATAAATATTAAATGATCTATTCAAGCAAGTTGATGATGCGGTTAACGATAACGTTTTGGAGAAATAAATTAGTAGAGAAAAGAGATCAATGATCTCTTGAAATGTATGGAAAGTTTACTAGTTCAAATTAAGAGCTACTTGGCATTTTTCTTATACAACCTGTACAGAGGTTCGAGTGGGGACTTCTATACATCTAACTTGTGTTCATGCTCCAACGACCTATCAACTATGCCAACAACTCTGGACAGATCTTCGATTAATAGCTTCCTCAAATGTTATACCCTGGGTATGTGCCGGTGACTTTAATGAAGTTCTGTTTCCATGGGAAAAAAGTGGGTGGTCGAATGGCTGAACCACATCGGATGTATTCCTTCCAAGAAGTTTTACAGGATTGTTGCTTAATGGATATGGGTAGTAAGGGATGCGCCTACACATGGATGAACAACCGTCTTGGTGACGACCTAGTTAAAGAAAGGTTGGATCGAGTATTGTGTACTATGGAATGGCGTCTTACTTACCCTGAGGCTAAGGTGTATGCACTTCCACCAGTGGGCTCTGATCGTAGCCCTCTTTTGTCGAATACTGAGGACAGACCAAGGAGATAGCACAAACGATTTATCTTTGAGGCCTATTGGTTGCAGGAAAAGGATTGTGGTGAAGTGATTGAAAGATCATGGAATTCCCCACGTGCTATAACTTTTAATCTACCACGAAGACTACAGCAGGTCGCTCAAGCACTAACAAAATGGAGTCGATCTAAATTCTCAAAGGCAACTAATCAAATATTACATCTGCAGCAACAACTTCAAACACATATTAATTCCTCCAACAATTATGGCGATGAGCAGCAGATTATCAATTTGAAGATGGACATTAAAAATTATGGCAATAGGAGGAACATCATTGTGCTATGAGATCCAAGGTTAACTGGCTTACTTGAGGGGATAAGAATACTAAATTCTTCCATGTGACAACATTACAAGGGAGAATTCGAAATCGGATAAGAATGTTGAAAGATGCCGATCTCACATGGATTAGGGAAGATGATCGTTTGAAAGACATGACAAAGAATTTCTTTTCAGTACTATACACATCAGAGGGCAATCAGAATTATGGTCCTATTCTGGCAAAATGCCCACCTACTGTTACTCTCGAAATGAACAATATATTAATGGCCCAGCTTACTCGAGATGAGGTACGGCGGGCCACTTTCCAAATGGGTGCCACCAAAGCACCAGGACCTGACGGAATGAATAGTCTATTTTATCATAAGCATTGGACTCTTTTACAAGAGGATATTTTTATGGCCGTCCAAGAATTTTTTACAACAGGTAATCTATCCGCTTCTCGAACAAAAGTAGCATTACCTTGATTCCAAAAGTTGCTCAGCCGAAGAGGCTCAACCAATACCAACCAATTAGCCTTTATAACTACATCTATAAAATCATCTCCAAAGTCTTAGCTAATCGTCTTAAGCCCTTTTTACCTGATTTAATATCTGTTGAGCAATCTGCTTTCGTAAGTGGCCGGCAAATCCAGGATAATATTATTGTTGTCCAAGAAGTACTTCATTAGCCGCAGGTTCGGAAATGCAAACGAAATTTTCAAGCAATCTTAAAAGTGGATATGCAAAAGGCCTATGATAGGGTGGAATGAGACTTTCTTAAGGACTATCTGATCAAATTGGGTTTCCATGCCACCTGGGTTCAATGGATAATACAGTGTGTTACAACAGTGTCTTTTAGTATCATTTTTAATGGTGAACAACTAGAGTATTTCCATTCATCTTGGGGACTAAGACAGGGAGACCCATTATCACCTTACTTGTTCATCTTTGTAGCAAATGTCTTATCTGTGCTTATCCATGACGCACTCCACATGGGACACCTACAAGGCCCACAACTCAATTGGAGGTGCCCAACTCTTTCCCACTTATTTTTTGCTGATGATGCCATATTTTTCATCAATGCTACAATCCAGGAATGTCAAAACCTAGCAAATATTCTAAATCAGTCTTGTTTGGCTATCGGACAGAAGATAAATAGGAACAAGTCGGGTATTTTCTTTGGCCAGGATTGTCCTTATAGTTTAAGGGTTAACTTAGCTACTGAATTTAGGGTCCCAGTGCTACAAAAAACAGGTAAATACCTAGGGATCCCTTCCGACTAGGGACGATCTAGACGAGACATGTTCGCCTGGATTATGGCAAGAGTGGACACTAAACTAGAAGGGTGGAAAGTGAAATTTCTCTCGAAAGGGTGGAAAAGAGGTTCTTATTAAAGCTGTTGTACAGGCCATTCCACAATTTGTCATGTCCATTTTTAAACTTCCACTATCGAATTGCAAAGCCATAGAAAAGAAGGTTGCTCGCTTTTGGTGACAGAATGATAGCAGTAGATCTAGTATTCATTGGACACAATGGGATGTTCTAAAGAGATGTAAGAACGAAGGCTGTTTGGGTTTTCGAGATGTTCTAGCTTTCAATAAGGCATTGCTCGGTAAGTAGGCCTGGCGTTTAATATAGAATCCATCATCACTATGCAGCACATTACTAAAAGGACTTTATTTCATCAACGAGAATTTGGATATGCGGAGAAAGGGGCGCGTCCTTCTTAGGGCTGGCAGAGTATATTATTAGGAAGAGACTCAATTTTACCTAAACTCCAATGGTCTATCATAAATGGGAAAAACATCAGAATACGTGAAGATAGATGGCTTCCTAAAGGAATCCTAGGTGGTCCTGCCCATTTGACGGAACCTTATCTACTCACTAACTTACTGGAGCCGCAACAACAGACTTGGAATGCTAGTCTCTTACATCAACACTATGATGCTCAAACCATTAAAGAAACCATATAGAGCATCGGCAAATTTGGACAGACACTATCCATGGCCAATATATAGTGCAGAGCGGCTATCAGGCAATAAGAAAGCAGACTCAAAGATTTATACAGACACGCCTTCTACATCATATCAAACACCTATGAAACTATGGAAAAGCATTTGGCAACTACATCTGTCACCTAAAATCCGGACCTTTATTTGGTCCCTCTGCCATAATGCTTTGGCGACAAAGGCAAATCTTTTTTGCCGTCATATCAGCAGAGATATAGTCTGCAATCTATGCAATAACAATAGCTCGAAAACCCTTGAACACCTCTTCCTATTTTGCCCGTGGACAACAAAGATTGGTCTCATCCCACAGTTGGTATTTCTTTAACCCCTCAAGACATCCCTCGCTTAGATCAATGGCTTGCAGATAGAGCTACTCAGAAACAAAGCTTACCTGATTTCGAAACAATAGTTGCGCTCTTATGGCAGATTTGAAAGGCAAGGAACAACTTTGTTTTCCACAGCCATCGTCCTGATCCACTACATCTGCTGAGTGTCGTCTCTGCACAGGTTCACACAGCTCAGAATTTACAACTTCGTTCTGCTACAGATGGATGGCCATCAACCCTATCTTCCCAAGTCTAGCGACCTCCTGATCCCGGTGTCCTGAAATGCAACATTGATGGGGCTTTCAAGCTTGAAAGCAACCTAGGCTCAATGGCATGTCTATGCCGAGATCACACCAGAAAGCTTATAGAAGGATTTACCCGGGATTTCGCTGCCTCCTCGCCTCTGTAGGCTGAAACCTTTGCCTTTTTGTTCACTTTACAATACTTGATCCAACGCGAATGAACGGAGGATCTGATTGTGGTTGAATCTGACTGCTTGTTAATGGTTAATGTTGTGATCGACAACCACACGACGCCATGGGAGGTGCGATCCCTGCTTGCTGAAGCTGCCGTTCTCTTGCGCAGGTTCTCCAGCCTTCGCGTGCGGCATTGCAAACGCGAAGCAAATTTTGTAGCCGACTGGGCTGCGAAGGCCCACCAGAATAGAACCCTAGTTGCTAACTGGGCCGAAGAGCCCCCTTCCTATTTGTTAGATCTTCTAGTTTCTAACGCTAAAGCTGTTGGTTGTAATGGTTACATTACTTGAATGAAAGCTTTTCTTCTTCGACCAAAAAAAAATAATAAAAAAAAGTTAAGAGGAATTAGAAACCATGACATCCTAGATAGGCGATCTCCTGTGGCTTTCGTAGGTCACGTCATATCAGCTTGCATTTGACAAAAAGTTCAACGGTGGATACTTTTGGTCTCCCAAAAGTTTGCGGGTTTTATGGATCATTTGAGAAGTCAAGTTACCTTTGTATCCCGAGTGAAAGAACGCCGATTTTGTGCTAATTATTTCCATGTAGTTGACTAATTAGTCGTATTTTAATAAAAAAAAAGAATTGGGTTAGGACCTCCCGTACAAATTATATGTTTTGTGCAGTTACTAATTAGCCCTCAAACTATTGTTAATTTGCTAAACAAGTTAAGGGATGATATTTCACTAGTAAAATTGATAAATTGATCTTAAGCCTTAAAAGGTCAATATATCAATTTTATTCCCGCGTGATTAATTATTCCATCTAAAGCCTTATAGATGGAATAAAAAATTCGTGTGTGGTTGCGAATTAGGCAATAAATCCTAACTGGAAGTATGCTTATCATTCAAATGTGCACGTAAGATATTGAAAGGCATGCATTAGGCAATGGAATATCCAAATCTAATTTAGATAAGATAATTACTCAATTCTGCAAATAATGTTACCAAAGCTAAACTGAATGGAATCCGCTCAACAGATGACCGGGAAAGGGTTGCAGCACTCGATGGTGGAGGTTGGTGAGCAATGATGCGGGTGGGTCACAGCCGATGAACCGTGGGGGCTTGCCATTCTCAGTGGGTGGCCAGCAATAGGGACTCAGTGTGAGGTGGTCGGCAGTCGGTGGTATACACGGTGGACCGCACTGTCCATAGTCGCCACGCACCCGAATTCTTCGTGATCTCATCGCCAAAAAACCGTTCTTTTGCTTGCATGAAACAAAATCACAAAGCCCACAATGTTATAGTAAAATCTGGACAAAACTTAAAAAGAAACAAATCCACCACTCAGAATTATTCAAGCGAGATTATAATCATTCTTTTGACCGTGGACTTCAAGCTCGCAAGCGGTGGCCGCAAAAATACCACGAGATATTCACATTGTTCGGGAGATTTTTGGCCTTGCTGGACCTCGGCGAAAACTTCACACTAGATGGAATCCGCAGGAGTCTTCGTTCACTCTAAACCATAGTGACAGGGGTTCAAGCATCCCTAGGGTACGCTGGTTCGCGATACAGTAGAAGCGGCAAATCGTGGATCATCGAGGGAGTGATGACTGCTCGGGTGATCGATGCAAGGAGAAAACACGGTCTCGTTGAGGGAGCAGCGAATCAAACGGTAGTCGAGCACGAGGAAGGCAGCAGCTCCATCAGCGTCTCAGTTGGGCGGGACTCGTTAAGGCTTGGTCACGACAGCAAGAGGGTAGAACCAGATCAACATCTTATCGCGGTAGCAGTGAGGTCACGGTAGCAAGTCTGTCGTTACCGCTAGGGGGGAAGCGGCAAGGACGTTGTAGCGATGGCAACTCAGATGGCTCGGGCACAGCACCACAGTGGCGTGGGACCTTGCGCAATGTGGAGTCTCCTTGGTTCGGCCTAGAGAGGACTCTCTGTTTTCTTTCTCTTGCTCTAGGGCTGCTGTTCCTCTTTTTTTTTCAATTGTGGCCGGGTATTCAAGGTGAGGCCTCTCCCGAAACCCTACGCAAAAAACCTTTTATAGGCTGAAGATTAAGGTTTTTTTCAAATTAACATCCGTGAAGATTTTTTTTTTCGCACGTAATATCACTTTTTTTATTTTCCACATCTCCTGATTTTATCGCCTAAAGATAAGATTGCAACCCAATTTTCTTAAATTCCAAAAATCCATCGTAATATCATTTCAAATCTCCATTTAGGTAATTTTTGTCATTAAAAGAAAAACGGTCTCGGGCCAATTTACTTGCTTCGTGGGCTTAATCCGACCTACCAAATTAAAGCTTAGAACCACTAAATCAAACCCATTTGTCACCGACACAATGTAAATGCAAATTAAAAAATAAATGCACCTAAAACTATATGCTATGCAATTGACTATTTTTTCAAGGATAAAATTAACTCCTAATTTTTAATGCAATAAATGACTAAACGGGTTGCCAAAATTTAAGTGTCAACACCCCTTTTTGCCCTTTAATCTAATTTCAAATTGAACCTACTTGCAAGCTTGCAAATCTACTTAATCGTACCTTTTGAGCTAGTTTGTTTCCATTTAAAGCAAAAGTACCTTTTCTTTAATTCTCATCAAAGTCGAAACTTTAAAAATATAAAAGATTATAATCGAACTTATGTCATAAACGTAATAGTCAAAGTGCGTGTACCATGAAATTAAGATTAGTGAAAGAAAAATAAAAATGTAAAAGAAAGTTGACTTGTCACATGTAGGAGCGATTTCTCTGGCTGTGAATGATCCTTGTTCAAAATCAACTATGTTTTCCCACTTAATCTAATCTAGGGGGCCGTAACCTGACACCATAAATGTGAGACTTCATTCGACATATGTGGATATTTATAGGTGAGAAGATTAGGGGCGGTGCCATAGACTATTCAGGTTGGGGACAAGAATGTTATCTTGGCTGTTGAATGAAGGCTACAAGGTTCTATAGGCGTAGGCGGTCGTGGAACGAAACATGTGATAATGCCCTTATATAGGTTTATAGGCTATTCAAGGTTCTCCAATGAATCAAAAAATTATTCAAAAATCATAAACTTATTATACGGCGATCAATTCGATTTTAAACATTTCAATTCTACCAATCTAATGCCAAATATGTTGGCAACTCACTAGTTTAGTCCCAAACTTTTCACTTGTTTTAATTTAGTTCTAAACGTTTTGATAATTTACCAATCTAGTCATGAACATTTTAACAATTTGTCAATTCAGTTCTTCTAGCCAATTTTGGTTGGAAATTGTCGGCTTGATTGTCTAGGCAACGTCGGCCATCTTAGTGACAAGGTTAGCACTGGCATGGATAATTACATATTTTTAAAAAATTTCAAAATGTTCTAATGATCTTTACTTTTTCTTTTATTTATTTCCTTCTTCCTGTAGCCATGTCACATAGGATGTTGGTTGCACAATAGGTTTCGGATTTTTTAGATAATTTTCCCCATAGTGATTGATCAATTCACCTACAATGTGCATTGTAAGGGAATGAGATTGTACATATGTTACCATCTAGGGATTGAAAATGCTGAAAGTGAAGAATAAAATGCAACCACCCACAAGGTTGGCTTAGGACGCGTTTGGTAATGTTTTTGTTCAAAAATAGTTCCTAGGAACAGAAATAGAAAAAACTATTTCTGTTCCAGGGAATAATTTTTTAACAGAAGAATGCGTTTGATAACTGCACAAAATTTCTGTTCCTAGAATAAAAAAAGAACAAAAACACATTTGGTAAACTTATACAATTTTTCTTTTTGTTTCTTTTAATATCTTTATTATATTTTTAATATTTTTCATATTTCTTTTTCCTTTTTCTTTTTCTTTTTGGCTGGTCGTCAACCATTGCCGTGGTCGGCGATCGGCTGGGTGATGTTTGACGAGCTCGGCGGAGGCTAGCTTAGCTTCGATGAGCCTCGCTAGGCCACCGGCGAGGCTCGGCCTCACCAAGGTGGCGCATGGTTGTTCTCGCCCTAGCTTGGCGAGGTCCGGCCTCGCGTCGGTTGGGCAGGCCGAGCACGGTCATGGCCACACGAGGCTCGGGCCGACAAGCCTCACCATGGCTCGGCCTCTCCAGGGCCGGCGACGCTTCGGCGAGGTCGTCGGCCCTCGTCTGGCTGGTTGCCGACATGGGCCATGGCCAAGGCCAGTGACCGACAAAAGGAAGAAGAAGAAGAAGAAGAAGAAGAAGAAGAAGAAGAAGAAAAGAAAGAAAGAGAAAAATGAAGAAGAAAAATGAGAAGAAAAAAAAGTGTTTTTCGGAAGTGTTCCTGAGAATAAGAAACAAGTGTTTTTCTACTTCTTGTTTTTGTTTCAAATTTGTTCCTAAGAACAAAAAAATAGGGAACAAAAGTGTAAACAAACACGTTTCTATTTTTTTTTGTCCCCCGGAATGAAAGAACAAAAATTATGTTCCGGGGAACATAAACAAAAATTTGCCAAACACCCCCTTAGTATCATTTAAATTGTATCTAGTTTGAAATATGCGCATGTCTATGTATCTATGGTTTAATAGAAAATCATAAAAAGCCAAACGCTATGCTAAGAGATCGTGGATATATGCTTACCAAACTTTGTTTTAATACAAGTTAAAAAAAAACAACTGTTTGTTAAAGATAGCAAACTATATGTAGAACTACTACTTACCAGTTATAGTTCCAACAACTCTCATGTTCCCCGATATGGATATAGATAGCCTATGACTTGAAAAAGTGAAGCTATCTTAATAGTAACTTTATCCTTCTGGTGAATTGGATAGCCGCGAAACAGTGTTCATCATTTTTCTAGATATGATCAAATTTGATAGAATGTTTTTAAAAATTATCAAACTACTATTTACCAGTTATAGTTCAAACAACTCCCTTGTTCCCTTATACATATACAGATAGCCTACGACTTGAAAAAGTGAAGCTATCTCATTAGTAACTTCAGCCTTTTGGTGAATTGGATAGCCACGAAATAGTGTTCATCATTTTCTAGATATTATCAAATTTGATAGAATGTTTTTAAAAATTATCAAACTACTACTTACTAGTTATAGTTCAAACAACTCTCTTGTTCCCATATATAGATATAGATAGCCTACGACTTGAAAAAGTGAAGCTATCTCAGTAGTAACTTTAGCCTTCTGGTGAATTGGATAGCCGTGAAATAGTGTTCATCATTTTCTAGATATTATCAAATTTGATAGAATGTTTTTAAAAATTATCTTGTTTTATTCGTTCAAATTCTCAGTAATCAAGTATTCTCTAAAAAAAGTTACCATACCTACCTATTTTAACTTTAGAGTCCATCAATATACATAAATATGTGGACCGCTTCGTTTATTTTTATGAACTTATTGTGAGTAACGTATCCTATATAAATTACAAAAATTAATTTGGGACCAAATTAGATTAATAGCTGTCAACGTCATAATCATGTATAAGATTTTTTTATGTTTTGGCAACTAAGATAAATCTGTTAAATTATATATTTTCGAACTTAGATATGTATTTGATCACTTGGGAATTTTGTACATGAAACTTTTTAATCATATTATGAATTGTGGGACCTTATAATCATACTATAACTGGTGTGATCTTACGATCGCATTTATACAATAATACAATTTAGGAGAGAAAATAGAGCAAAGGAAAAGAACACAGTAAGGGACTTTTTTTTTATGTATATATTGACAGTATTGTAAACGGAAAAGATAAGATAGCACTCTTAGCCACCAAAAAGGGCCAAAAAACACTAGAAATTTTATCTATTAGACAAAAGTAGCAAGATTTTTTTATAGTGTTAATATCATGAAAAATTACAAACTAGTACACTCATGGTAAATTTATCTCCAATTAATTTTTTATCAAGAACAATCATAAATTGGCACACCTATGATAAACAAAGGGTGGAAGCCCAAACTTGTACGCCCGTCAACTGTCATGTATTATTCAACTCGGTAATTTGATAATAAATTTGAATAGAAATTAACAAAGGTTAAATTTGTCTTGGGGTTTTTGGTGATCAAAATGTACAAGGTTGGAATTTTTGTAATATTGACCATTTTTGAAATAACTCATTATGAATTTTTATTTGAACCCACCCTGCTTTGTGGGTGCGCTGGCTCGGGCAGATGTCCCCATATCGCTTGGGGGGTGGGGTTCGATTCTCCATGCGCTCAATTTGCGTGATGAAAATCATGTCTTACACGGATTGACCCAATTAAGCCAGTTAGAAATGTATAGCCGTGCTTAAGTTAACTGTTTAGGATATTAATTTTTTACAATGTGACTCAATTAAATACATTTAATATTCGTATTTCAAGATTCTTTTTTTTTTATAGAGTTTATAAAGAAAACACCCACATCAAAGAGAATAACTAATGATAAAAAAATAATTTTCACACGAAAGTCGTTAAACATAAATAGTAACTCAATAATACACTTTTGATTAATGTTACATAAAAATAGTTATATCATCTAAGAACGTGTAAACATAGGCTATTGTGTTGAACGTGTTTTTCATGTTTACATGTACAACATAGATTTTTAGATAGGTTAATGTATTATGTATTATCGCCATTTGATATAGTGATACGTTTGATAAATGTTTAGTCATGTTGTGAAGTGTGATTTCTTATGTTAAGCATGTCGTGTGACACAATAAATTATTATGTTCAAGTTGGTAATATTCATGTTATACTCTTATTTCAACACAACAAGATAAATATGACATCACAAGAATTATTGGAACAAAATTGCATCAAAAAGTTAACAGGTGCATCTTTTCCTATACGTCTAGGGCGGCCGCTTCACTTCTCCAATGTAGCTCTGGCCTTGCATTGCTTACATTAACAAGTGCATTTGGCCTATATGTCTAGGATAAACGCTTCAGGATAAAAAGGACCAACTTCAACCGAATTTACATTAAACAAAAAAGTGTGATAATAAAGCCCTCCAGGTTCTCCATGCGTGCTCTATAAATGAAAAGGCAAAATCGCACTACCACATCGTACACGGCATCTTCGATTGGCATAAAGCCAAAAGAAAAGACAGTCAAAAGAAAAAAAGAAAAGAAAACATGAGTTCGGAAGAAGCCCCAGCCATTACAATTTCCCATGAAGATGAAGACATTTTGAAAGCCTTTGAGATCCCCTCAATGGTTTTTGTTCCCATGGTCTTGAAAGGAGCCCTTGAGCTGGGGATTGTTGAATTGCTGGCCAAGTGTGGCCAGCTCTCTCCACTGGACATTGCGGCCCGGCTCTCCATCGACAACCCGGTCACGCCGGACATGATCAACCGGCTGCTGCCGCTCCTCGCGAGTTACTCCATCTTATCGTGCACTCTCGTGGAGGATAAAGGCGCGCCCCACCCCACCCACCCCCCCAAAGAGGCTCTACGGCCTCGGGCCTTGGAGCGAGTTCTTTTTGGACAACAATGGAGCTTCTAATGCACCAACTCATATGCTACTCCAAGAAAAGACTGTCCTGGAAAGCTGGTTTGTGTCTATATAACCCGCGAATTTTTACCCACCTGTTAGTTGCTCTCTTGTGTTAAGAACAGCAAGAATAGAAGCTTCTCAACTAATGCTATCACTGATACCAGGAAGAACAAGGGAAGCAAGATATACAAGAGCAATAAAGAGAAAACATATGAAGAAGAGGAAGTAGAGTAAGTACATGCTGCTGAGAAGAATGAGAAGAGAACCTGTTTCGAACACTCTGTATAGTGCTGCAAGTCTTGGCTAGTTTCGGTAGTTAGTCTAATGTAATTCAGTTCTGGAAGTTAGTTAGTTTTTGCTTCAGTTAGTTAGTTATATTTTCTTCAATTGATTCAATACCTGTAAAAACAGATCTCAAAGATAGTCCTTGTGTATAAAAGGCTAACTCTCGATTGAATGTAATACAATGAAAAACATAATAGAAAGAAGTCTTTCATCTCAAGATCTCTCTACGGATTCTTCATCCCAATTTCTTCTTTGCGCATAAACTTCTTCATGGTATCAGAGCTACTGCATCCTGAAGAAATCATCTTGATGCTGCACAAAATAGTGAGATCTACACCAGATCGAAGTTAGATTCGAAGCTTCTTTGATCTCTGAAGATATCTGTATCTTCCAACAAGATCTGTGAGTTGGTATTTTTCATCCACATCTAAATCTTCATCAGCAATATACTCGTTGCAGCGTACTGCAAATCAGTATAATTTGTGTCTGCAACTAGAGTTGATCAGAGATCAGGATGAATAGAATGGCAGCAAGAAGTTTGAGATATCCATTTCCTATTCATGTTAATATCTCGAATTTTGTTACCATCAAATTAGTTGAGGATAATTTCCTCCTGTGGCAAGCTCAATTCTATAGATTCTTAAGAAGCCAAGATCTATTCGGTTTTGTGAATGGGGATATTTCACCACCTGCAAAGATAGTACATGTTGAAGAAGGAGGTCAAACTTCTGAGATCCCTAATCCTGATTATAATGACTGGATGAAAACAGATTAGCTTGTATCTTCTTGGATTACTGGTGCAGTATCAAAAAATATACTCAGCCTAATAATTGGTTTAAACACTGCTTATGAAGTTTGGCAAACTCTGTTAAATCGGTTCACACAAAAATCATTAGCTAAGGAGTTCGAGTTAAGAGGAAAACTGCAGGCTTGTCAGAAACGTGAACAAACATTATCAGCATACCTCAGGGAGTACAAATCAATATGTGATCAATTGAATGCCATAGGAAAACCAGTTGATGAAATCACAAAACTATTTGGAGTTACGGAAGGCACGGGATCTGAGTATGAAAGTTTTAAAACTACAATCTATTGCTTGAAGCCCCAACCAGAATATGATGAAGTAATCTCACACTTAGAAAGATTTGAAGCCAGGTTACAGAATTATTCTTTAAATCAGTTCAGACCTAACCTAGCTTACTATGGCGAGAGGAAAACTGAAGCTATACATAAAGAAAAGGCTGACGGAGAATATATACAACAGAACGCTATTCTTAGAGGATCAAGAGTAAATAATCGTGGAGGAAGAGATTATGGAAGAGGAAGAACATATAATGCCAGATATAGGAACTTTGGTTATCCTGGAAGAAACATGAGTTACAGAAATAATAACTCAAACTATTAACAAGAAAATCAGCAGTTCAAACAATTCAATACCTCCTCTGGCTTGGGTCCTGTTCAAGGGTTTAGACCATACAATGTATCAGCACAAAGGTATTATGATACCAGGTCATATCCTGCACCAAATTCAACTCTTCACAGAAAGGTACAAGTACAGAAACCAACAGAACACACTCGACTTGAGTGTCAAATCTTTAAGAGGCCTGGTCATGATGCCTTACATTGTTGGTATCGGTTTGATAACTCCTATCAAGTTGAGGAGATACCAACAGCACTAGCAGCACTACATATCGAGGAGGCAAATGATCAAGAATGGTATCTAGACACTAGAGCAACAGCCCATATTACCTCTAATGCTGGTATACTTCATAGTCTTTCTAAAAATAACAATGCTGATACAGTCATGATAGGCAATGGTCTGTGTTTACTTGTCAAATACATTGGTAATGCAATATTGAATACTGCAATTACTGCCTTGCCTCTAAATGATGTGCTGATTTTTCCTGAGATTAAGAAAAATCTTCTATCAGTGTCAAAATTCACTGATGATTACCCCTGTTCCTTTATTTTTGACAAAACTGGTGTGTACATCAAGGAAAGCACAACCAACACAACCATGAAGCTAGAAAGGAAGGTTAGAGGGCTGTACAGAGTAGACCCTCATGCTGCAGAGGTCTATTTCACACAAAGACAAAGAATTGTTGCAGAGAGTATTTGGCATCGACGACTGGCTCATACAAATAAAAATATCTTGAAGCATTTGAGGGATCAAAATCTGATTCAGTATAACAAAGAACCACGGTCTGTATGTAGAAGTTGCCAAATAGCTAAGAGTACTGCTCTACCTTTTCCATTATCAAGTTCTATAGCTACAAAACCTCTAGAACAAATTCACTGTGATATTTGGGGACCTTCTTTAGTTAAATATTTTCAGAGTTTCAAGTACTTTGTCATTTTTGTTGACAATTTCTCTCGGTTCATTGGATATACCCATTAAAGTTGAAGTCAGATTTCTATAGTATTTTTCTCATGTTTCAAAAGTTAGTAGAAAATCAGCATAACTGTAAAATCAAGACCTTCCAGTGTGATGGTGGAGGAGAGTTTATTAGCCAAAAATTCAAAACTCACTTACAGAACTGTGGCATTCAATAGCATATCTCCTGTCCATATACACCTGAGCAGAATGGGATACCTGAAAGGAAGCATTGACATATAGTTGAACTTGGTCTAGCTATGCTGTACCATGCAAAAATTCCATTAAAATTTTGGGTAGATGCATTTGTAACAGCCAACTATATTGTTAACATTCTTCCTACTCAAAAATTACAGATGCAGTCTCCCTTCAGCAAATTATATCAACATAAACCAAGATATGACCATCTCAGAACCTTTGGCTGTGCTTGCTATCCCTGTCTTTGACCATATGCACAGAATAAGCTTGATCCACGGTCACTAACCTGTGTCTTTCTTGGATATAGTGATCACTATAGGGGATATCGATGCCTTCTCCCTACTACTGGTCATGTCTACATTAGTCGGCATGTAGTGTTTGATGAAAATTTTTTCCCATTCTCTCAGAAATTAGCAACAGTTTATCCTTCCTACACACTTGTATAAATTGTGGACAGAAGAAGAGCAGTTCCTAGCTTCCTCCACTACAAATCACATAAAACATTCAACTTCTCAGTATACAAATTGGGCACAAGAAGCCACAGCTAATCAAACAAATGGAGTAATCTCATCTGAATGCACAGAGCAAGCAGTTTCTGTCTCTCCAGCTGAATTTCCTATGGATCAAGTATCAACCACTACTCAGGATAGTCCACAACAAGTTGAAGTACTTGTTCCCATAACTGAGACAACAGATGAACCAGATATGGAACAACACACTTCAAATAATCAGACATATTCACAAGGTACATTACCTACTCACCCTATGCAGACTAGGTCTAAGTCTGGCATTATCAAGACCAATCCTCGGTATGCATGTTTTGCTATATATGAAGTACCTACTGAACCAAAAACAATCAAATCAGCCTTAGCACATAAAGGCTGGTATAAGGCAATGACAAAAGAGATGGATGCACTTTATCAGAACAAAACTTGGGAATTAATTCCTCGAACTGGTCAAATGAATGTCATTGGCTATAAGTGGGTATTTAAAACAAAGCTTGCAGCTGATGGTAGCCTTGATAGACTTAAGGCTCGCCTGGTTGCTAAAGGATTTCATCAAGAAGAGGGTATTGACTTTACAGAAACATTTAGTCCAGTCATCAAACATGCTACAATTCGTGTAGTTCTATCTGTAGCCATGATGAAACACTGGCCAATCCATCAACTAGATGTCAAAAATGCATTCTTACATGGTACGTTGAATGAGATAGTTTACATGGAGCAGCCTCTTGGTTTTCAAGATCCCAAGAAACCTCATCATGTATGTCTACTCAGGAAGTCTCTCTATGGACTTCGACAAGCTCCTCGAGCCTGGTTTGACAAGTTCAGCAACTTTCCGCTTGAATATGGGTTCTTTTGCAGCTCAACTGACCCATCCTTGTTCATCTATCATAATGATATAGACACTATTCTTCTACTACTATATGCTGATGACATTATCCTGACTGGAAGCTCCTCTCACTTACTTTCCAACCTCATCCATTCTCTAAGTCTTCAGTTCTAGATGAAAGATCTTGGCCCTCTACACTACTTTCTTGGCATTGAAGTCAAAAATACTTCTAATCACCTATTTCTTTGCCAGACTAAATATGCCAGAGATCTTCTTACTCGAGCTCATATGCTTGAGTGCAAACAAATTACTACTCCTATATCACTAAAACCAACTGTTCTGATAAATGACTCCGCTCCACTCTCCAATCCTGCCGAGTATCGAAGCTTAGTGGGTGGCCTTCAATATCTGACTTTAACAAGACCCGACATTGCATATGCCACAAATCAACTGTGTCAGAAGTTATAGAAACCCACTGTTGCAGATTTACGTAAACTCAAGAGAGTTTTAAGATATGTCAAAGGCACTATAAGTCTTGGAGTCTTTATTCACTCTCGAAGCTCTCTCCATCTGTATGGGTACTCAGATGCAGATTGGGCAAGATGTGTTGAAACAAGAAGATCAACAACAGGTTTTTGTACATACCTTGGCTCCAATCTCATATCTTGGGCAGCAAAGAAACAATCCACAGTCAGTAGATCCTCTACAGAAGCTGAGTATCGTACTCTTGCTTCTACACCTGCTAAACTATCAGCTTTGTCCTACGTGATATAGGATGCTCATTGACTCGTCCAACACAGCTCTTTTGTGACAATAAATCAGCCATTTCTCTCACTCTCAATCCTGTCCTACATGCTCGCGCCAAACACATTGAGATAGACTTTCATTTTGTTAGGGAAAAAGTCTCATTAGGGTCACTACAAGTGAAATATGTTCCGAGTAACTATCAACTTGCTGATATATTCACAAAACCTCTCTCTCGTATTACACATTATCAGCTACGAATCAAATTAGGAATCGGTTTCTCACCCATTCCCAATTTGAGGGGGGCTGTTAAGAACAGCAAGAATAGAAGCTCCTAAACTAATGCTATCACTGATACCAGGAAGAACAGGGGAAGCAAGATATACAAGAGCAATAAAGAGAAAACATATGAAGAAGAGGAAGTAGAGTATGTACATGCTGCTGAGAAGAATGAGAAGAGAACTTGTTTCGAACACTCTGTATTGTGCTACAAGTCATGGCGAGTCTCGGCAGTTAGTCTAGTATAATTCAGTTCTGGAAGTTAGTCATTTTTTGTTTCAGTTAGTTAGTTATATTTTTTCTTCAACTGAATCAATACCTGTAAAACAGATTTCAGAGATAGTCCGTGAGTATAAAAGGCAAACTCTCGATTGAATGTAAAAGTAAGGAAAATAGAATAAAGAAGAGTCTTTCATCTCAAGATCTCTCTACGGATTCTTCATCCCAATTTCTTCTTTGCGCATAAACTTCTTCATCTTGGTCGTAAAATAGAATCAGAAAGCCCCATTTCAATAGATCAACCGTAAAAGGGAAGGGATACGAGTAAAATTTTCTGGATACACGAGGAGCGATTACGATGTTATTCTATGCACGTGATTGCTCCAGAGAGCACACTGATACTAAATTTGTGTTGCGTGCTCTGTAGGCACTGCCTTAAAGATGCAGTTAAGGAAGGAGGGGCAGAACCTTTCACCCGCAGGCACGGCATGAACCTGTTCGATTACATGGGCCGAGACCCGAGATTCAACGGCCTGTTCAACAAGTCGATGACGTGCTTGTCGGCGATTAACATGCCCAAGATCGCTCAGCATTATAGCGGGTTTTCAAAGGCGAAGACGGTCGTCGATCTGGGCGGTGGCGTCGGCGAGACCCTGAAAATCATCCTCTCCAAGAACCCCCACATCCGCGGCATCAACTACGACTTGCCTCATGTGATCGCAACTGCTCCTCCCATTCCTGGTAAAATCGATCCCAATGACATCGAAGGTTTTGTATGCATACGAACCGTAATGTGAGCTCGCTCAACTTCATGTTTCACACAACCTTAATTTTTCTTTTCTGGGTTAACGGTCCTTGTCTTAGTACGATTACACAATTATATATTCATTTGCAGGTATTACGCATGTTGGAGGAGACATTGTAAAGGCCGTCCCTAAAGCAGATGTCCATTTCCTGAAGGTCAATTAATTTTTTTTTTTTTTCGTATCGTCGAATCTTCTAATTATTCAAAATCAGCTTGACTGCTAATTGATTCATGTAATGAAAATTATAAGAGAGATATGAGAGGTTCTAGTATTGTGAAAACCAAGTACGATGTTTTGAGTGGTCTACTTATTTATTTAACAGTCGGTTCTCCATTGCGGGGACGATGAGTTCTGTGTGAAGGTGCTCAAGAATTGCTGGGAGGCATTGCCGCCGACGGGGAAAGTGGTGATTGTGGACGAGGTGATCCCGGAGTATCCTGGGACCGACGATGTCTCACAGACCAATTTCTTGATGGACTTGAACGCTCTGAGGTTCGCCTCTGGCGCGAAGGCCCAGACGCAAAGGGAATTCGCAGACCTTGCCCGCGCCTCTGGGTTCCATGCCCCGAAATACGTTCTGCGCGTGTACAACCTGTGGTTGATTGAGCTTCACAAGAAGATGTGACGATCGCAATGGTCGATGGTTTCGTCTCAGTTTGATGATGGCTTTACTACGTTAACAGATGATATACCCATGGTCGGAGTGTTTTGGGTAATTTGATGGAGAGACACCCTTGTCTTATGTTGTCGACAAGCAGTGGTTTGGTCCTTCCAAATAAAATAAGAATTTCCCCTTTCTTTTTTCGATTTAGGATGTGTCTTAGCGACAATTCCGTTCTCACCAAGTAAATCTAATAACTATGGTTGTAGGTGTCGGGTCATTTTTCCTTGGCAGACCGGTTATTTTGAATTAAATATATCGAAAAAAAAAGCAATAAAGTTTTGATATGAATAATTAGACTATTCTCAAAATGACTATCCCGGGTCAACGGTTTTGAAAATGGCGAGTTTAAAAAAAAGGTGTAACATAGCTTAAGTAGCTACCAAATTCAGGAGAAAATGATCAAACTCTCCACCCTTACATACTACCAAATTAAACTTTGCCATCCCTTCTTAAAAGCCGGGACAATTGATGATTTACAACTAGTTACTGGATTCACATTGTTGAAAATGCCTTCATCGCTTGACAACTGGGTATCCATGCTCTTTATATGTATGTGATCTCACTCCATTTGATTTTAGTATTTGAGTTTAGCTTTTTAATATATACATATAAATGGCATTGTTTGGATTACTATTAGATCCGTCGTCATAGTCATCAAACATAGATTCTTAAAAGCATCTCAAAATATAAGGTACCCTAAAAAAAAAATCTAAAGACAAAAATAGCATGGATGGCACCATTTACTTAAAAGCATTTTTTTTATATGAATTCTCTTGTACAAACGAAAGAGGATCTCATAAATCAAATAATTTGGTTTTCTTGATATAGTACCTGAATATTTATTAAAAGTAAGATTTTAACCTTAATCTTAATTAGGGCTGTGTTGTAAATCATCGATGATGGTTAAGGTTGTACCTCACCATAATATAAGAGCACGAGAGCTCTACGAGTGCTGCCCTGCCTACCAGGTAATCCTAGCAAGCTAATAGGACTGCCTTCAGAATTTTAGGGATAATTAAGGAATTTCATCGAGTGCACTTTCGGTGGAAAGTGGATTTAACTTATTGCTTTTACCATTTTATCCTTTTCTCTGTCCAATTTTATGTTATTTCTCTTTAAAACCTGATTGCATTACTATATCAGAGTAACAAGTGAATGATGGCAAAATGAAACATGTGAGAGTGACAAAAGGGTGGGTTTCGATATCCTGCGACAGACATCGTTTCCAGGAGCATATTCGTCTCCGATGTTGTGATGTTGAACTATGTCCCTTCAGGAAAAGAAAGGAAGACGAAAGAATTCGAGATCTTGGCAAGTCCAGCAGGTTTTCGAGGTCTGAATTCATTTGTCACGTCCACAAACAACGGGTGTTAGAGCTTCACAAAAAGATCTGATGGAGGGCTCGCTCGCTGGCTCGTCCCTAAACGAACATCTCCAAATCCTCTCTGTTGAAGAGATCATCTCTCTCTAGCTCCCCTGATTTCCACCTCTCTTGGTTTAACTTTCCTTTGCTTTACGAATATTGCTTCGGTCAAGCTATGCAATGATGAATTTGCTTTTGTAATAAGTTTTCAGGGGCGACTTGCTACCAAGAAAACTATGATGAAATACCCTCTCTCTTGTTTCGAAAGGCAAACTTGATCTCGATCGTTGTTGGACTCTCGTTTAGCTCTGCATTTTTCTTCACAGCAGCCCTTAGAGATTTCTTAGGAAGAAGAACGTCTCACCCAAAACTAACTAGACTATAAATCATATATTTTTTGAGTTCAGCCTGCTTGTACAGGTTAATATCGTCAGACAAACTGGACAATCTAATCGTAATCTTGTGAATGAGTGGCTTACATTCTCTAATGAACGTCTGCCAGAGATTAAGGGAACTCCAATATGTCTAACAGGTGATTTCCTTGCATCACCCTGCAAACTGTCATGAGATCTTCAGCAAAAACATAGACAATTCAGCTCAACTTTGGCGCAAAAAAGGACTATTCTATATGGTTTCACTCTAGCAGCAACATTTAAGCATCCGAGAGCCAAACATGGGTATAGATAAAATAAAAAATTTATGGACAATATTATAAGCACCTCACTTTTTAAAAATTAATATCATAAAAAAAACATTGGATCAAAATTTAGAAACCACATCGAATATCATATCAAAGTTCAAAGATCATAGTGAATGAATTTGAAGTTCAATTATGATATTACGTTGGTGAGATATAACATAATTTTCATTCCATGCCATTTTATACAACATTAATTAAAGTTTAGAAGAAGAAGAAGAGTTAATGGAAGTCTTTAAGGACACTAAGAGCACGTTTGGTAGTCTTTAAGGACACTAAGAGCGCGTTTGGTAACGATTCAAGTCTTTAAGGACATTAAGAGCGCGTTTGGTAACGATTCTGTTCCTGGGAACAAATTCTGATAAGAAATGATTATTTTTTATTCTATTCCCGGGAACTAATTCTGAATAAAAAAAACGCGTTTGCTAATCAGTACAAAATTTCTGATTCTGGAATAGAATTGCGTTTGGTATCGTGTTCATTGATTATGTTTCAAATCAATTTCTTTTTAATTTTTAAATAATTTTTATAATTTTTTTCCTTTTTCTCTTTTCTTTTTCTTTTTTTCTCCTATTCTTCTTCTTCTTCTTCAGGCCGGTGGGGCTGGGCGAGCCACAATGAGGCTGGGCGGGCTGGCCACCAGCGAGGCTCGGCCTCGCCAGATCTAGCGAGGTCGAGCCTCGCCGTACCTCGCCTTGGCCTAGCAAGCCTCTGGCGAGCTTGCCGAACTGTTCTTGCGGCGACCGGCAAAGTGGCGGACAGCGTGACCGGCGGCGGCAAGCGGCGGTAGGCGGCGGCGGGCAATGGTCGCGGGATGGTGGTTGATGAAGAAGAAGAAAGAGAAAAAGCAGAGTTTTGATTCTCAATTCAGATTCTGGAACAAGAATCACATTTTTTTTTTTATTCTTAATTCTACTCCTAATCTGTTGCCGGGAACAAAAATTTTACCAAACATGATTCTGGGCTTAAACTGATTTTGGGAACAAAAAATCAGAATTTGGCCATGTTTGGATGGTTTCCAAACAAGGCCTAAACATAGTTTAAAAATATATAGAATCTAAAAAATTTGCAAAAGAGGGAGAAAAAAGTGAGAAAGGTGGCATCATGCCGCCATCAATTCATCACTGCCAACCTCAACCGTTATAGCTGCTTGGCAATTATATAACTAATCGACATAAGTTATATAATTAAGAAATCATAATTTCAAAATTTGTGAATATAAACAATTTATTTTCGATAATATGGGCTTATTTGAATGCAAGCAAAATCTTTCCATGGGTTTGAATGATGTGCATTTAATTTCATTTTTTTATAACAACTCGAGCTCAATCGTAATTAGCCAGCTACATGGAGAGAATTAGCACAGCAACTCATCGTCTTGGGTCCCTCACTTAAATCCAGGTTCCATACCGTAGGAATTGAATTCACAACCATTGACTCCTAAGCTAAAAGTGTAAGAACGGCATTGCCACTAGGTCAATTCCGTGGGGGCTATTTATTTTCATCTTTCAAACTTGAATGTAAATTTTCACCACGCATAAATCATGATAATCATAATGTCTTGCCGGCCTTGGAACCATACAACAATTTTCGGCATTTGATCATTTCGATCCCTGTTAATATCTCATGGTCGTCCTTTATGTTATTCCGGCTCTTCCAATTGCAGAATTGGTAAGCGTAAGCCTTCTTGCATTTTTATTACAACAGAAACAAATGGATGATGAAGACCATTTGCATCAATGCGTACTAGGAAACAATTCTAGAAAAGTTGAAAGCATAACAATAACAGTTTTATTCAATTGGAAATCCAAAGATGGACACAATACGACATAGCGCAAGGCAAGATCAATGCGGGGAGGATTTTCCGGCAAGCGAATTAGGCGGTTTTATATAGCTCGAGCGCCCACATGTTGAGGACCTGGCAGCCCACTTTCAGAGAGCTGAACCCGGCCGCGCGGGCCACGACCTCGACTTCCCTCAGCGTCCGATCTTTCCCTCCAGGAGTCAAGGCCAGCATGACCATGTCGGAAGTGAAGGTGGCCCGGGTCACTAGGTCCGTCCCTGGGGATTCCGGGCAGACTGGGTCTATGATCACCACCTTGCCCGATGCCGGCAACGCGTTCCAGCATTTCTTCAGGAGCTGTATGAGGAACTCGTCCGTGCAAATATGGAATTGCCACTGCAACAAACAGCAAACAATCAAAATCAATCAAGACTCCCGATCGCCAATCTGTCCTAAACAAAATGCTCGTACATTGGAACTGTCTTATTAATGCAAAATCAATTAAAATCAATTAGAGAAATATTGTTCAAATAAATTACAAGTTACGTAATTTTACACGTTTCTTTTCATTTCATTTCCGGGAGCTCGAGTACTAAACAATTAATCCAAAGTAACCTTCGCTAAGAGGATGTCTCCTTTTGGGATGGGATCATCCACAAAGCTCCCTCCTACATGCTCCAAACCTGCCATAAAAAAACTAGTTGTCTCATTTCGTCTTCATTGCTTCATTAGGCATCCTTAGAAGGGCCAACTGTATATAGGTGACATAGTTATAGGAAGAAGGCAATCAACAGGTAGGGAGCAAACGAGGTGTTTTTAACATGAATTGAAATGAATTAGAAAGGTTCAATCCGTTGAGAGAATTAATCTATGGAGCATAATTTACATTGAACTTTGTTTGTTTATAGAGGAAGTAGGAAATTTTAGTTCGAAAATCAATTACCAGGATAAGAAAGCCCATTTTTGACAACATGGGGTAGGTCGAAGTTTATCCCCCGGAGGTAGGGGTGCTTGGAGAGTATAAGCTTAAGGCATTCGCCAACACCGCCGCCAACGTCGACGACTGTTTTGGCATTCTCGAATCCGTGGTAAGTGTCCATGATTTTGCCCATGAAAATGGCAGACATACACTTCATGGTATTGTTGAAGTGGTTGTTGTACCTCGGGTCTGTCCCGGTGTAGTCGAAGAGGGTCGCGTTGTTCGCCAGCTTGAAAGGGTCACCTTCTCCTTGAATCACTGCATCTTTTAAGTAAAACCTACAGGGCAAGCATTCATGTACAAACCCCAATTACCAACGTATCCGCCTTGTGATAAAATATATATATATATATATATATATATATATATCTTCACTCTCTAATATTGTCAATAATTAATGCGCAAACAACCATCCAATCAAAATATTCATTTAAAGTGATCGCATCTTGTTACTGTTAAGGTAATATATATATATATATATATATATATATATAGAGAGAGAGAGAGAGAGAGAGAGAGAGAGAGAGAGAGAGAGATGAGATAGCTAGTATAAACACCTAGAGGGGGGGGTGAATAGGTGCACAAACAATTTATCGAAATACGGAAGCGATTCTTAGCAAATGATAGAAAGGAAATTCTCTCTTGATTATAAAAATCAAATACGATCGAGGTAGAGAGAGTGAGGAAGAGAAAATTGAACACAGGATTTATAGTGGTTCGGCTTATTCCAAGCCTACGTCCACTCTTCCGCACTGACAGCCCACCGGCTGGATTTCACTATGATCAAAAGAGAAGTTACAGCACAGCTTTGCCTTGATTCCATAGTGTAGATGTTCTACCACACCTCCTCAAGGTTTCTCACAAATATAGACTCTCTTTTGTATACAAGTATTCGCTCAAAGGAATTGTCTAAACAAAAAGGAGCTTCAGACTTTGGAATTCTTCTATCGCGCATACCTCGAACAACTAAGAACGTCTTCCTTATATACTCCTTTATGCCATCATACCCGTTGGCACTTAGCAAAGGAATTCCTCCAATCTACCCGTTGGACGGAATCAATTAGGAAGATTGTTCGAGCTATTAAAGGAACGTGTTGATAGCCCATCAATCATGTTCGCCCAAACAATCAGGATCTTGGTTTCCATAAGTAGAACCTTCCAATAATATTTAGACAATCATCGAATCTTCAATCATCGAATCAATCTTGATCAATCAAAGAATTCTGATACGTCTTTTCTAGCCACGTGATCTTCTCCAGATGATAAGGTTAAATCCTTAACGAAACATCCAGTTCTGGATAACCTTTCTTCAACGGATTAGAGACTATCAATGAGGATAGACTATGAGTTTTGAGTCGGCTGTCCGGAGGTCTTCGACTTTAAATAACGAGTCTGCAAACCTTCAAACTAGATCGATAGAAACGTTTTGTCAACTTCAAAACACTTCAAGAAGATTTCTCCAACAATCTCCCCTTTTTGATGGTGACAAAACTTTCCTGCAGATTTGGATAACTTTGACCTGCAAAACATTTCTCAAACACATATGCATATCTTATAGAGATAAATGGCTAAAAGAATAACACTAGAATCTGCAACCACAGAAAATAGGTTAGTCTAGTATATAATAAAGCCATCCATAAGATATCAATACACGTTAATATAAGCAGTCAAGTCCAAGTCAAGTCCAAGTCTAGTTCAGTTCTCATCTAGATACAAAACAAAGTCAAAGTCTATCAAACAGAGTTTAAACAACAACACAATCCAAAACAACAGTTAAAAGTTTAATGATTGAAAATTTAATCAAATCTAGCATCTCTCCCCCTTTTTGTCATCATTAAAAGGGATGAGATGAAGTCAAGATTGCTTGGGAACGCGGACAAGCTGGAAATCTTCCATAGACTAAACGATGCCTTCTAGCCTTTTAAAGTCTTCCTTCAGCTGTGCAATCTCCTCACTCTTGGCATTGGCCTGATTCTAAACAGAGAGGGCTTGCATCTTATCATTCAATGAATCGGAAGAAGCTTGACTTTCATTCTTCAAGCTTTGAACTTCGCATCCCAAGGCATAAATTTGACCTCGCATTTCCAAGAGAATATCCATGATTCTGCGAAAATCTGCTCCATTATCAATCGAGTACTTGCTTCGGCTCGATCTGATGGAGTAAATGCAGACGATGGTAGATCAGCATAATCTCGCAGGTTTGGCGATGAAGCTTCATGACCTTCCTCTAGAAATTGAGATGCATAAACATTCTCTGGGTCTGCAGGTGAGCGGCTGACTCCTTCACTTGCATCAGGATATGAAGACTTCACTCCTTTCTCCTGATCTCCCCCTGTTTCCATGCCTATAGGTGGAGAAGAGATTTCCTCAGGTTCTCCTTCTTCTCTTCTTTCTTCTTCAGGTCTTTCTACCTCTGCTTCTTTTTCAGCTTCTCTTTCTTCTTCTTCCTTCTCCTCTTGCTTCTTTCGTCATTTGTTCCGATTCTTTCGTGGAACAGGATGACTTAAATTCTTCAAAGCCATTGCAGAGATGGTGATGTCTTCGTCATCATCTTCATCCTCAACGAGGAGAGCTCTTCTTCTCTTGGATGGAGCAACCATGGGCTCCTTCCCTTTTCTCTTAGATGCAGAATAGATTTGATGAGATTTGGTAGGAGTCTTCTCCTTGAATTTCTCCAATTCCTTGCTCAGTTCCTTCAGACGCATTTTGGTCACCATTTTCAGTCCTACCACCATATGATCGCATGGTCGAACACAAAAGATTTGTGGAGGCTGAATATTCAGATGTCCGAATAACTTTGTAACAAGGCTTGGGTAAGGAGTTGACCTCTGTCCTTCATCATTGCTCTATACATGTGAAACATAACAAAGTGTGAGGAGAGAAAACCTTTTTCCAAAGAGAATGGCATACATCGCTTGGCCTCCGAACTTGAAACATCGGTCTTGGAGGTTGACTTCGATCGGAGGCAATTAATCACAATCTTGTGAAGCAAGATGTTGAATGCACTCATCCTTAAGTAGGTGATCTTCTCATCTGTTCTCCTGTCCTTCACCAGTTCAAGTGTGGCTCGAGCAAAGGAAACTTTGATCGGTTGATATTTTCCTCTTTCAACTCTTAACACATCTGCCAGCATATTCATATCCACAACATAATCTTGGTCTTTAACGCTGAAGGAGAATCTATTCGCATCCAAAAAGCTAAGATTTGAATAGAAATATGCAGTTAATTCAGCATAAGCCTCTGTATTGTCGAACAGAACTTTTCAAGTTGAAGATGATTGAACTTTTCCCTCAAGTTCACATTCACAAAGCATCCGAAAATCAAAATCCACACTCCTAGGGTTTATTACCCCACGCTTCAGCAATTTCGAGTACGAGATCCTTTTGTTCCTTGGATCTGAACAAATCTCCCCTTTTTCCTTGAATTTCAGCCGCAATACCCATTTTCGGTTGAAATAGGCTGTACAAATTGTCATCATCATTCCCATCTACAGGATTCGGCCCCCAATCACGAGGATCACTTGGGATATTCGCAAGGGTTTCCTCAGCCACCCCTTTACGAGCAATTCCCAAACTTTCCATTTTTCGCAGAAAAATATATTCGTTCCTATATCCTTTGTCTTTAAGAAAGTCATCAACATAGTTCAAAGGAGTACGAGTTCCTTTTAAGGCACGATATAGCTTGTAAATAAAAGCGGGCTTTTGAACTCTTACGGGGTCTGCATCCTCGATGATTTCTTCATGATGTTGATGAACAACGCCTTGAGGACTAGATGGTGGAGAATGACGCTGCTGAGAATGTTGTGGGCTCGCTTGCTGTTCTGGATTCACTTCTTCCTCAGTAAGATCGAAGTGCGTAGGCCCCTCACTCATTCGCCGTGGTCCCCTGCTTGCGATTCTCGAAGACTTTCTTGAAGATGACATCTTTCTCGCTTTTGGAAGATTCCTTGCTTGACTTTCCCAGGAAAGATGACAACTTTTGAAGATTAAACAAAGAAGACAAACGGGAATGGAGGATCGATGCTTTCTAGGGTTTTCAAGAGTGAAGTGAAGAGGAATCGACAGTGCACGATCGGTTAAAAAGAGAAATAAATGAACCGTCACAAAGGAAATAAAAAAATGCCTTTTCAAAATAACTGTCTTCTTCCGCAAAATAGCTATTTCAAAAATAACTTCCTTTTTGAAAATGAAACGATGTAATATTTACGTCGATTAAATATAGCAACAATTAAAACACAGTCGACGATCGTACCTTTTAAGATAAGTTTAGAGAGAGAAAGACTTACAGTCTGACGATCGTGCCAAGACTGTCTTTCAGATAAAGTCTTGTAAGTTTGAGTCTGAAAGTCTTTAGACTTTGATATTCTCATACCTCAAAATGTTGAGTCTGGAATGGATAGATTAAAATTGATTTTTCTCCAAAGGCTTTGTGAATATATCCGCCAGTTGATTCTTTGAGTCAACAAATTGAATTGAAATATCTCCATTTTGAACATGGTCTCTAATAAAGTGATGTCGAATCTCTATATGCTTTGCTCTTGAATGGAGAATTGGATTTTTGGTGAGGTTGATAGCGCTGGTGTTGTCGCAATTAATCTCCGTGCATGAGTCTTCAATTTCAAAGTCTCTTAGCTGTTGTTTTATCATAGAATTTGCGAACAGCAGCTTCCAAGAGCTACATACTGCTTCGTTGTTGAAAGAGACACGAGTGCTTTGTTTCCTTGAAAACCAAGACACTGCCCCTGTTTCCAAGCAACGGCAAGTTCCCGAAGTGCTCTTTCTATCAACTCGCAACCGGCCAGATCTGCGTCAATACCCCCGGAAGATTAAAGTCTCCTTTCTTAGGATACCAAAGACCGATGCTTGATGATGAAGCAACGTATTTAATGATGCGTTTCGCAGCACCGAGATGAGATTCTCTAGGATCCGATTGAAACCTAGCACGAGATGCAAACACTCAACAAAATGTCGAGGTCTAGAAGCGAAAGATAAAGAAGTGATCCAATAATGCTCTGTACAGCTTTTGATCAACTTTCTTCCCTTCTTCATCTTTGTCTATCTTTAAAGAACTTGACATTGGTATGTCCGTCTTTTTGCACTTTTCCAGTCAAACCTTTTGACAAGATCATTAACATATTTTTCTTGATAAATAAAAGTTCCTTCCTTCAATTGTTTTACTTGAAGACCAAGAAAGAATGTTAACTCTCCCATCATACTCATTTCAAACTCATCCCGCATAGACTTAGAAAATTTCTTGCCTGAGACTATCATTAGAGGATCCAAAATAATATCATCCACATATATTTGAACAAGTAAGAAACTTTTGTTTTCCTTTTTGATAAATAAAGTCGTATCTACTTTACCTTTGACAAAACCATTTTGTATTAAGAACTTACTTAATCGTCGTACCAAGCTCGAGGTGCTTGCTTTAAACCATACAAAGCCTTTTTTCGCTCCGAAGACGAGTCTGGGCTCTTTGGGTCTTCAAACCCTGGTGGTTGTTCCACATAAACTTCCTCATGGATAAATCCATTTAGGAAGGCGCTTTTGACGTCCATTTGGAATAACCTGAAATTCTTATAACAAGCAAACGCAAGTAATAGTCGAATAGCTTCTAACCTTGCTCTTTTGGAGCGTAAGTCTCATAATAGTCTATTCCTTCTTCTTGCGTATATCCCTTGGCCACGAGTCTTGCTTTGTTTCGTACGATTTTTCCTTTCTCATTCATCTTGTTTCTAAACACCCATTTAGCTCCAATAACAGTTTTACCTTTTGGTTTGGATGTTAATTCCCAGACATCATTAATGTTGAACTGTCTGAGCTCTTCTTGCATATCTTCAATCCAGCTTTCATCAGATAAAGCTTCTTCTATGCTCTTTGGTTCAATTTCAGAAACGAGAGCCACAACACTAGACTCTTCTCGCCTTTTGGATCTGGTGCGAATTCCTTCATTAATTTTGCCGATTATAAGATCTTTGGGATGACTGGACTTATGCTTCCTGTTACTTGTTGATGTATCTGGTTGATGATCTCTCTCTTTATTTAGATCTTCATGAACAACCTGATGCTAGTTTTCCAGAGTCTGAGATGCTTCTTGAGTTGTAGACTTTGGAAAGTCTGGAGCAGGTTCAGACTCTTCTTGATGAGTCTGACTTGATTCATCTTGTGTTGAGTCTTGAAATTTGACATTCATTGACTCCTCCACAGACTGGCTCTTCTTGTTATAGACTCTGTAGGCTTTGCTTGATGTAGAATATCCAAGGAAGATACTTTCATCTGATCTTTCTTCAAACTTACCAACTCGATCTTTTGCATTTTTCAATATAAAACATTTGCAACCGAATACATGAAAGTATGAAACAATAGGCTTCTTATCTTTGAATAACTCATAAGGGGTTTTCGTAGAATAGGTCTTAAGAAGACTCTATTGATGATATAGCATGCTGTTGAAACAGACTTCAGCCCAAAATCGTGAAGAAATCTTACTTTCAATTAAAAGAGTTCTAGCCATTTCTTGAAGAGATCTATTCTTTCTTTCCACACCTCCATTTTGCTTTGAGGAGTATATGGAGAGGAGAACACATGCTTAAAGCCGATTCATCACAGAATTTTGTAAAATCTTGATTTTCAAATTCACCTCCGTGATCTGTTCTTATACTAAAGATAACACATCCTTTTTCATTTTGAACCTTTTTAGCAAATTTTTCAAAATACGAAAAGGTTTCGGACTTACTTGCAAGGAAATATACCCAAGTAAAACGGGATTAATCATCAACAATTACTAGGCAATATTTCTTACCCCCAATACTCTGTGTTCTGGTTGGTCCGAAGAGATCCATATGCAGCAACTGTAGTACATGATTAGTAGAGACATGATTTATTGGCTTAAATGAATTTCTTACCTTTTTCCCCGAAATACATGGAGTGCATGGATCGGTCTTTTGGTATGGCAATTTGGGTAGACCTCGAACTAGCTGCTTTGATGAGATTTTGGCTAATTGCTTCATGTTGACATGACCAAGTTTTTTGTGCCATAAGCTTGCTTCGTCTTGAATTGAGATAATACATTGCGATTCATTTGATTTCACATCCAAAAGATAGATATTTCCATGTCTTCGACCCATGAAAGACGAGTAGAGTCTTTGCGATTCGAACATGTTCCTTCTTGAAAGAAGATCTTGAAACCAGTATCACACAATTGACTAATCTTTGAGAAGATTGTAATTGAGTCCTTCCACTAAGGAAACATTACTTATTGTGAGAGTTCCAATTTTCACGGTTCCAAATCCCACAATACTTCCTTCTTGTTTCCTCCAAATGAAACTTTTCCACCATTTACTTGAGCAAGCTTTATAAAACAATTTGAGTCTCCTGTCATGTGTCTTGAGCATCCGCTGTCAAGATACCACTTTACCTGTTTCTTGACGGAGACCTGCATTTAAAAAAAATCTCAAGCTTTCTTTGGTACCCAAATTTTCTTGGGTCCTTTGGTGTTAGTAAGATAAACAGTATTAGCCCATACTTTCTTAACAGGTTTCCATACCATAGGACACTCTTTTCAAAGTGATCCGGACTGTTGCACTTTGAACATCTGAGAGCATTTCTTCCTATAGGTTTTATAAAAACTTTCTTGAAATGATTTTTGTAAGCCTCTTTCGAGGGTCTTTTCTTAATTCTTTCTTTTACTTTAGGAAAATCAATCAAGGGAATTGTTTCTGCTGACATACCTAGACCATACTTATTGAAGTAAGGTCTTTGAGCTGAAAGAATTTTTCAAGTTTCTCGGACCCTATTGAAAATTTCTTTGAAATATTTGATAAGTCTGTTTTTAAAAGAGCATTTTCTTTTAAAGGATTATCTTCATTTTCTTTAAGAGTGGAAACAGATCAAGTCTAGACTTTTAACTCTTTCTACTAAAACATTTTCCTTTTGTTTTAGAGCTGAGTTTTCCTTTTCCAGTTCGAAAATTCTTTTGAGAGAAGTCTTAAGACTAAAACACAGTTCATCAATGTATTTAGAAACTTTGACAGGAATTTTAAAATTACTTGCCTCAAATTCACCGTCCGAGTCGATCCAGTGCGAGTCGATTGTGCCATCGGACATAGATTAGCATATTCATTATCACTTTCTTCACACTCTGTATCACTCCGGGTTTCGGCTTTGAGAGCTTTTCGGAATTTTTCAGCTTTTCCTCTCTTCTTCTTCGAAGAGGACAGTTGGGTCCGATGTGTCCCTTTTTCTTACATTCAAAGCGACTACATCTTTATTTGGTTCCTCATCATCAACAGACTTGTTCTGCTGTCTTTGAAAGCTTTGTTTCTTTGAGTTGAACCTTCTTCCTTTTCTATTCAGTTTTCTGAATCTTCTTATCATGAGAGCAAGCTCCTCATCGTCCATATCATCTTCAGAATCTGTATCATCAGAATCATCATTTGATTTTAATGCAATGGATTTCTTACCTTTTGGATCTTCATCTTCATTGATCCGTCCCACTTCATAAGACTGAAGAGTTCCAATCAGCTCGTCGACAGATAGTGGCATAATTCTTTGTGTCTCTCTTATCGAAGTCTTTATGTGATTCCAATCCTTGAAGAGTTCACGCAGTAGCTTGTTTACCTTCATGGGATCAGAAATTGGTTAACCTTGATTTTCAAGACCATTCACAATATCTGTAAAACGACTAAACATGTCAGTTATAGATTCTCCTGGTTTCATTCTGAAGGCTTCGTATTGACCGAGAAGAATATTGATTCTTGTTTCCTTCACTGGGTCTGTTCCTTCATAGGTGATATGCAATCTGTCCCAAACTTCTTTTGCTGTCACACAAGAAGATATTCTATTATATTCAGTTGGTGACAAAGCACAATATAAGGAGTAAATTGCTTTTGTATCAAGTGCTTGTCTCTTGACTATCTCTTCCCCGAGTCATTCCGGTCTCATCGGTTTCTTTCCCTCTTTCGGACGATGCGGTGGTAGGAGTAATTCCTTTTTCTACAACGTCCCATTCCGAGGATCCTTTGATCGTAGCAAAGCTTTCATCTTGTTTTTCCAGATGTTGTAATCTTTTCCATCAAAGTAGGGTGGTCTGGTATTGCTTTGCCTTTCCATCAGCCCTGGTGCTAGCATACTAGCCATGGATCTTTAACTCTGAAGTAAAACACTTCAAACAAAGTGAGTACACGAGCTCTGATACCAATTGAGATAGCTAGTATAAACACCTAGAGGGGGGGTGAATAGGTGCACAAACAATTTATCGAAATACGGAAGCGATTCTTAGCAAATGATAGAAAGGAAATTCTCTCTTGATTATAAAAATCAAATACGATCGAGATAGAGAGAGTGAGGAAGAGAAAATTGAACACAGGATTTATAGCGGTTCGGCTTATTCCAAGCCTACGTCCACTCTTCCGCACTGACAGCCCACCGGCTGGATTTCACTATGATCAAAAGAGAAGTTACAGCACAGCTTTGCCTTGATTCCACAAAGTGTAGATGTTCTACCACACCTCCTCAAGGTTTCTCACAAATATAGACTCTCTTTTGTATACAAGTATTCACTCAAAGGAATTGTCTAAACAAAAAGGAGCTTCAGACTTTGGAATTCTTCTATCGCGCATACCTCGAACAACTAAGAACGTCTTCCTTATATACTCCTTTATGCCATCATACCCGTTGGCACTTACCAAAGGAATTCCTCCAATCTACCCGTTGGACGGAATCAATTAGGAAGATTGTTCGAGCTATTAAAGGAACGTGTTGATAGCCCATCAATCCTGTTCGCCCAAACAATCAGGATCTTGGTTTCCATAAGTAGAACCTTCCAATAATATTTAGACAATCATCGAATCTTCAATCATCGAATCAATCTTGATCAATCAAAGAATTCTGATACGTCTTTTCTAGCCACGTGATCTTCTCCAGGATGATAAGGTTAAATCCTTAACGAAACATCCAGTTCGGATAACCTTTCTTCAACGGATTAGAGACTGTCAATGAGGATAGACTATGAGTTTTGAGTCTGGCTGTCCGGAGGTCTTCAGACTTTAAATAACAGAGTCTGCAAACCTTCAGACTAGACTGATAGAAACGTTTTGTCAACTTCAAAACACTTCAAGAAGATTTCTCCAACAAGAGAGAGATGAAGATGACTCTTGTTGATGTGCTTGATGCATTCAATAGCCATCACATTACTTCTTCGAAATTTTTTATGGCATTCTCATATATTCAACAGAAATTTAACTTCAAATATCAAGCTAATCAAATTTTGCATGAGATGGGAACGGCTATTATTGCATGAACTTAACTAGCAAACATGGTAAGCCTCACAAAACGTGATAGTCCGAATTCATTTATTTACGTACCACGATCTCAAGGAAACCTCGTCAAAGATTAAAAGCAACCATGGCGCCATGCTAGCCCCTTCCTCACTCACGTAGTACTTGCTCAAGGGGCCCAGCCGTACATCCTCTCGGCCGCCCGGCTTTGTCCCGAGTGAGGGTGCACGAGAGGAAAGAGAAGCTGGCGAGCAAACACGGGATGCGGTCGATGGTGCCACCGGCATCGGGGTTCTTGATGGAGAGCCGAGACGCAATCTGGGTGGGCGAGAGCGAGCGAGCTCTCAAACAAGAGCTCGAGGATGCCAAGCTCGATGGTGGCCTTCGGGACCAGGGAATGCACGAGATCATGTTTTGTTTGAAAGCGAACAAGTACTCTTCGTCTTCTTGGGCGGTAGTGACCGCTAGGGTTTCGTCCAAACTCATGTTTCCTGAATTTTTTTTTTTTCTTTCTTAGGTTCTTTTCAATCCGCACAGCAGGAGAGATTGCGCTTTGGAGTGGGAAGTGGAGAGAAAATGGCAAGTGGAAAGGACTAAGAAACTGTTTGAAAAGAGTGCGACGATGGAGTCGCTTTTATAAGGTAATGATGAGCCGTGTGCCATGCTAGGTTTCACAGGTTTTTTATTTTCTCTATAGAAAAAATAGGCTTTCTTGCCCTATCATATTCTGAGATTTTATGCACGGAGAATTACAGAGTACCGAATCTGGATAGATATGGATGTGTACTGTCGTTACCCTCGAAAAAGCATAAAAGGCGCGTTTGGAAACGATTTTGTTCCAAAATGTTCCAGGGAACAATTATTTCTATTCCGGGGAACAATTTTTTACCAGAAAGACGCGTTTGGTAAACTTGTTCCGGGAATAAAAAAATGAATAGAAACACGTTTGGTAAATTTATATTCTTTTTTTGTTTCTTTTATTTTTAAATATTTTTATTTTATTTTTCTTATTTTCTTTCTTATTTTTCTTCTTTTGGCCGTTTGCCGGCCATGCAAGGCCGGCGACCAGCCGATGGGGGCCGGCAGCCTCGCCGGTGGTTGGGCGAGCTCGGCCTCGCCAGATTTGGGCGAGCTCGAGCTTGCCTAGCCAAGGCGAGGTCGAGCCTTGCCCGCGTCGGTGACGCTCGGCCTCACCTTGGCTGGGCGAGCTCGGCCTAGCCCATATCCGGCGAGGTCGAGCCTCGCAAGGGGCCGGTGACACTCAGCCTCGCCGGCCGTCGACGGCGATCGCCGGCCATGGCCGAGGCTGGTGACCGGCCAAAGAAAAAAGAAGAAGGAAAAAAAAAAGAGAAGAAAAGAGAGGAGAGAAAATTTGTTCTTCATAAGTGTTTCGAAACAAAAAAAAATAACTTTTTTTTTGTTTCTTATTTTTGTTCCAATTTTGTTTCAGGAACAAAAAAAAACGGATTTTGAATAAAAAAGCAAACAAACGCATTTCTGTTTTTTTTTTTGTTCAAAACTCGCTTTTTGCTTAGGAGAGAACCGGTAGATTGATCTATGTAAGTTTTAACGAATTGCCAATATCCTGTCAAAGAAAATAGGCTGTTTGTTATACACACCACGTCTTGTGCGATGTCGTAGTTATTATTTTGACGTTATAGCCAAATACCGCTGGTCTACCATGGAAAGATAGTAAGCCACCAAATCATATGCAATCTCCTCCTTTTCTTCTCCCAATTACTCTGACAACACGCTTTTATGGGTTGGTACAATAGTAGATTCTACCGTTCTGCTTCAAGATTGTACCCTAAAAGAAGACTATACCCTAAAAGATAAATAAAGAAGAAAATTAATAACACATTTGGTAACGATTCTATTTTCGAAAAAATAATTTTTCTAATTCTATTATGGAAATAATTTTTTAGCAAAAGAACGCGCTTAGTAATTATCCAAAATTTCTATTCTTGAGATAGAAATGCTTTTGATAGGATTCTTAATTTTTTTTTGTTTCTTTTTAATTTTTTTAATACTTTTATTATTTTTTCTTTTTTTTTTCTTTTTCTCTTCTTCTTCCTCGATGCCAGTGACTAGTTGGGTGAGGTTCGACAAGCTTGTCGAAGGCTTGCTTGGCCCAAGCAAGTCTTGGCCTCGCCTTGGCCTAGTGAGACTGAGCCTTTCCTAGCCATGGTGATATGGCTTGGCATCGCCGGGGGTTGGCAACACTCTAGCGAGGTCGTTAGAGGTTGGTAACGCTCCAGCGAGGTTGTCGGCCATGGCCAAGGCTAAAACCAGCCAAAAGGAAGAAGAAGAAGAAGAAGAAAAGGAAAGAGAAGAAGAGAAAAGAAAAAAAAAAATAGGAATTATTTTAGGAATTGTTCTGGGAAACAAGAAATAACTTTTTTTTTTTATTGATTCTATTTCAAATCTATTTCCGGAAACAAAAAAACTAATTTGCTTCTCCAAAACGTTATCTTTAACCGCATCATCAACTTGCTTGAATAGATAAGATTTATCTCTAGAATAAAAATTCATAATGAATCATTTCAAAAGGGTTAATATTACCAAAAATTTCAACCCGGTACACCAAAAATCCCAAGACAAATTCGACCTCTATTAATTTTTGTTAAATTTATTATTAAATTACTGAATTAGACGGGTGCACAAGTTTGGGCTTTCACTCTCCATTTATCATAAGTGTATCAATTTTGATTTTTTCGTGATAAAAAATTAATTTGAGATAAATTTGTCACGTGTGTATTTGTTTGTAATTTTTCAAGATATTAACTCTTTAAAAAAAAAAATCTTGCTACTTTTGTCCAATAGATAAAATTTCAAGCGTTTTTTTTTTTTTTTTTTGCCTTTTTTTGGTGGCTAAGAGTGCTAACTTATCTTTTCTATTTACAATATTATCAATATATACATAAAGAAAGTCCCTCACTGTGTTCTTTTCCTTTTCTCTATATTCTCTCGTAAACTATATTATTGTACAAACGCAATCGTAAGTTCGCACTAGTTATAGTATGATCATAAGGTCCCACAATTCATAATATGATTAAAGAGTTTCATGCTAGATTTCACCGGTTCTTTATTTTTTCTATAGAAAAAATTGCCTTTCTTGCCCTACCATATTCCGAGATTTTACGCACGGAAGAATCACACAGTACGAGATACGGATGGATATGGATATGTACTGTTGTTACCCTCAAAAAAGCATGAAAAGGACTCGCCTTCCGCTAAGGAGAGAACGGGTAGCATTGCTCTATGTAAGTTTTAGCGAATTGCCAATACCCTACCAAAGAAAATAGGCTGCTTGTTATACCCATCAGATCTTATGCGATGTTGTAGTTATTATTTTTACGTTATAGCCAAATACCGCCGGTCTACCATGGATAGATAGCAACTATCGCAGCCACCATATCAAATGCAATCTTCTCCTTTTCTTCCCCCGACTGCTCTGACAACACCCTTTTATGGGTTGGTACCCTAAAAGATAAATAAGGAAGAGAATTAATTCTAGGAGCATAGATTTTTCTTATGGAATATGCAAATCGAATTGAATCCGATTCGTTTGGCCACCTCTATTCATCCTAATAAGAACCCGGCACCCTATAATGGGATCATATAGCCCGTCAGCACCTAGGCTTTACTAGTCTACACAATCAAATGTGAAAATCAAAGGTTTTACAATTGATAAAATAATAAACACGAGACTTTACTTGACAGTAAATTTATTATATGTGGGGATGGTAGCTTAGTGGTAATTAGAACTGTTACCGTCGAAGTAGCAGCTCTCCAAGTGGAAACAGTAACGATCACATGGTACCGGTGCATAGAGAAAACTTTTTAAAGAATACGAGCCACTTTCTACTTTTTTAATTTGGAGATTCGATTTTCGTCCAAAAATTCCGATACCAGTTGGTGGACATGACGTTGGTTGAGGGTGACTTGAGGTCAACTATACCGTAAGAAGAAGTAAAAAGAAAAAAAGAAAGCGCAGCGGAAGTTACAAAATTTATTGTAAAAAAAAAAAAAAAGCCTTAACACTCTTTTAATTAATCTTAGAATGTCTCTACACAAATGAGAAGATAAGTAACGTGTAATAGTAGAAGGAAAACTAGAAATACTTGGAATAGACAAGTACTAGCAAATGCGAAAAAAGGCTTAATTTCTATGATCAATTAAAAATTCTCTACGTTAAGATTCATTCTAACTACTTGCAAGTTGCTAAGCCACAAATAATACATTTGAAATATTATGAAATAAAAGCCGATTATTGTGAAATATGTTCTCCATCAGGATGTCGAATGAATAATTATCTGGTACTAGTCACTTCCTGGCCGTTCTTGTAACCGCTGAGCAGGTGTATTGCACCTCCTTGAGCAATCGAGAAAGAAAGGATTTCTCATAGCAACCCTAATTTTTAGTCCCGGAGTCGAATTAATTATCGAAAGTCAAGTTGTATACATGAGTGCGACACATCCGTTATTCAAAATCATGATCTAACCATTCAATGTAACTTTGAGATGGCCAAAACCCACGTGATATGGCAGAATCCTTGTTTGTTATATGGGGATTAAATTGTTTGAGTGTTTTTAAGAAAATCATTCTAGTCAAAATATTTATATATACACCTCTTTGATTTTCCCCTTTTTGCCCTTTAATCTAATTTCAGATTGAACCTACTTGCAAGCTTGCAAATCTACGTAATCGTACCTTTTGAGCTAGTTTGTTTCCATTTAAAGCAAAAGTACCTTTTCTTTAATTCTCATCAAAGTCGAAACTTTAAAAATATAAAAAGATTATAATCGAACCTATGTCATAAACGTAATTGTCAAAGTGCGTGTACCATGAAATTAAGATTAGTGAAAGAAAAAATAAAAATGTAAAAGAAAGTTGACCTGTCACATGTAGGAGCGATTTCTCTGGCTGTGAATGATCCTTGTTCAAAATCAACTATGTTTTCCCACTTAATCTAATTTAAGGGGCCCTAGTCTGACACCATAAATGTGAGACTTCATTCGACATATGTGGATATTTATAAGTGAGAAGATTAGGGGTGGCGCCATAGGCTATTCAGGTTGGGGACAAGAAGGTTATCTTGGTTGTTGAATAAAGGCTACAAGGTTTTATAGGTGCAGGCGGTCGTGGAACGAAACATGTGATAATGCCCTTACATAGGTTTATAGGCTATTCAAGGTTCTCCGGTGAGTCAAAAAATTATTCAAAAATCATAAACTTAGGGCTTGTTTGGCAATGTGCCAAACAGTGCCTGATTATGATTTTTTGTTCCTAGAATTAGTTTAGGACGAGAATCGCGTTTGGTAAAATTTTTGTTCCCAGGAACAAATTGGGAAGAGAATTGAGAATAAAAAAAAATAAGATTCTTTGTCCGATAATCAAAAAAAGAATCAAAACAGTGAAACTCTCATTCTTCCCTTCCGTCATCCCGCGATTGCCGTCCACCATTGCCCGCTGCCATTCGCCGCTGGTCGCCGGTCCAGCGAGCTTGCCGAGGCTCGCTAGGTTAGGGCGAGGTCCGGCGAGCTTGCCAAAGGCAAGCCCGCCATCAGCGAGGCTCTACCTCGCCGATCTAGCGAGGCTTAGCCTCGCCGGTGGCCAGTGAGGCTCGTCGGCAGCTAGACGAGGCTTGCCTAGCCTTGCCAAGGCTTCGCCTCGCCGGTGGCTGGGCGGGCCTTGCCCAGCCCCATCGAGGCTCGCCCAACTTTGTCGGTGGCCAGGCTGACCTCGCCTAGCCCCGGCGAGGCCGACTTGCCCATCGGCGAGGCCAAGCCTCGGTAGGGCTAGTGAAGCCTCGCCTAGCTGCCGGCGGAGGCTCAACCGATGAGGGCCGGCGACGCTCGGTGAGTGTTGCCGGCCCTTGTCCGGCCGATCACCGATCCGGCAGCGGCCACATGAAGAAGAAGAATAGGAGAAAAGCGAAAAAAAAAAAAAGAAAAAAAGAAAGAAAAATGGGAAAAAGTAAAAAAAAAATATTTAAAAATCAAAAGAAATTAATTTGGAACAGAATCAATTAGTACAATATCAAACGCAATTCTATTCCAGAATAAAAAAATTTGGACAGTTACTAAACGCGTTTTTTTACTCAGAATCAGTTCTTGGGAATAGAATAAAAAATAATTATTTCTAGTCAGAATCAGTTCTCTAGAACAGAATTGTTACTAAACGCGCCCTTATTGTATGACAATCAATTCAATTTTAAATATTTCAATTTTACCAATCTAATGCCAAATATGTTGGCAACTCAATAGTTTAGTCCCAAACTTTTCACTTATTTTAATTTAGTTCTAAATGTTTTGATAATTTACCAATCTAGTCATGAACATTTTAACGATTTGTCAATTCAGATCTTCTAGCCAATTTTGGTTGGAAATTGTTGGTTTGATTGTCTAGGCAACGTCGGCCATCTTACGTGACAAGGTTAGCACTGGCATGGATAATTATGTATTTTAAAAAAAATTTCAAAATGTTCTAATGATTTTTACTTTTTCTTTTATTTCTTTCCTTCTTCTTGTAGCCATGTCACATAGGATGTTGGTTGCACAATAGGTTTCAAATCTTTTAGATAATTTTCCTCATAGTGATTGATCAATTCACCTGCAATGTGCATTGTAAGGGAATGAGATTGTACGATGTTACCATCTAGAGATTGAAAATGCTTAAAGTGAAGAATAAAATGCAACCGCCCACAAGGTTGGCTTAGGACGCGTTTGGTAACGTTTCTGTTCAAAAGAAGTTCCCGGGAATAGAAACAAAAAAACTATTTCTGTTCCGGGAATAATTTTTGAACGTAAGAACGTGTTTGATAACTGCACAAAATTTCTGTTCCTAGAATTGTAAAAGAACAAAAACACATTTGGTAAACTTGTATAATTTTTTTGTTTCTTTTAATTTTTTGATATTTTATTGTATTTTTCATTTTTTTTCCTTTTTCTTTTTCTTTTTCTCTTTGGCCGGTTGCGACCACCGCCGTGGTCGGCGATTGGCTAGGCGATGTCTAGTGAGCTTGCCAAAGGCTAGCTTGGCCCCGACGAGCCTCGCCAGCCACCTTCGAGGCTCGGCCTCGCCCGGGTGGTGCAAGGTCGTTCTCACCTGGCTTGGCGAGGCCCGACCTCGTGCCGGCTGGGGAGGCCGAGCCTTGCCGTGGCCGCGGGAGGCTCAGCCTCGCCTGGGCTGGGCAAGGCGAGGCTGAGCCTCGCACGACCACGACAAGCCTTGGGCCGACAAGCCTTGTCGTGGCTCGGCCTCTTCGGGGCTGGCGATGCTCCGGCGAGGTCGTCGCCCCTTGTCTGGCCTGTCGCCGGCATCGGCCATGGCCAAGGCCAATGACCAGCAAAAGGAAGGAGAAGAAGAAGAAAAAGAAAGAGAAAAAGAAGAAGAAAAAAAACGAGAAGAAAAAGTATTTCTCGGAAGTGTTCTCGGGAACAAAAAACAAGTTTTTTTCTACTTCTTGTTTATGTTACAAATTTGTTCCTGGAAGCAAAAAAAATAGATTTTTTTTGTTTCTGAGAACAAAAGTGTAAACAAACGAGTTTCTTTTCTTTTTTTGTTCCCCGGAATGAAAGAACAAAAATTGTGTTCCGGGGAATAGAAACAAAAATTTGCCAACACCCCCTTAGTTTCATTTAAATTGTATTTAGTTTGAAACATGTGAGTGTCTATGTATCTATGGTTTAATAGAAAATCATAAAAAGCCAAACGCTATGCTAAGAGATCGTGGAGATATGCTGACCAAACTTTGTTTTAATACGAGTTAAAAAAAAAACAACTGTTTTTTAAAGATAGCAAACTATATGTAGAACTACTACTTACCAGTTATAGTTCAAACAACTCTCTTGTTCCTTGATACGGATATAGATAGCCTATGACTTGAAAAAGTGAAGCTATCTCAGTAGTAACTTTAGCCTTCTGGTGAATTGGATAGCTGCGAAATAGTGTTCATCATTTTCTAGATATGATCAAATTTGGTAGAATGTTTTTAAAAATTATCAAACTACTACAGTTATAGTTCAAACAACTCTCTTGTTCCCTGATATGGATATAGATAGCCTATGACTTGAAAAAGTGAAGCTATCTCAGTAGTAACTTTAGCCTTCTGGTCAGTTGGATAGCTGCGAAATAGTGTTCATCATTTTCTAGATATGATCAAATTTGATAGAATGTGTTTAAAAATTATCAAACTACTACTTACCAGTTATAGTTCAAACAACTCTCTTGTTCCCTTATACGGATATAGATAGCCTATGACTTGAAAAAGTGAAGCTATTTCAGTAGTAACTTTAGCCTTATGGTGAATTGGATAGCCATGAAATAGTGTTCATCATTTTTTAGATATTATCAAATTTGATAGAATGTTTATAAAAATTATCTTGTGTTTTTTGTTCAAATTCTCAGTAATCAAGTATTCTCTAAAAAAGTTACCATACCTACTTTTTTTAACTTTAGAGTCCATCAATAGTATGTGGACTGCTTCGTTTATTTTTATGAACTTACTATGAGTAACGTTGCCTATATAAATTACAAAAATCAATTTGGGACCAAATTAGATTAATAACTGTCAACGTCATAATCATGTATAAGATTTTTTATTTTTTGGCAACTAAGCTAAATCTGTTAAATTATATATTTTCGAACTTAGATATATATATATATATATATATATATATATATATATATATATTTGATCACTTAGGAATTTTGTACATGAAACTTTTTAATCATATTACGAATTGTGGGACCTTATGATCATACTATAACTGGTGTGATCTTACGATCGCATTTACACAATAATACAATTTAGGAGAGAAAATAGAGCAAAGGAAAAGAACACAGTGAAGGGATTTTTTTTTTAATGTATATATTGACAATATTGTAAACATAAAAGATAAGTTAGCACTCTTAGCCACCAAAAAGGGCCAAAAACACTAGAAATTTTATCTATTAGACAAAAGTAGCAAGACTTTTTATAGTGTTAATATCATGAAAAATACTTGTGGCAAATTTATCTCAAATTAATTTTTGATCAAGAAAAATCATAAATTGGTACACCTATGATAAACAAAGGGCAAAAGCCCAAACTTGTACATTCGTCAACTGTTATGTATCATTCAACTCAGTAATTTGACAATAAATTTAAATAGAAATTAACAGAGGTTAAATTTGTCTTGGGATTTTTTGGTGATCAAATATTTATTTGAGATAAATTTTTCACAAATGTACCAGGTTGAAATTTTTGTGATATTGACAATTTTTGAAATAACTCATTATGAATTTTTATTTGAACCCACCCTGCTGTGGGTGCGCTAGCTCGGGTGGACGTCCCCATCCCGCTTGGGGGGGTGGTGGGGTCGATTCTCTATGTGCTCAATTTGTGTGACTTAAGTGTGGCGTCGTGGGAGGTGGGTCCCTGCGTTAGCGTCATCCCGGGTTTACGTTGCTGGTTGCTGGCTGTACGGCGGTTTCTGGGTCATAAAAAAAAATTATTTGAGAGATAAATATTAAATGATCTATTCAAGTAGGTTGATGATGCGGTTAACGATAACATTTTGGAGAAAAAAATTAGTAGAGAAAAAAGATGAATGATCTCTTGAAATGTATGGAAAGTTTACTAGTTCAAATTGAGGAATTAGAAACCACGACATCCTAGAGAGGCGATCTCCTGTGGCTTTTGTAAGTCACGTCATATCAACTTGCAATTGACAAAAAGTTCAACGGTGGATACTTTTGGTCTCCCAAAAGTTTGCGGGTTTCATGGATCATTTGAGAAGTCAAGTTACCTTTGTATCCCGAGTGAAAGAGCACTGATTTTCTTTTGTATTTGAACCACCAAAGAGTGGGGGTTAGGGATCACCGTCTTGGTGGCCATTATGGTTTGGGCTATCTCTCTCTCACGAAGGGGAGGAATTCGAATCCTCTCACGGTCGCTTGAGATCTTAAGTGGGACGCCGGGGGTGGTGGGTCTCCCGCTTATGTGTCTCCCCAGGTTTACTTGCCGGCTACCGGCTGTACGAGTTCCTGAGTCACAAAAAAAAAAAAAAAAAAAAAAGTGGGGATTAGGGCCAACAACACCGTTTGAAATTAAGTAGGTTTGGATTTGACATAAACGAGATGTCATAACAACAAAAACAATAAAAATCATGTTTTACACGGATTGACCCAATTAAGCCATTTAGAAATGTATAGGTGCGCTTAAGTTAACTATTTAGGATATTAATTTTTTTTCAATGTGACTCAATTAAATACATTTAATATTCGTATTTCAAGATTTTTTTTTTGTTTATAGAGTTTATCAAGAAAACACCCACATCAAAGAGAATAACTAATGATAAAAAGATAATTTTCACACGAAAGTCGTTAAACATAAATAGTAACTCAATAATACACTTTTGATTAATGTTACATAAAAATAGTTATATCATCTAAGAATGTGTAAACATAAGCTATTGTGTTGAACGTGTTTTTCATGTTTACATGTACAACATAGATTTTTAGATAGGTTAATGTATCATGTATTATCGCCATTTGATCTAGTGATACATTTGATAAATGTTTAGTCATGTTGTGAAGTGTGATTTCTTATATTAAGCATGTCGTGTGACATAATAAATTATTATGTTTGAGTTGGTAATATTCATGTTATACTCTTATTTCAACACAACAAGATAAATATGAACAGGTGCATCTTTTCCTATACATCTAGGGCAGCCGCTTCACGCCTCCAAAGTAACTCTGGCCCTGCATAGCTTACATTAACAAATGCATTTGGCCTATATGTCTAGGGCTAAACGCTTCAAGAAAGAAAGGACCAACTTCAACCGAATTTATAGAAAAACAAAAAAGTGTGATACCAAAGCCCTCCAAGTTCTCCAAGCGTGCTCTATAAATGTAAAGGAAAAATCGCACTACCACATCGTACACAGCATCTTCGATTGGCATAAAGCCAGAAGAAAAGACAGTCAAAAGAAAAAGAAAAAAAAACATGAGTTCAGAAAAAGCCCCAGTCATTACAACTTCCCATGAAGATGAAGACATTTTGAATGCCTTTGAGATCCCCTCAATGGCTTTTGTTTCCATGGTCTTGAAAGGCGTCCTTGAGCTGGGGATTCTTGAATTGCTGGCCAAGTGTGGCCAGCTCTCTCCGTTGGACATTGCGGCCCGGCTCTCCATCGACAACCCGGCTGCGCCAGACATTCTCAACCGGATGCTGCGGCTCCTCGTGAGTTACTCCATCTTATCATGCACTCTCGTGGAGGATAAAGGCGGCCGCCCCCAGAGGCTCTACTGCCTTGGGCCTCGGAGCAAGTTCTTTTTGGACAACAATGGAGCTTCTACTGCAGCACTTCACATGCTACAACAAGACAAGACTGTCCTGGAATGCTGGTTTGTGTGTATATAACCCACGAATTTTTACCCACCCGTTAGTTGCTCTCTTGGTCGTAAAATAGAATCAGAAAACCCAATTTCGATAGATCAACCGTAAAAAGGAAGGGATACAAGCAAAATTTTCTGGATACTCGAGGAGCGATTACGATGTTGTTCTATGGACGTGATTGCTCCAGAGAGCACACTGACAGTAAATTTTTGTTGCGTTCTCTGTAGGAACTACCTTAAAGATGCAGTTAAGGAAGGAGGGGCAGATCCTTTCACCCGTAGGAACGGCATGGGCTTGTTCGATTACATGGGCCGAGACGCGAGATTGAACGACCTGTTCAACAAGGCGATGAGGAACTTGTCGGCATTTTACATGCCCAAGATCGCTCAGCATTATAGCGGGTTTTCAAAGGCGAAGACGGTCGTCGATCTGGGCGGTGGCGTCGGCGAGACCCTGAAAACCATACTCTCCAAGAACCCCCACATCCGCGGCATCAACTATGACTTGCCTCATGTGATCGCAGCTGCTCCTCCCATTCCTGGTAAAATCGATCCCAATGTTATCGAAGGTTTTGTGTGCATACGAACCGTAATGAGAGCTCGCTCGACTTCATGTTTCACATAACCTTAATTTTTTCTTTTCTGGGTTAACGGTCATTGCCTTAGTACGATTACACAATTATATATTCGTTTGCAGGTATTACTCATGTTGGAGGAGACATTCTAAAGGCCGTCCCTAAAGCAGATGTCCATTTCATGAAGGTCAATTGATTTTTTTCCGTACCATTGAATCTTCTAATTATTCAAAATCAGCTTGACTGCTAATTGATTCGTTTAACGACAATTTTAAGAGAGACACGAGGGGTTCCAGTATTGTAAAAACCAAGTAAGTACGATGTTTTGAGTAGTCTACCTATTTAACAGTGGGTTCTTCATTGCGGGGACGATGAGTTCTGCGTGAAGGTGCTCAAGAATTGCTGGGAGGCATTGCCGCCGACGGGGAAAGTGGTGATCGTGGACGAGGTGGCCCCGGAGTATCCTGAGACCGACATTGTGTCACAGACCACGCTCTTGATGGACTTGAACGCCCTGAGGATGACCGGGGGCGGGAAGACCCGGACGCAAAGGGAATTCGCGGACCTTGCCCGCGCCTCGGGATTCCATGCCCCGAAATACGTTCTGCGCGTGTACAACCTATGGTTGTTTGAGCTTCACAAGAAGATGTGACGATCGCAATGGTCGATGGCTTCTTCTCAGTTTGATGATGGCTTCACTACGTTAACACCATTGTCTCATGTTGTCGACAAGCAGTGGTTTGGTCCTTCCAAATAAAATAAGAATTTCCCCTTTCTTTTTGGACTTAGAATGTGTGTCTTAGCGACAAATCCATTCTCACGCAGTAAATCTAATAACCATGGTTGTAGGTTCGGGTCATTTTTCCTTGGCAGACCGGTTGTTTTTGCGTTATATATATCGAAGTAAAAGCAACAAGGTTTTGATTTGAATAATTAGACTATTCTCAAAATGACTATCCTGGGTCAACGGTTTTGAAAATGGCGAGTTTATATATATATAAAGTGTAACATAGCCTACGTAGCTACCAAATTCAGGAGAAAATGATCAAACTCTCCACCCTTAAATGCTACCAAATTAAACTTTGATATCGCCTCTTAAAAGCTGGTACAATTGATGATTTGCAACTAGTTGCTAGATTCACATTGTTGAAAATGTCCTTTAACAACTAGGTACATATACTCTTTATATACATGTGATCTCACTTCATCTAATTTTAATTTTTGAGTTGGACTTTCTAATATGTACATATAAATGGCATTGTTTGGATTACTATTAGATCCATCGTCAAAGGCATCAAACATAAGAATTTTAAAAGTATCTCAAAATATAAGGTACCTTAAAAAAAATAAAAATTCCAAAGACAAAAATAGCATGGATGGCACCATTTACTTAAAAGTATTTTTTATATGCATTCTCTTGTACAAACGAAAGAGGATCTCATAAATAAAATAGTTTGGTTTTCTTGATATAGTAACTGAATCTTTATTAAAAGTAAGATTTTAACCTTAATCTTAATAGGGGGTGTGTTGTGAATCATCGACGACGATCAAAGTTGTACCTCACCATAATATAAGAGCCCGAGAACTCGGTTGAGGGCTGCCTTGCCTGCCTAGAAATCCTAATGAGCTAATAGGACTACATTTAGAAATTTAATGTGCTGGGGCCCGCATACTTTAGCCCCCAACTGGGGAGAATGTTTTTCTTCCCCTTACCCAGAGAGTACTCCCATATTTTACATCACATAGTTCAGATGTGATAGTGTAAAGACTTGCTAGGGTCCAAGATTTTTTTTATGAAAGGTTAATCTTAGATGGGAATGCAAAATTCGAGGAAAAAAGTGGCTAGGAAGGAGGGTGGTGAGGTGGCTGACCATGACTTCCGTGACAAAGTCGACGCGCCTTGGTCGAGACCTTAGCCTCATGGCATATGTCTTAGGAATTCTAACAAAGGTTGCAACTAAGCAAACCTCATTTCAGTTGACTAAGGTTGCTTATTCACAATCCTAATTGTGGTGGAGGCTGCATGACCAAGTCATGGCCAAGGCACATCAATGGCATATGTGTGAACATGAGTATCACAAGTGAATTAACTATCATACAAAGGCTCGCCTTTTTAGCCTTTTTGGCCGATTTCTTAAAAATGTTTTCGACTTATAAGTCTAAGAACTTTGTCTCCAAATTAACATTGCATGATGGTGACATCAACTGTAAATCTGCTATTTCAACTATCGCTTCGGCGTGTTAATGATGTTTTTGATGGCCAAAGACATTGAAGACGCATCCGATGGGAAAATTACAAGTTTCGTTTTCTTGGTGAATTTATGTTCATGGAATTATTATGGTAAAACAAGGCAATTTTTAGATTCTTTTAAGATATTTATTAATTTAATTAATTAAAGATCAAATAAATTTGGATTTACAACTTCTCTTTTAAGCCTAAAAACTTACTTTAGTTTTTCTATAAATATTTTTCAAATATATCCAACATGTACCTTAATAACTATATTTGATCGTCCGGATTTCTAATCGGGATAGGACTTGATAGGATTTGATATGAAATCCTAAGATTTTCTATATCCTATCCATATGAATCACAATATTTAGATCGGATATATTCATATTATATTATATGCATTATATATATATATATATATATATATATATGAACCTAAAAGTTCATGGATGGAGATGGTAAAAGTCTCTTGCGACACTATTTCCTAATTTATTTGTTTATTTATTTATTTTTCCTCTCTTTTTTTTTTAATTATTTTGTTTATTATTTCTTTTTCCCCTTATGTCATTTTTTTTTTATGAAAATTTTATCAAATAGTAAACTATATTAATATACCTAAAATACAAAGATATCTGAAATATGTAATATATACATAAATATATAATTTATGTATTGAATGTATATTATACAATAGAATTAAAGTTGAATATATAAATTAAAATAAGATAATTTTTTATTTTTTATTTTTATTTCTTAAATTAGAATTCAAATATTATTTATATTGAAATATAACTTCGATTTTGTTAATTTAATAATTTTTTTATTCAAGAAAAGTAACTTTCTTATTATGGACATTGGAAATTCTATCCACCTTTATCTTACCTCTCCCATTGGATAATTTTATCCGGCCTATATCGAACTCTATCCTATCCTGAACAAGCACCAAACATAGAATAGAATAAATTATATCATATCCCAAATTTTATCATGAGTATATGTTCTTCATTTTGTCTTGTTATAGTTGGAGAATCCTTTGAATACAATCTAATCCAAATTTCAATTATTCGTTTCATTTTTTTAAGGCTATTTATAGGATGAGAAACTAGAATACCATTTTATTATTGTTAGGTTGTACAACTAATACCAATAATCTCTATGTTATCTAATAATACATTTCAATAGTACAATGTATATGTCGTTATTTTTACTCTTTGTATTTGGCGGCCTCACTAATTGTAACGTTCTCAAAGAATTAATTAAAAAAAATAAATAATAAATAATAAATAAAGATGAAGTAAAAGGACCCAAATTTTAAATGAACAAATTCAAACTTGAAAAGAAACTTTCTAATTTTCAAATAATGAGGGGCAAAGAGATTTTGAAAAGAACCCTATGCCCTGCCTCTCCTTCTCAATCTCCTTAACTCTAGTTTACTTTGAAATTCCACCACTCTTTGGTTTACGTTGAAACTCCATGAAGATGATGACGACGAAGCTCCTTCTCCTTCGTATCTCTCTAATTCATATTGAAATTTTACAAAAACCGTGTGAAAGTTGAAACATTATACTTTTCAAAATTGCAAATTTGGATGGTCGTGCTTTCTCTCTCTTACAAGATTTGTCATTTTCTGGCTTATCAATTTCTGCAATGTCACTGTTGCCCATTACATCTTTTCTCATGGTTAAACCTAAGGCTCTTGGATGCTGCAATAAGCTTGTTGACACCTAAATTTTGGCGATCCAGTCATTTATTTATTGTATAGAAAATTAGGGATTGACCTAACCCCTAGCAAAAATATTAATATTAAAATACATAGCATGTAGTTCTAGGAGCATTTATTTTTATTTACATTGGATCGACGATGGATGGGTTTGAATTAACAGCTTTGAGCTTTAATTTGACGAGTTGAAATAAACCCATGGGAAAAAGGAATTGGCCCAAGCTCGTTATTATTTGATGACTGAAAATTGACTTATGAGGAATGATGATTTGATATTTTCAATGATATGGCGATGGATTTTTCATATATTCATACAATTCATTCATATATTCTCAATCAGGGCAAGCGTAGGAAGGAGATGTTGCGGGTTCATTTTTGCAGGATTTGGAATTCGGGAAAATTCTATTACAATCTTGAAGTTTTGGCAATATTCGATCAATTCATGGCTGATATCGGTGGAGAATATTCATCTTGCATGGTCCAATGTGGAAAGATAGGTGTGCACAAAATTAAAGAAGCCAAGGAAAGATCTGAGATAATATTGCACAGAGGGGCACATTATGCTTTAGGAAGTATATCTTGAAGGTACCGGCATACCGGTGTGAGGAAATATATCTTTTTGTATAAATGGAATGGGCTTACATAGAGAAAGAGGGAAAGAAAAAAATATGCATCTAAAAAATAGAAAAGCTGGTCACGTCCCTTCGGGAAGAAACCCCACCCTTGACTTATAAGGCTGCGTTTGGCAGTCGTGATAAAACTTGGGATAGGATATGATTTATTTTATCCTACGTTTGGTGCTTGCTCAAAACATGATAAAGTCGGATTTAAGGGAATATAGACATGATAAAATTATCCCATGGAGGGGGTGGGATAAAGGTGGATATGATTTATAATGTCCATAATAAGAAAATTATTTTTCTCGAATAACAAACTTATTAAATTAACAAAATTGAAATTATACTTCAAAATAAATAATATTTGAACTCTAATTTAAGAAATTAAAAATATTTTTAATTAATCTAATTTTAATTTATATATTCAACTTTAATTCTATCTTATAATAAACATTCAATCTATAAATTAAATATTTACATTTATTATATATTTTAGGTAATTTTGTATTTTAGGTATATTAGTACATTTTACTATTTGATAAAATTTTATTAAAGAATGATGAAAGGGGAAAAAGAAATAATAAAGAAAATATTATAAACAGAGGAAAAATAAAATAAAAATAAATTAAGGAATAGTGTTATGAGAGATTTTCACCATCTTCGTTTATGAACAATTAGGTTCATTTAAAATGATATATCGTTTATATTAAAAAACTATACATGATATGATGTGAACATGTCTGACTTTAATACTGTGATTTACCAAACAATGAATATGATATAAAAAAATCCCAAGATTTCATATCTTATTTTATTTAGTCCTATCTTGATTAGAAATCCAGACGACCAAGCGTAGTCTAAAAGAGTCCTCACTACAGACAAAGGAGCAAGCGGTCAAGAAGTAGAAAAATGAGCTTTTTCTTTCTTCTCGACAAGTTGCAGAGGCAAAAAAAAAAAAAAAAAAAGACACGTGAGAGAGAATTAAGGTCTTCTTCTTCAGTGGGTGATTGAACGCCATTGCTAACGCTTGCAACTCAACATCACCTCTCTTCTTCAGTGGCCTCCGCCCCAAGTGCCACTGCACCTGCTCGCTGCCCGCCGCTGTTACCAAGCTTAGACCAGTTGCTACTCACCTCTGGACCTGCTACTGTTATGGGACCATTGCCCGCGTCATACGTCGACGAGCTCGCTGTTAAACTGCCGTTGACGCTCACCATCTCGAAGCCTTGACGAGACGAGGAGTTACCATGAGATCCTAATGAGCCGCTGTCTTTGTTGCATAGTGATCCTCGAAGGCACAATGGCCGTCCTCTTTATTTTTATAGGTTGTTTTCCGGATTTTTTGGCTAGTTACCAACACCTCAAGCCCCGACGTTGTTGCATCGTGATCCTCGAAGGTAAGGCCGAGCCATCACCTATAATCTATGAAGCTAGCAAGTGATTCACGATCGGTACATCAACAATTCAAGTGAACTTCATTGAGCCAAGAGCCCTCACCACTGTCGAGTGCTGCAAGCGATTCCCAAGATGATATCATGAGCTAACCGCCATGTGTTAGACGTAAAAATCATATGCACAAAAATAAGATCAAATGTAAACAAACCTCCGGCTATTGTTTGTCAGAAATAAAGTGAAATTACGGGCACACTCTATTGAGTCAAGGGGTGTATTCTAAATGAGAGGGTTTGTGTTAGGCCTTATAATTACCCTTTTGAAATGAACACTAGTTTCTTTTATATACCGTCTCCCACTTGATCCAAACATTTTCATTATACAGATTATCCACCCAAATCCACTAAAATTTTATTCTTAAATAAAAGAAACAAAACGCATGAATTATGGCAACATGTCTTTTAAGAACTAGTAATATCTTCCATGTATCACTATGCATCTTATTTCTTTAATGTTAGCCTATATGTGACAACGCATCTTAATAAATAAACCCTAAGTTTATTCCAAAATCAAGTATAAATGTTATTCTAATAAACAACAAAATATGTACACCAAAAATTGAGAATCAACATTACACTAGAATAAGTACAACAAAAATCGTCCATATGACAACAAATCATATGACATGACCTATTCCCATGATGGGACCTATTCCCATACTAGTTACAAGATCCTTATACTTTATCGATGGCATGCCTTTAGTTAAACGATCAGCTATCATCTATTAAGTATTAACGTGTTCTATTATCATTTTATTCTCCTTAACACATTCCTTTATGACTAAATAATTGATGTCGATATACTTCATTTGATTGCCACCTTTAGCATTTTTAGCTATAAAAACTGTAGCTGAATTGTCACAATATATTCTTAATGGCCTAGAAATAGAATCAACAATTTTAAGCCTAGAAATGAAACTCTTTAACCATACACCATGCAAGGTAGCCTCAAAATAAGAAACGAATTCAGCCTCTATAGTAGAAGTAGTAGTTAAAATCTACTTTGCACTCCTTTATGACACGATTCCGCTAGCTAATATAAAAATATATCCAAATGTTGATTTTCGAGAATTAATGCAACCCGTGAAATCCACATCCAAATAATTGGCTACTTCCAGGTTATTAGTCCGTCTATATATAAGCATATAGCTTTTGGTACCTTGAAGGTATATCATCACTTTCTTTATCGCCCTCCAGTGCTCCATACCTAAGCATACATCAAGCTTCCGATAGTAGAAGCGTATGGAATGTTATTTATTTATTCCCTTTCTAGATCGTTCTTAGGGCACTGGTTCAAATTGAACTTACAATGGGTGCTATACTTGATGAATAATCTTTCATCCGAAATCTCTCTAAGACCTATTTGATATAAGTTTCTTGAGATAATCCTAAAATTCTTCGAGATCTATCTCTATGGTTTATAATGCCAATAACATTAGATGCCTTATCCATATCCTTTATGTCAAACTCTTAGAGAGAAATTGTTTCACCACATATAACAACCTCTTATCATTAGTTAGTTACAAGTAAAATATCGTTTATATATAGCACAATAAAACAAATTTTACACACACTGACCTTCTAATATATACATTAATCCGTGACATTCTCTACAAAACTGAATGAAAAGATGGCCTCATGAAATCTTAAGTACTATTGGTGGGATGTTTGTTTCAAGCCATAGATAGATATCTTAAGCTTGCACACCAAATGTTGACCTTTACTAGAGGAGAATCCTTTAGGTTATTTTATATGAACCTCCTCCTCTAGTTTTCCATTGAAGAACGTTGTTTTTACATTCATTTGATGTAATTTCATATCAAAATGGGCAACCAATGCCAAGACAATACAAAGAGAATCTTTTTTAGATATAGGAGAACATGTTTGTGTAATTGATTCTTTCTTTTTGAGTGAATCATTTAGTAACGAGTCTAGCTTTATAGCTTTTAATGTAACCCAATGAATCTTTCTTAGTTTTGAAGACCATTTACAACCAATGACCATCATACCATTAGGCAACTCAACCAAATCTTAGACTTCGTTAGATGACATAAAACTCATATCTTATTTCATGGCATTGCATCACAATTAGATGTATCACTATTTATGACTTGTGAAAATGTTTTAGGATTCTCAACTCCAATAATATAATCAGATTTTTGTAAATGCACAATATAATAACTAGGAATTGTTGATTTCCTTATTATAGTAGATCTTCTTAATGTTGTGTTAACATTCTCTTAAAGAGGTGTTGATCAATTGGTTATTCAACAGTTTCTGGTAATTGTTGAACAACTAGATTTACTATATCAATATCAATAGATTGTGGAATTCCAATGATTGGTTGTTCAATAGCCGGTTGAACTAAATGGGTGTTATGAATAACAACCAACCTTATACTTGAGGTAAAAGGTTGAATGTCTAAATGATCATTCTTAGGAACAAGCCCCTTTGTTCAATCTCTCTCACTAATCAAGTTATTTTTAAGAAACTTAGTATTTCTTGATTCCACAATCCTAGTAGTGTGAGACAGACAATAAAACATGTATTTCTTAGACTTTTTGAAATATCCAATGAAATACCTAGTAAGGGTCTTTAGGTCCGATTTCTTTTCTTATGGATTGTAAACTTTCACTTTAGACAGACATCCCCAAATGCATACATGTTACAAACTCAATTTCCAACCTTTAGATGTCTTTGGGACAACTTTGGTTGGAACTCAGTTTAATATACACATTGCCGTCTTAAGTGCTTCAATTGACAAGGACTTAGGAAGATTTGAGTCACTAAGCATGCTCCGGATTATATGCAATAAAGTTCACTTCTTTTTTTTCCGCCACACCATTTTGGTCCAAAGAGTCAGGCATAATATATTTGATAATTATTCCATACCCTTGAAGAAACTTTGCAAATGAATTAGGTGCTTGTCAATTTTTAGTATATCTACCATAGAATTCTCCATCTTTATCTGATTTCACAATCTTAATTTATTTGTCACATTATTTCTTTACATCCACCTTAAATACCTTAAAGGTGTCACGACAACTCCATCTCCAGGGGACAGGAGTTATTTTTGCGACGTCCCAAACTCATCGATGTCTTGATTCTTTTTTATATTGTTATCAAGCACATGCGAAAACATGAACAAACAACTCCTCGAACAAATAACGGCTAGAAGACTGGGACATACATCATATTGAACACATTGATTTATATTATAATAGTACTTTTACAAGCTCTTTCCCTACAGGCTCTTTTTTTTTTTTTTTTACATCATAGTACAAATTTTCCACATTAGCCAGGGGAAATCCTATCTCCTCTAGCGTGACTGCAACTCATAAAATTGACAAGAGACTTCCATGCATACAAGATTGAAAGATGAGAGGTGAGTTTTGAGAAAACTCAGTAAGTAAAATTCATAATCCTCTATTAGGAAAGCATCTCATCATTGTTAAAGCCTAGTAAGTACAACACTCGTAAAACAGTGTTGATGGTAAATCAATTAAGCTATTTCACCAACAAACTTATCAACATCACATGGTAACATATTCAATAAGCTCATTAACCGTATAAACAGTTCTTCTCATACTTTCAAGGGCTTCCAGTCACAGGCTGGGCATCCGACCTCAAGCCAGGCATCCCATACTCTTAGGGGCATCTCATGCTTTTAGGGGCTTTCTAGCTAAATCAAGGCATTCAGCTATCAAGCCAGGCATCTTGTGCTTTCAAGGGCTTCCCATACTTTCAGGGATTTCCTAGCTTAACCATGGCATCCGGCCATCAAGCCAGACATTCGATACTTTTAGGGGCTTCCTGGCTCAACCAGAGCATCCCATTCAATGAACGAGGCATTTCCACTAATGCTATGTGACAACCGGCGCTTTTTCCTCTTTAAGTGCATGCATAAGTGCATCAAACAATTCATTTATTATATTTTTCTCTTAGTCAACACATGCATGGCCCGAAGGTGTGCTCATTCATTCATGTGTGTCATGAGTTTCTTATATCTCATTAGCAAACATGTTGAAAATGATCTTTAGTTTGTAACTTGAATTAATCACTTAACGCCGATCCTTGCACTGGACAAAGCTTGGAATCGGTATGCCTCAATACCAATCCAAGACCTTGAGGCTTAGATAGACCTCGCTTTAGTGACAATCCCAAGCTTGACGGATCTTGGCTACAACCAAATGCGAATGCACATGTATAGAAAATGACCCCCGGCTCACGGTTTGATTCAATGCCAAGCACAAAGTCCCCATGTCCATTTAAAGTATGGAAATCGACGGGCTTGGTGCTTTACCAAGACCTCATGGATTTGGGTGATTCCTATACCGATCAAGGCATAAGATCGACATGCTTCAATGTTGACTTGGGACCTTGCGGCCTTAGGTGATTCCCGATCCTAGCGAGACTTGGACTTGGTGTTCTATTTATGTTGAAATAGATACTTTATCACTTAGGCAACTTTGTCTTGCGATGAACTCAACCCGAACGAACCTCGGCTCCATTCCAAATGTGAACAACTCAAGCACACATTCAAGCACAAACATGAGCAAGACCATACAAAAGATCTAACACCCTACCCATGGTTTGATGGGTGAGCACCTAACTAAACTCAACAATGAAGACTACCACCCTAGAGAAGATATAGGGATCTTACTTACCTTGGCAACTTTGAAGACCAACTTGATTAGTTTGAGGGATTGAGGATGCAAGGTCAAGAGAAAGGAAATAGAGGAGGAAAGGAGAAAGTGAATGGCATGGTGAAAAATGAGGAGGGATCCTCCTATTTATACTACTCGGCACCATCATTACTTATCTAAGTGGTCCAATCTTAAGTTTCCAAGAGTCCCACTAGAATACTTAGGTGGCAAGCCTAAGTTGCAAGGTGGCAAGCCTATTTTAATAGTGTTGACACCTAATTTGCGTTTTCAAATATATTAAAAAGAGAGAGAGAGAGAGAGAGAGAGAGAGAGAGAAATAACAAAACAACGAAAAAAAGCAAAGAAAAAGAAAAGGAAAAAATGTCTCTTTTTCCCTTGCACGACCCAAGCTTGTTTCCCCTTTAGCCTGGCCCATGCCAGCCTTCTCCCTCCTCAATCTTCGTGCAAAAAACCCTAGAGAAAGGCAGACAGGGTGAGGAGAAGAAAAAAAAACTAAAGAGTTGGAGGGGGAGGGAGAGCGACGGAGAGACGGAGTCGAGAGAGTGGGACAGCCGTTAGAGAGCAGCCAAGGAGTAGGGAGCCCCCAAGACGCCTTGCCACAACCAGAGAGCCGCCTGTTCATTGCCGACCACCGCTGTCTTCCTCGAAAACCAAGTTGGCCTTTTATCGAACACTTGGTGCGCAACTTTTGAAGTTGAGCTGGCCGAAGCTCGTTTGTTCGCTTTGGGCAAGGCCTCATTAGGTCCTCGGCCATGTCTCTGTTTGTTGTTGGTTGATTGCTAAGGGCGCGTTTGGTAACGATTCTGTTCCCGAGCCGATTCCGATAAGAACCGATTCTTTTGATTCTGTTCCTGAACCGATTCTGAGTAAAAACACGTGTTTGGTAACTGTTCAAAATTTTTTATTCTGGAATAGAATTGCGTTTGGTACCGTATTAATTGATTCTGTTCCAAATTAATTTCTTTTGATTTTTAAATAAATTTTAAATAATTTCTTTTGATTTTTAAATAAATTTTAAATAATTTCTTTACTTTTTTACTTTTTTTCTTTTTTTCTTTTTCTTTTTTCTTTTTTTCCCCTTTTTTCCTATTCTTCTTCTTCTTCATTTGGCCGGTCGCCGGACCGGCGACCGGCTGCACGAGGGCCGCGACGCTCACCGGAGCGCCGCCGGCCCTCGGCGAGGTCAGCCTTCGTCGGCCGAGCCTCGCCGGCGGCGAGGCGAGGCTCGCCCGGCCCGCCGAGGCTCGGCCTCGCCCGATCTGGCGAGGCCGAGCCTCGCCGGTGGCCGGCTGGCCTCGCCCGGCCTCGGCGAGGCCGGCTTGGCCACCGGCGGGCCGGGCGAGCCTCGCCGATGGCGGCCGAGCCTCACCGGCAGCCGGCGAGGCTCGCCCGGCCACCGGCGAGGCTCGACCTCGCCCGATCTGCGAGGCCGAGCCTCGCCTGGCCGGCGAGGCTCGCCCGGCCACCGGCGAGGCTTGCCCAGCCCGTCGGTGGCCGGTCGGCCTCGCCCGGTCCGGGCGAGCCGGCCAGCCACCGGCGGGCCGGGCCCGCCAGATCTCGGCGAGGCCGAGCCTCGCCGGTGGCCGGCTTGCCTCCGGCGAGCTCGCCGGACCTCGCCCGGCTGGCGAGCCTCCGCGATCTCGCCGGACCGGCGACCGGCGGCGGCGGGGCGGCGGCGCGGCGGCGGACGGCGGCGGGCGATGGCGAATGGCAACCGAGATGATAAAAGAGAAGAACAAGGTTTTACCGTTTTGATTCTTTTTCGATTCTCGGACGAGAATCAAATTTTTTTGATTCTCAAATCTTGTCCAAAATTGTTCCCTGAACAAAAAATTTACCAACGCAATTCGTCCCAAACGATTCTCGGGAACAAAAAATCAGAATTCGGCACATTGGGCAAGTTGCCAAACAGCCCTAAGAGTCCAAAGTCCGCCTCGAGTCTCGGTTGGACCTGAGGCTCCTTGGTCTGTGCATGTATGCCACCTGCTCGATGAAATGTTTGAGTAAGCTCCGCCTCCTTGGCTCCTTAGTGTAGAGCCCAGCTAGGATTTTAGCCACGGAGGACCGTCGTCGTTTGCCCAGAAGTCGGCCTGCGTCCCGCCGAACCAAGGTGGTGTCGTTGCGGCCCCAGCCAGATCGCTTGTACCCTTTGCCACCGCCTTCTTCTATTGCCCCGAACAATTGCTAAATGGGCAATCGTAGGCTAGCGAGTCTTTGACGGAGGCCTCGCCGCTTCGGTGGAGCCCCAACCGGTGTCGTCGCCTTCCTCAGAGGATTCCCATGGACGGTGCGCCGTCGTGGCTTCCCTGGTCGCGATTGAGCGGTCGCTGCCAAGGGCCGCAAGCCGAGTTGGGCCAGATCCGCGATCTGGCCCACTCGGCCTCTTTCGCCCCGTAAGCCAACAGCCCAGAGTTAATTTGGGCCAGGGCCCGTAGGGTAGTCTCATTGTGAAAGGGGGTTAGGCCCAACCCCAATTAACGAAATGACCCAACCACCTTTGGTTTGGCCAAATCTCTTTTCGGAGTGAGCCAACCAGCCCACCCCTAGCTGGACCGAACCTGGGTCCGGTCGAAGACCAAACCCGACCCGGTCCGAGCAAAAAAAATTGAAAATCCAAAAAGTGTAGGGTTTGGTTAGGAATTTCTATGTTTTGCATTCTTAATGTAATTAGACCTCTATTTGCTCGTATGTTGATTATATCATGTGTGTAATTTACATATCTATTATGTTTAATTGCACGTGTTTAATTTTGCTGCGATTCGGATTTTCGTAACTATGGTTGTTACTTTAATGATTTTGCACCTGTATTATCTCCTTATATGTTAGTGGATAGGTATAAAATCAATCCAAACTGCCTGCCAAAAATTATTTTGATGAAATGAACAAGATTAGGTACCAAAATAACACTAATTAATCAATTAGTGTAATCAAGTCTTCGATCCTAAATTCTCTGGTTGCGTAGGAAGTGAGGTACACTCCCATACCTCACTTGGTTTCTAGCCAACCCCAATAGGCTAGTGGCAACTCTTTTTTGCGAAATTTTTAAGAATATCCCAAAAGTCACGCGGGCTATGGGCTTGGGAGAGCCCGCTCCTAATCATGGGCCTTAGGCTTATTCTTTAGACAATACCCTTAAACTTGTTCTCTCCTCCCAAAGGTAGGTTGCGACAAAAATTTAGCACACCTAATAGCCTAATGTAATGATTGGAAACTTATTTGTTTCATTCCCATTGGACCATTTATACAATGCCACATGACTTGGTCTACTTGTTCTATAAGGAAAATCTTATGGTAATGATAACCATATATTTCATGGACACCTAAGCCAATGAGTCACCAACTTCTTCTTCAAGAAAAATCTCAAGCCATCATTACCAAATCTTCAGATGGACACTTAGGCGGGATGAATTATGCTTGCATTTAATGAGGTGTTCTAGAATCTCATCTATATTTTCTCTTGATTGATCCATTTGTCCAAGAGTCTTTTACTTAATTCCCAAGGCGAATCTTTGGTAATTATTACCAAATCTAAAAATATATATCCAAAGTGGTGAGTCATGCTTCTCATTAAATGAGGGAATTTTAGAATTTTCTTCTATTTTGTCATTTTCCTCATCAAGAAGGCTGTCTAGAGAATTCTATCATTCTAATTTGTTCCGGGGCCAGAGAAATGATCATTAGGTACACCTTGAAAAACCAAATTATGTAAACCCGAGGTTCAGCCCTTACGTCCCATATTAACCCAAACCGTTCATTTGGACGGTCGGTCGGCCAATAAGGTCAATTGTCCTTTGATTGGTTCGAGACCTACTCTAAGGCTACCCATGGCCTAGCACAAAGTTATGGCACCTATGGACCTTAGAATTAACGATGGAATAGTCGGGTTTATCCCTGGGCTCATTCCGGTCAACACTTGATCCACCGGTAGGGTTTATAGTTGGTGCATTGCCAATCTATGATCGGACATCGCCAATTCAAGATTCTGTTTCGATCAATAAGAATTAAATAGATAATTATGCATTTTTGGTTGGAAGGAAATTGCATTTGGTCAATTTGAATCATCAGTATATCGGCGCATAATCGAGTGTAATCACGTACAACCAGAAACTGTGATTGGCTAGATCGAATTGACCATCCACCAATCCAAAATCATCATTTGACCACCTCGTGATCAAAAAGTTATCTTATGAACTGGTGATCCTATCCCATTGGTATGGTCAGTAGAAATTCATGGCTAACACCTCAACCAAAGTTTTCTTGTCGACGAACGATCGATCCATGGCCAAGATGGCCCATGTTCAATCCTTTTAGGACCTTATGGGCGATTCTTATAGAGTCGAAATCAAGGATGTTACAAAAGGTATTTAGCATTTCATGCTTATTATGAAGCAAATAAATAAATAAATAAATAAATAAATAATATATATATATATATATATATATATATATATATATAACATGAGTAATCATCCATAAAAAAGATGGAAGTATTTCTGACCACATTAATTCATATCCGGATTAAAAAAATCTGTATGTATAATTTCTAATATTTCTATACTCCTCTTGTCACATTTTTCGTCTTGTTAGTCTATTTTCTCTTTATGCAATCCACACAAGTATTAGAATTGATAAAGTCTAAATTACTAAGTACTCCATTATTTACTAATCGTTTAATTCTATCTATGGAAATATGTCACAATCTCCGATATGATAACATAGAGGAATCTTCGTCCACAACATATCACTTTATACTAGTGTTATCATGAACATATATTGTATTATAATGGGTATCATCTTGTAAATTAATTCATAAAAGACCATCAAACAAAGTACCACTCCCAATAATTTCATACTTAATTGATAAATATAAGTTTGAATATGAAAAATTAAAAGAGTAACCTAAAGGTACAAGTCTTGAAACCGAAATTAAGTCTGTAGAGAAACTAAGAACATAAAATGTCATTTCTAAATTCAAAATATAGCCACTATTGAAAACTAATTTACATGTCCTAATAATTTCCGCATGTGAACGCATCTTGTTTCCTAGGTAGATACTTTGTTCACTTCCCACTAACTTCCTATGGTTTTAAAAACTTTACAAAGAATTTGAAATGTGGATTATAGATCCAGAATCAATTCACCAAGTGTTGTGATTTACATCAGCCATATTAGATTCATACAAGAGATTGGATTATCTTTCTTCTCGAGCTAGGCCTTAAATCTGACCAATCCTTCCTAATATGTCATTTTTTTTTTTTCAAAATAAGCATTTGGAATCTTTCTTATGTAAGTTTGAGGAGGTATCTTGCCATTTCCCTTTTGCTTGCCATGACTCTTATTATTTTCTTATATTGCCAAATGAGCACTTTCTTTCGATTCCATAATCAATATTTCTTCTTCTTAAACACACACGGTCATGAGTTCATTAATTGACCATTTATTTTTATGTGTGTTGTAAGAAATCTTAAAAGATGCATGCCATTGTGGAAGAGTGTTTAAAATATAATACATAACAAAAGATTTGGATATCTTAACCTCAAGGTTCTTAAGCCAAACTATAATATCCCTCATCTTCATGATGTGCTCACACACATCTCTTACACTAGTGAGCTTCAATGATTCAAATTTTCTAATTAGGGTCATGGCATGTGCCTTTTCAAAAGTCTCAAACTACGCATCAATGACCTCAACAATTTTTTGGTATTGTTATGTTGAGGAACTGAATCACAAATACTATGAGATATTTTAGAACTTATAGACATTGCAATAAGGCGATAGGACTACCACCGCCTTGGTAGCCACGATAGTTTGGGCTCTCTCCCTCTCATGAAGGGGATGAGTTCGAATCCCCTCACGGTCGCTTGGGGTCTTAAGTGGGACGCCGGGGGTGGTGGGTCATCCCGCTTACGTGTCCCACAGGTTTACTCACCGGCTATCGGCTGTACGAGGTTCCTGGGTCACCAAAAAAAAAAATAAGGCGGTAGGACTGCTCCCATTGATAATAAAGGGCTATTTTAGCTACAATGCTCGATCAATAGAAACATATAGTTCGTCTTTCCTTATAACATGATCAATGTTCATCCACCTTAATTGAAGAAGAATTAACTCTTTCCAAACTTTATAGTTTTCACCTTCAGTATGGGAACATCACACTTAAATTCAGAGAAATTTACAGATTACAAAACTGCATATCAAACAATTATGCTTATGTCATAAAATATGAGACAAAATATACATAAATCATATTTTACCAATATAAACATGTCACAAATATGAGTCACATAACATAAAAACTACCTATGGGCCAAGTTTTTAATTTAAATAGATTCATAATTACATTATGAAGAAACTACTATATTATATACATTTTCTTAATCATTGTGGGTAAATTAAGAAAAATAATATGATATTTCATCGTAATTAGTCATATTAATATAATGAAAATTTCTATGGGATAAAATTCATCATATTAATATAATTAATTACAATCAATGTCCATTTCTAAATATGATTTAGAGGCTCTTAATATATACTTTAATTAATTAAAGATGTTGTGGCTATTATCTAATTAATTAAGTATATGGGTCATTGTCCATTTAATTTCATGCATAAAATATTCATAAAAATGCATGAAATGGCAAAATAACAAATAAATGCACCAAGGGGCAGAATAGCAAAATAAATTTGGCCAAGGACAGAATCGCAAATTCAACGCCAAGGGCAAAATCATAATAATGGCTAAACGAGGGGCATAACAATAAATAAACGGCAAAACGACTGATTGGCGTGTATCGACGACCCCTCAAGCATGAACCTTGTTCAGTGAGTAGGCGCGTAGCCCACACGCACCTGCAACTACCCTAGTGCGCGGGTCATAACGCCTACAGTTGCGGACGCAGCTGGGAGTTGCGAGCGCAAGGCACCCATGCGCCAGCCATTCCACACGTGTGAGACCATGCATCTTCTTTCTCCCCGCATGTAGACCTGTTTCTTTCACTATTTTTCGTCGTTCTGCCACATTTCCATCGTTTGTTACTTCTGCGGCAACGCATCTTAGACCAAAATATATGATGGGTTTTGAAGACCACACCGGCACAACCACATAGGTCCAAGTTTCGGCGAAAATGGCCCTAGACCAAACGAAAATTTCCCAAAATGCAAACCCTTAACCACTGCGACTTTTGCTGTTCGATTAGCCTCTAGTGAACACCAATATGCCAAAATAACTTACGGCTATTCTTTCTCATGGTGTGCGACCGTACCGGTCCGAAGTCAAGTGGTGGGTCCTCGGAATCAGCAATTTTCCTCTTGACCCAAAAATGGCCGAGTTACTGTTCACATAAAAAGCCCCAAAAAAATGCACCAAAAGTTCGACAAAAACAAGACAGAGGCATTGAACATACTATGATACCGAATGCTAGACATAAAAATCATATGTGGAAAAACAAGGTCAAATGTAAACAAACACCGTAGCCATTGTTTGTTGGAAATTCACGGAGATTCAACGAAATTGTGGACACACTCTACTAACCCAATCTGCTCACGTATCGATGTTGTATTCAAAATGACAGGGTTTGCGTTGGACCTTGTAACTACCATTTTGAAATGAACAATCGTTCATTTTATATACCGTCTCCCATCAAGGCAATTATGGGTCGTTGTCACGAAGAGGTTCATGCATAGATAAACTACATGTAGAATAACCACTATTTTAAAGAGAAAATGTGGGTCCAAAAATATGGGATCACGTTTAAATAAATAAATAAATAAATAAATAAATATATCACCACAAAGCAAAGTTGATCGTGATTCCTATGTTGCAATACCCCTCCAAGCTAGGAAACAATAATCAAGGTAGGTAAAGTTCCTATCTAAATTAATTCTTGAATATCTCGTTTGCTCGTTTGAGACATTGCATTCTTGATTAAATTTCCCAATGAGGTTATCTTGTCCCATGTTTTCCGGTTAGTCTTTTAAATTAGGAATTAATTCTTAATTTCACAACGTGCATACGGTTGACAATCTGATTTTATGCCCGAAATATGACTTGCAATCATACGGGAAAATCGCCAATCCAATCTCATGCCTAAGATATAATTCGCAATTTCGTTAAAAGTTGGCCAATCTGATCTCATGCGCTGCTGCTGAGAAGAATGAGAAGAGAACCTGTTTCGAACACTCTGTATAGTGCTGCAAGTCTTGGCTAGTTTCGGTACTTAGTCTAATGTAATTCAGTTCTGGAAGTTAGTTAGTTATATTTTCTTCAACTGATTCAATACCTGTAAAAACATATCTCAGAGATAGTCCTTGTGTATAAAAGGCTAACTCTCGATTGAATGTAATACAATGAAAAACATAATAGAAAGAAGTCTTTCATCTCAAGATCTCTCTACGGATTCTTCATCCCAATTTCTTATTTGCGCATAAACTTCTTCATGGTATCAGAGTTGCTGCATCCTGAAGAAATCATCTTGATGCTGCAAAAAATAGTGAGATCTACACCAGATCGAAGTTAGATTCGAAGCTTCTTTGATCTCTGAAGATATCTGTATCTTCCAACAAGATCTATGAGTTGGTATTTTTCATCCAAATCTAAATCTTCATCAGCAATATACTCGTTGCAGCGTATTGCAAATCAGTAGAATTTGTGTCTGCAACTAGAGTTGATCAGAGATCAGGAAGAATAGAATGGCAGCAAGAAGTTTGAGATATCCATTTCCTATTCATGTTAATATCTTGAATTTTGTTACCATCAAATTAGCTGAGGATAATTTCCTCCTGTGGCAAGCTCAATTCTACAGATTCTTAAGAAGCCAAGATCTATTCGGTTTTGTGAATGGGGAAATTTCACCACTTGCAAAGACAGTACAGGTTGAAGAAGGAGGTCAAACTTCTGAGATCCCTAATCCTGATTATAATGACTGGATGAAAACAGATCAGCTTGTATCTTCTTGGATTAGTGGTGCAGTATCAGAAAATATACTCAGCCTGATAATTGGTTTAAACACTGCTTATGAAGTTTGGCAAACTCTGTTAAATCGGTTCACACAAAAATCAATAGCTAAGGAGTTCGAGTTAAGAGGAAAACTGCAGGCTTGTCAGAAACGTGAACAAACATTATCAGCATACCTCAGGGAGTACAAATCAATATGTGATCAATTGAATGCCATAGGAAAATAAGTTGATGAAATCACAAAACTATTTGGAGTTCTGGAAGGCCTGGGATCTGAGTATGAAAGTTTTAAAACTACAATCTATTGCTTGAAGCTCCAACCAGAATATGATGAAGTAATCTCACACTTAGAAAGATTCGAAGCCAGGTTACAGAATTATTCTTTAAATCAGTTAAGACCTAACCTAGCTTACTATGGTGAGAGGAAAACTGAAGCTATACATAAAGAAGAGGCTGATGGAGAATATATACAACAGAACGCTATTCTTACAGGATCAAGAGTAAATAATCGTGGAGGAAGAGATTATGGAAGAGGAAGAACATATAATGCCAGATATAGGAACTTTGGTTATCCTGGAAGAAACATGAGTTACAGAAATAATAACTCAAACTATGAACAAGAAAATCAGCAGTTCAAACAATTCAATACCTCCTCTGGCTTGGGTCCTATTCAAGGGTTTAGACCATACAATGTATCATCACAAAGGTATTATGATACCAGGTCATATCCTGTACCAAATTCAACTCTTCACAAAAAGGTACAAGTACAGAAACCAGCAGAACACACTTGACTTGAGTGTCAAATCTGTAAGAGGCCTGGACATGATGCCTTACATTGTTGGTATTGGTTTGATAACTCCTATCAAGCTGAGGAGATACCAATAGCACTAGCAGCACTACATATCGAGTAGGCAAATGATCAAGAATGGTACCCAGACACTAGAGCAACAACCCATATTACCTTTAATGCTAGTATACTTCATAGTCTTTCTAAAAATAACAATGCTAATACAGTCATGATAGGTAATGGTCTGTGTTTTCCTGTCAAATACATTGGTAATGCAATACTGAATACTGCAATTACTGCCTTGCCTCTAAATGATGTGCTAATTGTTCCTGAGATTAAGAAAAATCTTCTATCAGTGTCAAAATTCACTGATGATTACCCCTATTCCTTTATTTTTGACAAAACTGGTGTGTACATAAAGGACAGCACAACCAACACAACTATGAAGCTAGAAAGGAAGGTTAGAGGGCTGTACAGAGTAGACCCTCATGCTGCAGAGGTCTATTTCACACAAAGACAAAGAATTGTTGCAGAGAGTATCTGGCATCGACGACTGGCTCTTACAAATAAAAATATCTTGAAGCATTTGAGGGATCAAAATTTGATTCAGTATAACAAAGAACCATAGTCTGTATGTAGAAGTTGCCAAATAGCTAAGAGTACTGCTCTACCTTTTCCATTATCAAGTTCTACAGCTACAAAACCTCTAGAACAAATTCACTATGATATATGGGGACCTTCTCCAATTAAATCTTTTCAGAGTTTCAAGTACTATGTCATTTTTGTTGACAATTTCTCTCGGTTCAGTTGGATATACCCATTAAAGCTTAAGTCAGATTTCTATAGTATTTTTCTCATGTTTCAAAAGTTAGTAGAAAATCAGCATAACTATAAAATCAATACCTTCCAGTGTGATGGTGGAGGAGAGTTTATTAGCCAAAAATTCAAAACTCACTTACAGAACTGTGGCATTCAACAGCATATCTCTTGTCCATATACACCTGAGGAGAATGGGATACCTGAAAGGAAGCATCGACATATAGTTGAACTTGGTCTGGCTATGCTGTACCATGCAAAAATTCCATTAAAATTTTGGGTAGATGCATTTGTAACAGCCAACTATATTGTTAACATTCTTCCTACTCAAAAATTACAGATGTAGTCTCCCTTCAACAAATTATATCAACATAAACCAAGATATGACCATCTCAGAACCTTTGGCTATGCTTGCTATCCCTATCTTCGACCATATGCACAGAATAAGCTTGATCCACGATCACTAACTTGTGTCTTTCTTGGATATAGTGATCACTATAAGGGATATCGATGCCTTCTCACTACTAATGGTCATGTCTACATCAGTCGGCATGTCGTGTTTGATGAAAAAAAATTCCCATTCTCTCAGAAATTAGCAACAATTTATCCTTCCTACACACTTGTATAAATAGTGGACAGAAGAAGAGCAGTTCCTAGCTTCCTCCACTACAAATCACATAAAACATTCAACTTCTCAGTATACAAATTGGGAACAAGAAGCCACAGCTAATCAAACAAATGGAGTAATCTCACCTGAATGCACAGAACAAGCAGTTTCTGTCTCTCCAGCTGAATTTCCTATGGATCAAGTATCCACCACTACTTAGGATAGTCCACAACAAGTTGAAGTACCTGTTCCCATAACTGAGACAACAGATGAACCAGATATGGAACAACACACTTCAAATAATCAAACATATTCACAAGGTACATTACCTACTCACCCTATGCAGACTAGGTCTAAGTTTGGCATTATTAAGACCAATCCTCGGTATGCATGTCTTGCTATATATGAAGTACCTACTTAACCAAAAACAATCAAATCAACCTTAGCACATAAAGGCTAGTATAAGGCAATGGCAAAAGAGATGGATGCACTTTATCAGAACAAAACTTGGGAATTAATTCCTTGAACTGGTCAAATGAATGTCATTGGCTGTAAGTGGGTATATAAAACAAAGCTTCCATCAACTAGATGTCAAAAATGCATTCTTACATGGTACATTGAATGAGATAGTTTACATGGAGCAGCCTCCTGATTTTCAAGATCCCAAGAAACCTCATCATGTATGTCTACTCAGGAAGTCTCTCTATGGACTTCGACAAGCTCCTCGAGCCTGCTTTGACAAGTTCAGCAACTTTCTGCTTGAATATGGGTTCTTTTGCAGCTCAACTGACCCATCCTTGTTCATCTATCATAATGATACAGACACTATTCTTCTACTACTATATGTTGATGACATTATCCTGACTGGAAGCTCCTCTCACTTACTTTCCAACCTCATTCATTCTCTAAGTCTTCAGTTCTAGATGAAAGATCTTGACCCTCTACACTACTTTCTTGGCATTGAAGTCAAAAATACTTCTGATCACCTATTTCTTTGCTAGACTAAATATGCCAGAGATCTTCTTACTCAAGCTCATATGCTTGAGTGCAAACCAATTACTACTCCTATATCACTAAAACCAACTGTTCTGATAAATGACTCTGCTCCACTCTCCAATCCTGCCGAGTATCGAAGCTTAGTGGGTGGCTTTCAATATCTGACTTTAACAAAACTTGACATTGCATATGCCACAAATCAACTGTGTCAGAAATTATAGAAACCCACTGTTGCAGACTTACATAAACTCAAGAGAGTTTTAAGATATGTCAAAGGCACTATAAGTCTTGGAGTCTTTATTCACTCTCGAAGCTCTCTCCATCTGTATGGGTTCTCAGATGCAGATTGGCCAGGATGTGTTGAAACAAGAAGATCAACAATAGGTTTTTGTACATACCTTGGCTCCAATCTCATATCTTGGGTAGCAAAGAAACAATCCACAGTCAGTAGATCCTCTACAGAAGCTGAGTATCGTGCTCTTGCTTCTACATTTGCTGAACTTACCTGGATCAGCTTTGCCCTACGTGATATAGGATGCTCATTGACTCGTCTAACACAGCTCTTTTGTGACAATAAATCAGCCATTTCTCTCACTCTCAATCCTGTCCTACATGCTCGCACCAAACACATTGAGATAGACTTTCATTTTGTTAGGGAAAAAGTCTCATCAGGGTCACTACAAGTGAAATATGTTCCGGGTCACTACAAGTGAAATATGTTCCGAGTAACTATCAACTTGCTGATATATTCGCAAAACCTCTCTCTTGTATTACACATTATCAGCTACAAATCAAATTAGGAATCGGTTTCTCACCCATTCCCAATTTGAGGGGGCCTGTTAAGAACAGCAAGAATACAAGCTCCTCAACTGATGCTATCACTGATACCAGGAAGAACAGGGGAAGCAAGATATACAAGAGCAATAAAGAGAAAACATATGAAGAAGAGGAAGTAGAGTATGTACATGCTGCTGAGAAGAATGAGAGGAGAACTTGTTTCGAACACTCTGTATATTGCTGCAAGTCTTGGCTAGTTTCGGCAATTAGTCTAGTGTAATTCAGTTCTGGAAGTTAGTTTTTGCTTCAGTTAGTTATATTTTCTTCAACTGATTCAATACCTGTAAAAACAGATCTCAGAGATAGTCCTTGTGTGTAAAAGGCTAACTCTTGATTGAATGTAATACAATGAAAAACAGAATAGAAAGAAGTCTTTCATCTCAAGATCTCTCTATGGATTCTTCATCCCAATTTCTTCTTTGCGCATAAACTTCTTCATCTTGGTCGTAAAATAGAATCAGAAAGCCCAATTTCAATAGATCAACCGTAAAAGGGAAGGGATACAAGTAAAATTTTCTGGATACACGAGGAGCGATTACGATGTTATTCTATGCACGTGATTGCTCCAGAGAGCACACTGATACTAAATTTGTGTTGCGTGCCCTGTAGGCACTGCCTTAAAGATGCAGTTAAGGAAGGAGGGGCAGAACCTTTCACCCGCAGGCACGGCATGAACCTGTTCGATTACATGGGCCGAGACCCGAGATT